>NC_090839.1:60573802-60889676 GCF_028021215.1 Eschrichtius robustus
GTTTTGTAATTCAGTTCAAGTGTAGCGGTTTTTACATTCCCTCTATAAGTGATAGCTTATGATAAGTGTCATTTTCTGTGTGACTTATTTCACTTAGAATCGTCATACCTAAATCCACTCATCATGCTGCTACTAGCCTTATGACATTGATTTCATGGCTGAGTGATATTCCATTGTACATAAGGGCCACAACTTCTTTATCCATTTTTCTCTTTCCTGGGATATTTAAGGTGTCATGAAGTGGAGGTTCTTGTCAACAGAGCAGCCCTAAATTTTGGGGTGCCTGTGTCTTGCTGATTTTTAGTTTTCCCAATTTATATGCCCATGAGTGGAAGTGCCCTATGCTCCCTAAGCTGTGTTATTTTGATGTTTCAGGACACACCGTACACTTCTCCAGAGTGGCTGTTGGCAATTTACATCCCGCCCATCAGCGTAGCAAGGCTCCCACTTCTCCATGGCGTTTCCTGCATTTCTGGTTTTGACACTTTTTTCAGCCTGGCCCTTTTGACCGATGGGAAGCGAGACTTCTTTGTAGCGGTGATTTGCCTTTCCAGGTTGCTTGGTTGGCCAAAAAGGGCGTATGCGTTTTTTCCTGAATATATTCAGGAAAAAACGCATACGCCCTTTTTGGCCAAGGGCATCATTGTCAACCTTGTGCCGCTTTTCATGTGCTTTAAAGGCAAATCGAATCTAACTCCTGAGATCTCTTTCCTGCAATTCTGCCTTGCTTTCAAATCCTCTTCGTTGCCTTCCCTCAATATATTTGTGGACGAGAGTTATCATTTATAACTCTGCAGGTTTGTGAATTGCAGTGCCCCTGAGCTCCATTTTTCAACTCGCTTTTTTGGGAGCTGGCCACAAAAGCGCGGGATTGCTCAGGCCCTATTCTGGTTCCCGGCGGCAGGCTGAGCCTGTGGTTAATTCTTCTTCCGGATGGGTAAATAGAGTGACCTGTGCCTGTCCCAACACCTAGATCTTGTCTCGCATTGGTTGCTCCTCTCCCCGTTCTTCCTCAGGACAATTTGCAACCTGTACGGACCAGGAGGTTAAAGGTGCTGATTCTCCAAGTAGGGAGATTGCTCGTAAAGTAGCTGGAATGGCGAACCCGAGCACAAGGAGATGAGAAATGAGGTGCGTTTTAGAAACCTTTCCCGATCACACGGTGTACCATCTTCTGGGTTTCTCATGCATGTTTCCGATGTAGGAAGATGCCCTTGAACCTGGAGATTTGGGACCCATGGGATGGGTACCACGCAGTATTACTTTAAAGGGTCTGCGTTTGCTCACCCTACCTCACCAAACCTGTCAGCCCCAAGAGTGTCCACCCTTATGTCTCATCCAGCTGTGGGTCTAGATATGGTCAATCCAGGTTGTGTCACAGCCCCTGAACGAATTGTGTAAGAATTTCTCTCCCTTCACTCTCTTTGTTTCATGGGTGTTTAAAAGTAATTTATTTTGATAATGGGGTTACCTGCTTTTCACTGCTGTGTTTATGCCGCTTTACACCCACTTGACACTCTTCCAGAGAGATATCAATACATAGTTTTTAAGATTCTTACTAGTAAGATATGTTCTTGTGCGGTGAATACGGGGTGTTGAGTCCAGTTCACTGAGCAAGGAGTAGGTCTTGTCTATTACATATTGGGTTTATAGAACGGTATCTGAGCTAATTTGAAACCCTTGTTTTATGCATCACCCCACCTCACCTTTCCCGTTAAGCAGCCATAGTGTGTTTTCAAAATGTGTGACTCTGTTCTGTTTTGTAATTCAGTTCAAGGGTAACGGTTTTTACATTCCCTCTATAAGTGATATCTTATGATAAGTGTCTTTTTCTGTGTGACTTATTTCACTTAGAATCGGCGTACCTAAATCCAACCATCATGCTGCTACTAGCCTTAGGACATTGATTTCATGGCTGAGTGATATTCCATTGTACATAAGGACCTCAACTTCTTTATCCATTTTTCTCTTTCCTGGGATATTTAAGGTGTCATGAAGTGGAGTTTCTTGTCAACAGTGCAGCCCTAAACTTTGGGGTACCTGTGTCTTTCTGATTTTTAGTTTTCCCAGTTTGTACTCACATGAGTGGAAGTGCCCTATGCTCTCTAAGCTGTGTGTTTTAGATGTTTCAGGACACACTGTACACTTCTCCAGAGTGGCTGTTGGCAATTTACATCCCGCCCATCGGTGTAGCAAGGCTCCCATTTCTCCATGGCCTGTCCTGCCTTTCTGGTTTGTACACTTTTTTCAGCATGGCCCTTTGACCGATGGGAAGCGGGACTTCTTTGTAGCGCTGATTTGCCTTTCCAGGTTGCTTGGTTGGCCAAAAAGGGCGTATGCGTTTTTTCCTGAATATATTCAGGAAAAAACGCATACGCCCTTTTTGGCCAAGGGCATCATTGTCGACGTTTTGCCGCTTTTCATGTGCTTTAAAGGCGATTCGAATCTACCTCCTGAAATCTGTTTCCTGCAATTCTGCCTTGCTTTCAAATCCTCTTCGTTGCCTTCCCTCAATATATTTGTGGACGAGAATTATCATTTATAACTCTGCAGGTCTGTGAATTGCAGTGCCCCTGAGCTCCATTTTTCAACTCGCTTTTTTGGGAGCTGGCCGCAAAAGCGCAGGATTGCTTCAGGCCCTATTCTGGTTCCGGGGGGCAGGCTGAGCTTGTGGTTAATTCTTCTTCCTGATGGGAAAAAAGAGTGACCTGTGCCTGTCACAACACCTAGAGCTAGTCTCTCATTGGTTCGCCCACTTCCCGTTCATTCTCAGGACAAATTGCAACCTGTACAGAAGAGGAGGTTAATGGTGCTGATTCTCCAAGGAGGGAGATTGCTACTAACGCGGCTGGAATGGCGAACCCGAGCACAAGGAGATGAGAAATGAGGTGCGTTTCAGAAACCTTTCCCAATCACACGGTGTACCATCTTCTGGGTTTCTCATGCATGTTTCCGATGTAGGAAGATGCCCTTGAACCTGGAGATTTGGGACCCATGGGATGGGTACCACGCAGTATTACTTTAACGGGTCTGCGTTTGCTCCCCCAACCTCACCCAACCTCTCAGCCCCAAGAGTGTCCACCCTTATGTCTCATCCAGCTGTGGGTCTAGATATGGTCAATCCAGGTTGCATCACAGCCCCTGAACGAATTTTGTAAGAATTTCTCTCTCTTTAACTGTCTTTGTTTTACGGATTTTTAAAAGTAATTTATTTTTTAATGGGGTTTAGCTGCTTTTCACGGCTGTGTTTATGCAGCTTTACACCCACTTGACTCACTTCCAGAGAGATATCTATATATAGGTTTTAAGATTCTTACTAGTCAGATATATTCTTGGGCAGTGAATAGGGGGTGTTGAGTCCAGTTCACTGAGCAAGGAGTAGGTCTTGTCTATTACATATTGGGTTCTTGGAACGGTATCTGAGCTAATTTGAAACCCTTGTTTTATGCATCACCCCACCTCACCTTTCCCGTTAAGCAGCCATAGTGTGTTTTCTAAACGTGTGACTCTGTTCTGTTTTGTAATTCAGTTCAAGTGTAGCGGTATTTACATTCCCTCTATAAGTGATAGCTTATGATAAGTGTCTTTTTCTGTGTGACTTATTTCACTTAGAATCGTCATACCTAAATCCACTCATCATGCTGCTACTAGCCTTATGACATTGATTTCATGGCTGATTGATATTCCATTGTACATAAGGGCCACAACTTCTTTATCCATTTTTCTCTTTCCTGGGATATTTAAGGTGTCATGAAGTGGAGGTTCTTGTCAACAGAGCAGCCCTTAACTTTGGGGTGCCTGTGTCTTGCTGATGTTTAGTTTTCCCAATTTATACGCCCATGAGTGGAAGTGCCCTATGCTCCCTAAGCTGTGTTTTCCCGGTGTTTCAGGACACACCGTACACTTCTCCAGTGTGGCTGTTGGCAATTTACATCCCGCCCATCAGCGTAGCAAGTTTCCCACTTCTCCATGGTCTTTCCTGCATTTCTGGTTTTGACACTTTTTTCAGCCTGGCTCTTTTGACCGATGGGAAGCGAGGCTTCTTTGTAGCGCTGATTTGCCTTTCCAGGTTGCTTGGTTGGCCAAAAAGGGCGTATGCGTTTTTTCCTGAATATATTCAGGAAAAAACGCATACGCCCTTTTTGGCCAAGGGCATCATTGTCGTCGTTGTGCCGCTTTTCATGTGCTTTAAAGGCGATTCGGATCTACCTCCTGAGATCTCTTTCCTGCAATTCTGCCTTGCTTTCCAATCCTCTTCGTTGCCTTCCCTCAATATATTTGTGGACGAGAGTTATCATTTATAACTCTGCAGGTGTGTGAATTGCAGTGCCCCTGAGCTCCATTTTTCAACTCGCTTTTTTGGGAGCTGGCCACAAAAGCAGGGGATTGCCTCACGCCCTATTCTGGTTCTGGGTGGCAGGCTGAGCCTGTGGTTAAATCTTCTTCCTGATGGGAAAATAGAGTGACCTGTGCCTGTCCCAACACCTAGATCTAGTCTCTCTTTGGTTGCCCCTCTCCCCGTTCATCCTAGGGACAAATTGCAACCTGTACGGACCAGGAGGTTAAAGGTGCTGATTCTCCAAGTAGGGAGATTGCTCGTAAAGTAGCTGGAATGGCGAGCCCGAGCACAAGGAGATGAGAAATGAGGAGCGTTTTGGAAACCTTTCCCGATCACACGGTGTACCATCTTCTGGGTTTCTCATGCATGTTTCCGATGTAGGAAGATGTCCTTGAACCTGGAGATTTGGGACCCATGGGATGGGTACCACGCAGTATTACTTTAACGGGTCTGCGTTTGCTCCCCCAACCTCACCCAACCTCTCAGCCCCAAGAGTGTCCACCGTTATGTCTCATCCAGCTGTGGGTCTAGATATGGTCAATCCAGGTTGCATCACAGCCCCTGAACGAATTTTGTAAGAATTTTTCTCTCTTTCACTGTCCTTGTTTTACGGGTTTTTAAAAGTAATTTATTTTTATAATGGGGTTTAGCTGCTTTTCACGGCTGTGTTTATGCAGCTTTACACCCACTTGACTCACTTCCAGAGAGATATCAATACATAGGTTTTAAGATTCTTACTAGTCAGATATTTTCTTGGGCAGTGAATAGGGGGTGTTGAGTCCAGTTCACTGAGCAGGGAGTAGGTCTTGTCTATTACATATTGGGTTCTTGGAATGGTATCTGAGCTAATTTGAAACCGTTGTTTTATGCATCACCCCACCTCACCTTTCCCGTTAAGCAGCCATAGTGTGTTTTCTAAACGTGTGACTCTGTTCTGTTTTGTAATTCAGTTCAAGTGTAGCGGTTTTTACATTCCCTCTATAAGTGATAGCTTATGATAAGTGTCATTTTCTGTGTGACTTATTTCACTTAGAATCGTCATACCTAAATCCACTCATCATGCTGCTACTAGCCTTATGACATTGATTTCATGGCTGAGTGATATTCCATTGTACATAAGGGCCACAACTTCTTTATCCATTTTTCTCTTTCCTGGGATATTTAAGGTGTCATGAAGTGGAGGTTCTTGTCAACAGAGCAGCCCTAAATTTTGGGGTGCCTGTGTCTTGCTGATTTTTAGTTTTCCCAATTTATATGCCCATGAGTGGAAGTGCCCTATGCTCCCTAAGCTGTGTTATTTTGATGTTTCAGGTCACACCGTACACTTCTCCAGAGTGGCTGTTGGCAATTTACATCCCGCCCATCAGCGTAGCAAGGCTCCCACTTCTCCATGGCGTTTCCTGCATTTCTGGTTTTGACACTTTTTTCAGCCTGGCCCTTTTGACCGATGGGAAGCGAGACTTCTTTGTAGCGGTGATTTGCCTTTCCAGGTTGCTTGGTTGGCCAAAAAGGGCGTATGCGTTTTTTCCTGAATATATTCAGGAAAAAACGCATACGCCCTTTTTGGCCAAGGGCATCATTGTGGACGTTGTGCCGCTTTTCAGGTGCTTTAAAGGCAAATCGAATCTACCTCCTGAGATCTCTTTCCTGCAATTCTGCCTTGCTTTCAAATCCTCTTCGTTGCCTTCCCTCAATATATTTGTGGACGAGAGTTATCATTTATAACTCTGCAGGTTTGTGAATTGCAGTGCCCCTGAGCTCCATTTTTCAACTCGCTTTTTTGGGAGCTGGCCACAAAAGCGCGGGATTGCTCAGGCCCTATTCTGGTTCCCGGCGGCAGGCTGAGCCTGTGGTTAATTCTTCTTCCTGATGGGTAAATAGAGTGACCTGTGCCTGTCCCAACACCTAGATCTTGTCTCGCATTGGTTGCTCCTCTCCCCGTTCATCCTCAGGACAATTTGCAACCTGTACGGACCAGGAGGTTAAAGGTGCTGATTCTCCAAGTAGGGTGATTGCTCGTAAAGTAGCTGGAATGGCGAACCCGAGCACAAGGAGATGAGAAATGAGGTGCGTTTTAGAAACCTTTCCCGATCACACGGTGTACCATCTTCTGGGTTTCTCATGCATGTTTCCGATGTAGGAAGATGCCCTTGAACCTGGAGATTTGGGACCCATGGGATGGGTACCACGCAGTATTACTTTAAAGGGTCTGCGTTTGCTCACCCTACCTCACCAAACCTGTCAGCCCCAAGAGTGTCCACCCTTATGTCTCATCCAGCTGTGGGTCTAGATATGGTCAATCCAGGTTGTGTCACAGCCCCTGAACGAATTGTGTAAGAATTTCTCTCCCTTCACTCTCTTTGTTTCATGGGTGTTTAAAAGTAATTTATTTTGATAATGGGGTTACCTGCTTTTCACTGCTGTGTTTATGCCGCTTTACACCCACTTGACACTCTTCCAGAGAGATATCAATACATAGTTTTTAAGATTCTTACTAGTAAGATATGTTCTTGTGCGGTGAATACGGGGTGTTGAGTCCAGTTCACTGAGCAAGGAGTAGGTCTTGTCTATTACATATTGGGTTTATAGAACGGTATCTGAGCTAATTTGAAACCCTTGTTTTATGCATCACCCCACCTCACCTTTCCCGTTAAGCAGCCATAGTGTGTTTTCAAAATGTGTGACTCTGTTCTGTTTTGTAATTCAGTTCAAGGGTAACGGTTTTTACATTCCCTCTATAAGTGATATCTTATGATAAGTGTCTTTTTCTGTGTGACTTATTTCACTTAGAATCGGCGTACCTAAATCCAACCATCATGCTGCTACTAGCCTTAGGACATTGATTTCATGGCTGAGTGATATTCCATTGTACATAAGGACCTCAACTTCTTTATCCATTTTTCTCTTTCCTGGGATATTTAAGGTGTCATGAAGTGGAGTTTCTTGTCAACAGTGCAGCCCTAAACTTTGGGGTGCCTGTGTCTTTCTGATTTTTAGTTTTCCCAGTTTGTACTCACATGAGTGGAAGTGCCCTATGCTCTCTAAGCTGTGTGTTTTAGATGTTTCAGGACACACTGTACACTTCTCCAGAGTGGCTGTTGGCAATTTACATCCCGCCCATCGGTGTAGCAAGGCTCCCATTTCTCCATGGCCTGTCCTGCCTTTCTGGTTTGTACACTTTTTTCAGCATGGCCCTTTGACCGATGGGAAGCGAGACTTCTTTGTAGCGCTGATTTGCCTTTCCAGGTTGCTTGGTTGGCCAAAAAGGGCGTATGCGTTTTTTCCTGAATATATTCAGGAAAAAACGCATACGCCCTTTTTGGCCAAGGGCATCATTGTCGACGTTTTGCCGCTTTTCATGTGCTTTAAAGGCGATTCGAATCTACCTCCTGAAATCTGTTTCCTGCAATTCTGCCTTGCTTTCAAATCCTCTTCGTTGCCTTCCCTCAATATATTTGTGGACGAGAATTATCATTTATAACTCTGCAGGTCTGTGAATTGCAGTGCCCCTGAGCTCCATTTTTCAACTCGCTTTTTTGGGAGCTGGCCGCAAAAGCGCAGGATTGCTTCAGGCCCTATTCTGGTTCCGGGGGGCAGGCTGAGCTTGTGGTTAATTCTTCTTCCTGATGGGAAAAAAGAGTGACCTGTGCCTGTCACAACACCTAGAGCTAGTCTCTCATTGGTTCGCCCACTTCCCGTTCATTCTCAGGACAAATTGCAACCTGTACAGAAGAGGAGGTTAATGGTGCTGATTCTCCAAGGAGGGAGATTGCTACTAACGCGGCTGGAATGGCGAACCCGAGCACAAGGAGATGAGAAATGAGGTGCGTTTCAGAAACCTTTCCCAATCACACGGTGTACCATCTTCTGGGTTTCTCATGCATGTTTCCAATGTAGGAAGATGCCCTTGAACCTGGAGATTTGGGACCCATGGGATGGGTACCACGCAGTATTACTTTAACGGGTCTGCGTTTGCTCCCCCAACCTCACCCAACCTCTCAGCCCCAAGAGTGTCCACCCTTATGTCTCATCCAGCTGTGGGTCTAGATATGGTCAATCCAGGTTGCATCACAGCCCCTGAACGAATTTTGTAAGAATTTCTCTCTCTTTAACTGTCTTTGTTTTACGGATTTTTAAAAGTAATTTATTTTTTAATGGGGTTTAGCTGCTTTTCACGGCTGTGTTTATGCAGCTTTACACCCACTTGACTCACTTCCAGAGAGATATCTATATATAGGTTTTAAGATTCTTACTAGTCAGATATATTCTTGGGCAGTGAATAGGGGGTGTTGAGTCCAGTTCACTGAGCAAGGAGTAGGTCTTGTCTATTACATATTGGGTTTATGGAACGGTATCTGAGCTAATTTGAAACCCTTGTTTTATGCATCACCCCACCTCACCTTTCCCGTTAAGCAGCCATAGTGTGTTTTCTAAACGTGTGACTCTGTTTTGTTTTGTAATTCAGTTCAAGTGTAGCGGTTTTTACATTCCCTCTATAAGTGATAGCTTATGATAAGTGTCTTTTTCTGTGTGACTTATTTCACTTAGAATCGTCATACCTAAATCCACTCATCATGCTGCTACTAGCCTTATGACATTGATTTCATGGCTGATTGATATTCCATTGTACATAAGGGCCACAACTTCTTTATCCATTTTTCTCTTTCCTGGGATATTTAAGGTGTCATGAAGTGGAGTTTCTTGTCAACAGTGCAGCCCTAAACTTTGGGGTGCCTGTGTCTTTCTGATTTTTTGTTTTCCCAGTTTGTACTCACATGAGTGGAAGTGCCCTATGCTCTCTAAGCTGTGTGTTTTAGATGTTTCAGGACACACTGTACACTTCTCCAGAGTGGCTGTTGGCAATTTACATCCCGCCCATCGGTGTAGCAAGGCTCCCATTTCTCCATGGCCTGTCCTGCCTTTCTGGTTTGTACACTTTTTTCAGCATGGCCCTTTGACCGATGGGAAGCGAGACTTCTTTGTAGCGCTGATTTGCCTTTCCAGGTTGCTTGGTTGGCCAAAAAGGGCGTATGCGTTTTTTCCTGAATATATTCAGGAAAAAACGCATACGCCCTTTTTGGCCAAGGGCATCATTGTCGACGTTTTGCCGCTTTTCATGTGCTTTAAAGGCGATTCGAATCTACCTCCTGAAATCTGTTTCCTGCAATTCTGCCTTGCTTTCAAATCCTCTTCGTTGCCTTCCCTCAATATATTTGTGGACGAGAATTATCATTTATAACTCTGCAGGTCTGTGAATTGCAGTGCCCCTGAGCTCCATTTTTCAACTCGCTTTTTTGGGAGCTGGCCGCAAAAGCGCAGGATTGCTTCAGGCCCTATTCTGGTTCCGGGGGGCAGGCTGAGCTTGTGGTTAATTCTTCTTCCTGATGGGAAAAAAGAGTGACCTGTGCCTGTCACAACACCTAGAGCTAGTCTCTCATTGGTTCGCCCACTTCCCGTTCATTCTCAGGACAAATTGCAACCTGTACAGAAGAGGAGGTTAATGGTGCTGATTCTCCAAGGAGGGAGATTGCTACTAACGCGGCTGGAATGGCGAACCCGAGCACAAGGAGATGAGAAATTAGGTGCGTTTCAGAAACCTTTCCCAATCACACGGTGTACCATCTTCTGGGTTTCTCATGCATGTTTCCGATGTAGGAAGATGCCCTTGAACCTGGAGATTTGGGACCCATGGGATGGGTACCACGCAGTATTACTTTAACGGGTCTGCGTTTGCTCCCCCAACCTCACCCAACCTCTCAGCCCCAAGAGTGTCCACCTTTATGTCTCATCCAGCTGTGGGTCTAGATATGGTCAATCCAGGTTGCATCACAGCCCCTGAACGAATTTTGTAAGAATTTCTCTCTCTTTAACTGTCTTTGTTTTACGGATTTTTAAAAGTAATTTATTTTTTAATGGGGCTTAGCTGCTTTTCACGGCTGTGTTTATGCAGCTTTACACCCACTTGACTCACTTCCAGAGAGATATCTATATATAGGTTTTAAGATTCTTACTAGTCAGATATATTCTTGGGCAGTGAATAGGGGGTGTTGAGTCCAGTTCACTGAGCAAGGAGTAGGTCTTGTCTATTACATATTGGGTTTATGGAACGGTATCTGAGCTAATTTGAAACCCTTGTTTTATGCATCACCCCACCTCACCTTTCCCGTTAAGCAGCCATAGTGTGTTTTCTAAACGTGTGACTCTGTTCTGTTTTGTAATTCAGTTCAAGTGTAGCGGTTTTTACATTCCCTCTATAAGTGATAGCTTATGATAAGTGTCTTTTTCTGTGTGACTTATTTCACTTAGAATCGTCATACCTAAATCCACTCATCATGCTGCTACTAGCCTTATGACATTGATTTCATGGCTGATTGATATTCCATTGTACATAAGGGCCACAACTTCTTTATCCATTTTTCTCTTTCCTGGGATATTTAAGGTGTCATGAAGTGGAGGTTCTTGTCAACAGAGCAGCCCTTAACTTTGGGGTGCCTGTGTCTTGCTGATGTTTAGTTTTCCCAATTTATACGCCCATGAGTGGAAGTGCCCTATGCTCCCTAAGCTGTGTTTTCCCGATGTTTCAGGACACACCGTACACTTCTCCAGTGTGGCTGTTGGCAATTTACATCCCGCCCATCAGCGTAGCAAGGCTCCCACTTCTCCATGGTCTTTCCTGCATTTCTGGTTTTGACACTTTTTTCAGCCTGGCCCTTTTGACCGATGGGAAGCGAGGCTTCTTTGTAGCGCTGATTTGCCTTTCCAGGTTGCTTGGTTGGCCAAAAAGGGCGTATGCGTTTTTTCCTGAATATATTCAGGAAAAAACGCATACGCCCTTTTTGGCCAAGGGCATCATTGTCGTCGTTGTGCCGCTTTTCATGTGCTTTAAAGGCGATTCGGATCTACCTCCTGAGATCTCTTTCCTGCAATTCTGCCTTGCTTTCCAATCCTCTTCGTTGCCTTCCCTCAATATATTTGTGGACGAGAGTTATCATTTATAACTCTGCAGGTGTGTGAATTGCAGTGCCCCTGAGCTCCATTTTTCAACTCGCTTTTTTGGGAGCTGGCCACAAAAGCAAGGGATTGCCTCAGGCCCTATTCTGGTTCTGGGTGGCAGGCTGAGCCTGTGGTTAAATCTTCTTCCTGATGGGAAAATAGAGTGACCTGTGCCTGTCCCAACACCTAGATCTAGTCTCTCTTTGGTTGCCCCTCTCCCCGTTCATCCTCAGGACAAATTGCAACCTGTACGGACCAGGAGTTTAAAGGTGCTGATTCTCCAAGTAGGGAGATTGCTCGTAAAGTAGCTGGAATGGCGAGCCCGAGCACAAGGAGATGAGAAATGAGGTGCGTTTTGGAAACCTTTCCCGATCACACGGTGTACCATCTTCTGGGTTTCTCATGCATGTTTCCGATGTAGGAAGATGTCCTTGAACCTGGAGATTTGGGACCCATGGGATGGGTACCACGCAGTATTACTTTAAAGGGTCTGCGTTTGCTCCCCCAACCTCACCCAACCTCTCAGCCCCAAGAGTGTCCACCCTTATGTCTCATCCAGCTGTGGGTCTACATATGGTCAATCCAGGTTGCATCACAGCCCCTGAACGAATTTTGTAAGAATTTTTCTCTCTTTCACTGTCCTTGTTTTACGGGTTTTTAAAAGTAATTTATTTTTATAATGGGGTTTAGCTGCTTTTCACGGCTGTGTTTATGCGGCTTTACACCCACTTGACTCACTTCCAGAGAGATATCAATACATAGGTTTTAAGATTCTTACTGGTCAGATATATTCTTGGGCAGTGAATAGGGGGTGTTGAGTCCAGTTCAGTGAGCAAGGAGTAGGTCTTGTCTATTACATATTGGGTTCTTGGAACGGTATCTGAGCTAATTTGAAACCGTTGTTTTATGCATCACCCCACTTCACCTTTCCCGTTAAGCAGCCATAGTGTGTTTTCTAAACGTGTGACTCTGTTCTGTTTTGTAATTCAGTTCAAGTGTAGCGGTTTTTACATTCCCTCTATAAGTGATAGCTTATGATAAGTGTCATTTTCTGTGTGACTTATTTCACTTAGAATCGTCATACCTAAATCCACTCATCATGCTGCTACTAGCCTTATGACATTGATTTCATGGCTGAGTGATATTCCATTGTACATAAGGGCCACAACTTCTTTATCCATTTTTCTCTTTCCTGGGATATTTAAGGTGTCATGAAGTGGAGGTTCTTGTCAACAGAGCAGCCCTAAATTTTGGGGTGCCTGTGTCTTGCTGATTTTTAGTTTTCCCAATTTATATGCCCATGAGTGGAAGTGCCCTATGCTCCCTAAGCTGTGTTATTTTGATGTTTCAGGACACACCGTACACTTCTCCAGAGTGGCTGTTGGCAATTTACATCCCGCCCATCAGCGTAGCAAGGCTCCCACTTCTCCATGGCGTTTCCTGCATTTCTGGTTTTGACACTTTTTTCAGCCTGGCCCTTTTGACCGATGGGAAGCGAGACTTCTTTGTAGCGGTGATTTGCCTTTCCAGGTTGCTTGGTTGGCCAAAAAGGGCGTATGCGTTTTTTCCTGAATATATTCAGGAAAAAACGCATACGCCCTTTTTGGCCAAGGGCATCATTGTCAACCTTGTGCCGCTTTTCATGTGCTTTAAAGGCAAATCGAATCTAACTCCTGAGATCTCTTTCCTGCAATTCTGCCTTGCTTTCAAATCCTCTTCGTTGCCTTCCCTCAATATATTTGTGGACGAGAGTTATCATTTATAACTCTGCAGGTTTGTGAATTGCAGTGCCCCTGAGCTCCATTTTTCAACTCGCTTTTTTGGGAGCTGGCCACAAAAGCGCGGGATTGCTCAGGCCCTATTCTGGTTCCCGGCGGCAGGCTGAGCCTGTGGTTAATTCTTCTTCCGGATGGGTAAATAGAGTGACCTGTGCCTGTCCCAACACCTAGATCTTGTCTCGCATTGGTTGCTCCTCTCCCCGTTCATCCTCAGGACAATTTGCAACCTGTACGGACCAGGAGGTTAAAGGTGCTGATTCTCCAAGTAGGGAGATTGCTCGTAAAGTAGCTGGAATGGCGAACCCGAGCACAAGGAGATGAGAAATGAGGTGCGTTTTAGAAACCTTTCCCGATCACACGGTGTACCATCTTCTGGGTTTCTCATGCATGTTTCCGATGTAGGAAGATGCCCTTGAACCTGGAGATTTGGGACCCATGGGATGGGTACCACGCAGTATTACTTTAAAGGGTCTGCGTTTGCTCACCCTACCTCACCAAACCTGTCAGCCCCAAGAGTGTCCACCCTTATGTCTCATCCAGCTGTGGGTCTAGATATGGTCAATCCAGGTTGTGTCACAGCCCCTGAACGAATTGTGTAAGAATTTCTCTCCCTTCACTCTCTTTGTTTCATGGGTGTTTAAAAGTAATTTATGTTGATAATGGGGTTACCTGCTTTTCACTGCTGTGTTTATGCTGCTTTACACCCACTTGACACTCTTCCAGAGAGATATCAATACATAGTTTTTAAGATTCTTACTAGTAAGATATGTTCTTGTGCGGTGAATACGGGGTGTTGAGTCCAGTTCACTGAGCAAGGAGTAGGTCTTGTCTATTACATATTGGGTTTATAGAACGGTATCTGAGCTAATTTGAAACCCTTGTTTTATGCATCACCCCACCTCACCTTTCCCGTTAAGCAGCCATAGTGTGTTTTCAAAATGTGTGACTCTGTTCTGTTTTGTAATTCAGTTCAAGGGTAACGGTTTTTACATTCCCTCTATAAGTGATATCTTATGATAAGTGTCTTTTTCTGTGTGACTTATTTCACTTAGAATCGGCGTACCTAAATCCAACCATCATGCTGCTACTAGCCTTAGGACATTGATTTCATGGCTGAGTGATATTCCATTGTACATAAGGACCTCAACTTCTTTATCCATTTTTCTCTTTCCTGGGATATTTAAGGTGTCATGAAGTGGAGTTTCTTGTCAACAGTGCAGCCCTAAACTTTGGGGTACCTGTGTCTTTCTGATTTTTAGTTTTCCCAGTTTGTACTCACATGAGTGGAAGTGCCCTATGCTCTCTAAGCTGTGTGTTTTAGATGTTTCAGGACACACTGTACACTTCTCCAGAGTGGCTGTTGGCAATTTACATCCCGCCCATCGGTGTAGCAAGGCTCCCATTTCTCCATGGCCTGTCCTGCCTTTCTGGTTTGTACACTTTTTTCAGCATGGCCCTTTGACCGATGGGAAGCGGGACTTCTTTGTAGCGCTGATTTGCCTTTCCAGGTTGCTTGGTTGGCCAAAAAGGGCGTATGCGTTTTTTCCTGAATATATTCAGGAAAAAACGCATACGCCCTTTTTGGCCAAGGGCATCATTGTCGACGTTTTGCCGCTTTTCATGTGCTTTAAAGGCGATTCGAATCTACCTCCTGAAATCTGTTTCCTGCAATTCTGCCTTGCTTTCAAATCCTCTTCGTTGCCTTCCCTCAATATATTTGTGGACGAGAATTATCATTTATAACTCTGCAGGTCTGTGAATTGCAGTGCCCCTGAGCTCCATTTTTCAACTCGCTTTTTTGGAAGCTGGCCACAAAAGCGCAGGATTGCTTCAGGCCCTATTCTGGTTCCGGGGGGCAGGCTGAGCTTGTGGTTAATTCTTCTTCCTGATGGGAAAAAAGAGTGACCTGTGCCTGTCACAACACCTAGAGCTAGTCTCTCATTGGTTCGCCCACTTCCCGTTCATTCTCAGGACAAATTGCAACCTGTACAGAAGAGGAGGTTAATGGTGCTGATTCTCCAAGGAGGGAGATTGCTACTAACGCGGCTGGAATGGCGAACCCGAGCACAAGGAGATGAGAAATGAGGTGCGTTTCAGAAACCTTTCCCAATCACACGGTGTACCATCTTCTGGGTTTCTCATGCATGTTTCCGATGTAGGAAGATGCCCTTGAACCTGGAGATTTGGGACCCATGGGATGGGTACCACGCAGTATTACTTTAACGGGTCTGCGTTTGCTCCCCCAACCTCACCCAACCTCTCAGCCCCAAGAGTGTCCACCCTTATGTCTCATCCAGCTGTGGGTCTAGATATGGTCAATCCAGGTTGCATCACAGCCCCTGAACGAATTTTGTAAGAATTTCTCTCTCTTTAACTGTCTTTGTTTTACGGATTTTTAAAAGTAATTTATTTTTTAATGGGGTTTAGCTGCTTTTCACGGCTGTGTTTATGCAGCTTTACACCCACTTGACTCACTTCCAGAGAGATATCTATATATAGGTTTTAAGATTCTTACTAGTCAGATATATTCTTGGGCAGTGAATAGGGGGTGTTGAGTCCAGTTCACTGAGCAAGGAGTAGGTCTTGTCTATTACATATTGGGTTTATGGAACGGTATCTGAGCTAATTTGAAACCCTTGTTTTATGCATCACCCCACCTCACCTTTCCCGTTAAGCAGCCATAGTGTGTTTTCTAAACGTGTGACTCTGTTCTGTTTTGTAATTCAGTTCAAGTGTAGCGGTTTTTACATTCCCTCTATAAGTGATAGCTTATGATAAGTGTCTTTTTCTGTGTGACTTATTTCACTTAGAATCGTCATACCTAAATCCACTCATCATGCTGCTACTAGCCTTATGACATTGATTTCATGGCTGATTGATATTCCATTGTACATAAGGGCCACAACTTCTTTATCCATTTTTCTCTTTCCTGGGATATTTAAGGTGTCATGAAGTGGAGGTTCTTGTCAACAGAGCAGCCCTTAACTTTGGGGTGCCTGTGTCTTGCTGATGTTTAGTTTTCCCAATTTATACACCCATGAGTGGAAGTGCCCTATGCTCCCTAAGCTGTGTTTTCCCGATGTTTCAGGACACACCGTACACTTCTCCAGTGTGGCTGTTGGCAATTTACATCCCGCCCATCAGCGTAGCAAGTCTCCCACTTCTCCATGGTCTTTCCTGCATTTCTGGTTTTGACACTTTTTTCAGCCTGGCTCTTTTGACCGATGGGAAGCGAGGCTTCTTTGTAGCGCTGATTTGCCTTTCCAGGTTGCTTGGTTGGCCAAAAAGGGCGTATGCGTTTTTTCCTGAATATATTCAGGAAAAAACGCATACGCCCTTTTTGGCCAAGGGCATCATTGTCGTCGTTGTGCCGCTTTTCATGTGCTTTAAAGGCGATTCGGATCTACCTCCTGAGATCTCTTTCCTGCAATTCTGCCTTGCTTTCCAATCCTCTTCGTTGCCTTCCCTCAATATATTTGTGGACGAGAGTTATCATTTATAACTCTGCAGGTGTGTGAATTGCAGTGCCCCTGAGCTCCATTTTTCAACTCGCTTTTTTGGGAGCTGGCCACAAAAGCAAGGGATTGCCTCACGCCCTATTCTGGTTCTGGGTGGCAGGCTGAGCCTGTGGTTAAATCTTCTTCCTGATGGGAAAATAGAGTGACCTGTGCCTGTCCCAACACCTAGATCTAGTCTCTCTTTGGTTGCCCCTCTCCCCGTTCATCCTCAGGACAAATTGCAACCTGTACGGACCAGGAGGTTAAAGGTGCTGATTCTCCAAGTAGGGAGATTGCTCGTAAAGTAGCTGGAATGGCGAGCCCGAGCACAAGGAGATGAGAAATGAGGTGCGTTTTGGAAACCTTTCCCGATCACACGGTGTACCATCTTCTGGGTTTCTCATGCATGTTTCCGATGTAGGAAGATGTCCTTGAACCTGGAGATTTGGGACCCATGGGATGGGTACCACGCAGTATTACTTTAACGGGTCTGCGTTTGCTCCCCCAACCTCACCCAACCTCTCAGCCCCAAGAGTGTCCACCCTTATGTCTCATCCAGCTGTGGGTCTAGATATGGTCAATCCAGGTTGCATCACAGCCCCTGAACGAATTTTGTAAGAATTTTTCTCTCTTTCACTGTCCTTGTTTTACGGGTTTTTAAAAGTAATTTATTTTTATAATGGGGTTTAGCTGCTTTTCACGGCTGTGTTTATGCAGCTTTACACCCACTTGACTCACTTCCAGAGAGATATCAATACATAGGTTTTAAGATTCTTACTAGTCAGATATTTTCTTGGGCAGTGAATAGGGGGTGTTGAGTCCAGTTCACTGAGCAGGGAGTAGGTCTTGTCTATTACATATTGGGTTCTTGGAACGGTATCTGAGCTAATTTGAAACCGTTGTTTTATGCATCACCCCACCTCACCTTTCCCGTTAAGCAGCCATAGTGTGTTTTCTAAACGTGTGACTCTGTTCTGTTTTGTAATTCAGTTCAAGTGTAGCGGTTTTTACATTCCCTCTATAAGTGATAGCTTATGATAAGTGTCATTTTCTGTGTGACTTATTTCACTTAGAATCGTCATACCTAAATCCACTCATCATGCTGCTACTAGCCTTATGACATTGATTTCATGGCTGAGTGATATTCCATTGTACATAAGGGCCACAACTTCTTTATCCATTTTTCTCTTTCCTGGGATATTTAAGGTGTCATGAAGTGGAGGTTCTTGTCAACAGAGCAGCCCTAAATTTTGGGGTGCCTGTGTCTTGCTGATTTTTAGTTTTCCCAATTTATATGCCCATGAGTGGAAGTGCCCTATGCTCCCTAAGCTGTGTTATTTTGATGTTTCAGGTCACACCGTACACTTCTCCAGAGTGGCTGTTGGCAATTTACATCCCGCCCATCAGCGTAGCAAGGCTCCCACTTCTCCATGGCGTTTCCTGCATTTCTGGTTTTGACACTTTTTTCAGCCTGGCCCTTTTGACCGATGGGAAGCGAGACTTCTTTGTAGCGGTGATTTGCCTTTCCAGGTTGCTTGGTTGGCCAAAAAGGGCGTATGCGTTTTTTCCTGAATATATTCAGGAAAAAACGCATACGCCCTTTTTGGCCAAGGGCATCATTGTGGACGTTGTGCCGCTTTTCAGGTGCTTTAAAGGCAAATCGAATCTACCTCCTGAGATCTCTTTCCTGCAATTCTGCCTTGCTTTCAAATCCTCTTCGTTGCCTTCCCTCAATATATTTGTGGACGAGAGTTATCATTTATAACTCTGCAGGTTTGTGAATTGCAGTGCCCCTGAGCTCCATTTTTCAACTCGCTTTTTTGGGAGCTGGCCACAAAAGCGCGGGATTGCTCAGGCCCTATTCTGGTTCCCGGCGGCAGGCTGAGCCTGTGGTTAATTCTTCTTCCTGATGGGTAAATAGAGTGACCTGTGCCTGTCCCAACACCTAGATCTTGTCTCGCATTGGTTGCTCCTCTCCCCGTTCATCCTCAGGACAATTTGCAACCTGTACGGACCAGGAGGTTAAAGGTGCTGATTCTCCAAGTAGGGAGATTGCTCGTAAAGTAGCTGGAATGGCGAACCCGAGCACAAGGAGATGAGAAATGAGGTGCGTTTTAGAAACCTTTCCCGATCACACGGTGTACCATCTTCTGGGTTTCTCATGCATGTTTCCGATGTAGGAAGATGCCCTTGAACCTGGAGATTTGGGACCCATGGGATGGGTACCACGCAGTATTACTTTAAAGGGTCTGCGTTTGCTCACCCTACCTCACCAAACCTGTCAGCCCCAAGAGTGTCCACCCTTATGTCTCATCCAGCTGTGGGTCTAGATATGGTCAATCCAGGTTGTGTCACAGCCCCTGAACGAATTGTGTAAGAATTTCTCTCCCTTCACTCTCTTTGTTTCATGGGTGTTTAAAAGTAATTTATTTTGATAATGGGGTTACCTGCTTTTCACTGCTGTGTTTATGCCGCTTTACACCCACTTGACACTCTTCCAGAGAGATATCAATACATAGTTTTTAAGATTCTTACTAGTAAGATATGTTCTTGTGCGGTGAATACGGGGTGTTGAGTCCAGTTCACTGAGCAAGGAGTAGGTCTTGTCTATTACATATTGGGTTTATAGAACGGTATCTGAGCTAATTTGAAACCCTTGTTTTATGCATCACCCCACCTCACCTTTCCCGTTAAGCAGCCATAGTGTGTTTTCTAAATGTGTGACTCTGTTCTGTTTTGTAATTCAGTTCAAGGGTAACGGTTTTTACATTCCCTCTATAAGTGATATCTTATGATAAGTGTCTTTTTCTGTGTGACTTATTTCACTTAGAATCGGCGTACCTAAATCCAACCATCATGCTGCTACTAGCCTTAGGACATTGATTTCATGGCTGAGTGATATTCCATTGTACATAAGGACCTCAACTTCTTTATCCATTTTTCTCTTTCCTGGGATATTTAAGGTGTCATGAAGTGGAGGTTCTTGTCAACAGAGCAGCCCTTAACTTTGGGGTGCCTGTGTCTTGCTGATGTTTAGTTTTCCCAATTTATACGCCCATGAGTGGAAGTGCCCTATGCTCCCTAAGCTGTGTTTTCCCGATGTTTCAGGACACACCGTACACTTCTCCAGTGTGGCTGTTGGCAATTTACATCCCGCCCATCAGCGTAGCAAGGCTCCCACTTCTCCATGGTCTTTCCTGCATTTCTGGTTTTGACACTTTTTTCAGCCTGGCCCTTTTGACCGATGGGAAGCGAGGCTTCTTTGTAGCGCTGATTTGCCTTTCCAGGTTGCTTGGTTGGCCAAAAAGGGCGTATGCGTTTTTTCCTGAATATATTCAGGAAAAAACGCATACGCCCTTTTTGGCCAAGGGCATCATTGTCGTCGTTGTGCCGCTTTTCATGTGCTTTAAAGGCGATTCGGATCTACCTCCTGAGATCTCTTTCCTGCAATTCTGCCTTGCTTTCCAATCCTCTTCGTTGCCTTCCCTCAATATATTTGTGGACGAGAGTTATCATTTATAACTCTGCAGGTGTGTGAATTGCAGTGCCCCTGAGCTCCATTTTTCAACTCGCTTTTTTGGGAGCTGGCCACAAAAGCAAGGGATTGCCTCAGGCCCTATTCTGGTTCTGGGTGGCAGGCTGAGCCTGTGGTTAAATCTTCTTCCTGATGGGAAAATAGAGTGACCTGTGCCTGTCCCAACACCTAGATCTAGTCTCTCTTTGGTTGCCCCTCTCCCCGTTCATCCTCAGGACAAATTGCAACCTGTACGGACCAGGAGTTTAAAGGTGCTGATTCTCCAAGTAGGGAGATTGCTCGTAAAGTAGCTGGAATGGCGAGCCCGAGCACAAGGAGATGAGAAATGAGGTGCGTTTTGGAAACCTTTCCCGATCACACGGTGTACCATCTTCTGGGTTTCTCATGCATGTTTCCGATGTAGGAAGATGTCCTTGAACCTGGAGATTTGGGACCCATGGGATGGGTACCACGCAGTATTACTTTAACGGGTCTGCGTTTGCTCCCCCAACCTCACCCAACCTCTCAGCCCCAAGAGTGTCCACCCTTATGTCTCATCCAGCTGTGGGTCTAGATATGGTCAATCCAGGTTGCATCACAGCCCCTGAACGAATTTTGTAAGAATTTTTCTCTCTTTCACTGTCCTTGTTTTACGGGTTTTTAAAAGTAATTTATTTTTATAATGGGGTTTAGCTGCTTTTCACGGCTGTGTTTATGCGGCTTTACACCCACTTGACCCACTTCCAGAGAGATATCAATACATAGGTTTTAAGATTCTTACTAGTCAGATATATTCTTGGGCAGTGAATAGGGGGTGTTGAGTCCAGTTCAGTGAGCAAGGAGTAGGTCTTGTCTATTACATATTGGGTTCTTGGAACGGTATCTGAGCTAATTTGAAACCGTTGTTTTATGCATCACCCCACCTCACCTTTCCCGTTAAGCAGCCATAGTGTGTTTTCTAAACGTGTGACTCTGTTCTGTTTTGTAATTCAGTTCAAGTGTAGCGGTTTTTACATTCCCTCTATAAGTGATAGCTTATGATAAGTGTCATTTTCTGTGTGACTTATTTCACTTAGAATCGTCATACCTAAATCCACTCATCATGCTGCTACTAGCCTTATGACATTGATTTCATGGCTGAGTGATATTCCATTGTACATAAGGGCCACAACTTCTTTATCCATTTTTCTCTTTCCTGGGATATTTAAGGTGTCATGAAGTGGAGGTTCTTGTCAACAGAGCAGCCCTAAATTTTGGGGTGCCTGTGTCTTGCTGATTTTTAGTTTTCCCAATTTATATGCCCATGAGTGGAAGTGCCCTATGCTCCCTAAGCTGTGTTATTTTGATGTTTCAGGACACACCGTACACTTCTCCAGAGTGGCTGTTGGCAATTTACATCCCGCCCATCAGCGTAGCAAGGCTCCCACTTCTCCATGGCGTTTCCTGCATTTCTGGTTTTGACACTTTTTTCAGCCTGGCCCTTTTGACCGATGGGAAGCGAGACTTCTTTGTAGCGGTGATTTGCCTTTCCAGGTTGCTTGGTTGGCCAAAAAGGGCGTATGCGTTTTTTCCTGAATATATTCAGGAAAAAACGCATACGCCCTTTTTGGCCAAGGGCATCATTGTCAACCTTGTGCCGCTTTTCATGTGCTTTAAAGGCAAATCGAATCTAACTCCTGAGATCTCTTTCCTGCAATTCTGCCTTGCTTTCAAATCCTCTTCGTTGCCTTCCCTCAATATATTTGTGGACGAGAGTTATCATTTATAACTCTGCAGGTTTGTGAATTGCAGTGCCCCTGAGCTCCATTTTTCAACTCGCTTTTTTGGGAGCTGGCCACAAAAGCGCGGGATTGCTCAGGCCCTATTCTGGTTCCCGGCGGCAGGCTGAGCCTGTGGTTAATTCTTCTTCCGGATGGGTAAATAGAGTGACCTGTGCCTGTCCCAACACCTAGATCTTGTCTCGCATTGGTTGCTCCTCTCCCCGTTCATCCTCAGGACAATTTGCAACCTGTACGGACCAGGAGGTTAAAGGTGCTGATTCTCCAAGTAGGGAGATTGCTCGTAAAGTAGCTGGAATGGCGAACCCGAGCACAAGGAGATGAGAAATGAGGTGCGTTTTAGAAACCTTTCCCGATCACACGGTGTACCATCTTCTGGGTTTCTCATGCATGTTTCCGATGTAGGAAGATGCCCTTGAACCTGGAGATTTGGGACCCATGGGATGGGTACCACGCAGTATTACTTTAAAGGGTCTGCGTTTGCTCACCCTACCTCACCAAACCTGTCAGCCCCAAGAGTGTCCACCCTTATGTCTCATCCAGCTGTGGGTCTAGATATGGTCAATCCAGGTTGTGTCACAGCCCCTGAACGAATTGTGTAAGAATTTCTCTCCCTTCACTCTCTTTGTTTCATGGGTGTTTAAAAGTAATTTATTTTGATAATGGGGTTACCTGCTTTTCACTGCTGTGTTTATGCCGCTTTACACCCACTTGACACTCTTCCAGAGAGATATCAATACATAGTTTTTAAGATTCTTACTAGTAAGATATGTTCTTGTGCGGTGAATACGGGGTGTTGAGTCCAGTTCACTGAGCAAGGAGTAGGTCTTGTCTATTACATATTGGGTTTATAGAACGGTATCTGAGCTAATTTGAAACCCTTGTTTTATGCATCACCCCACCTCACCTTTCCCGTTAAGCAGCCATAGTGTGTTTTCAAAATGTGTGACTCTGTTCTGTTTTGTAATTCAGTTCAAGGGTAACGGTTTTTACATTCCCTCTATAAGTGATATCTTATGATAAGTGTCTTTTTCTGTGTGACTTATTTCACTTAGAATCGGCGTACCTAAATCCAACCATCATGCTGCTACTAGCCTTAGGACATTGATTTCATGGCTGAGTGATATTCCATTGTACATAAGGACCTCAACTTCTTTATCCATTTTTCTCTTTCCTGGGATATTTAAGGTGTCATGAAGTGGAGTTTCTTGTCAACAGTGCAGCCCTAAACTTTGGGGTACCTGTGTCTTTCTGATTTTTAGTTTTCCCAGTTTGTACTCACATGAGTGGAAGTGCCCTATGCTCTCTAAGCTGTGTGTTTTAGATGTTTCAGGACACACTGTACACTTCTCCAGAGTGGCTGTTGGCAATTTACATCCCGCCCATCGGTGTAGCAAGGCTCCCATTTCTCCATGGCCTGTCCTGCCTTTCTGGTTTGTACACTTTTTTCAGCATGGCCCTTTGACCGATGGGAAGCGGGACTTCTTTGTAGCGCTGATTTGCCTTTCCAGGTTGCTTGGTTGGCCAAAAAGGGCGTATGCGTTTTTTCCTGAATATATTCAGGAAAAAACGCATACGCCCTTTTTGGCCAAGGGCATCATTGTCGACGTTTTGCCGCTTTTCATGTGCTTTAAAGGCGATTCGAATCTACCTCCTGAAATCTGTTTCCTGCAATTCTGCCTTGCTTTCAAATCCTCTTCGTTGCCTTCCCTCAATATATTTGTGGACGAGAATTATCATTTATAACTCTGCAGGTCTGTGAATTGCAGTGCCCCTGAGCTCCATTTTTCAACTCGCTTTTTTGGGAGCTGGCCGCAAAAGCGCAGGATTGCTTCAGGCCCTATTCTGGTTCCGGGGGGCAGGCTGAGCTTGTGGTTAATTCTTCTTCCTGATGGGAAAAAAGAGTGACCTGTGCCTGTCACAACACCTAGAGCTAGTCTCTCATTGGTTCGCCCACTTCCCGTTCATTCTCAGGACAAATTGCAACCTGTACAGAAGAGGAGGTTAATGGTGCTGATTCTCCAAGGAGGGAGATTGCTACTAACGCGGCTGGAATGGCGAACCCGAGCACAAGGAGATGAGAAATGAGGTGCGTTTCAGAAACCTTTCCCAATCACACGGTGTACCATCTTCTGGGTTTCTCATGCATGTTTCCGATGTAGGAAGATGCCCTTGAACCTGGAGATTTGGGACCCATGGGATGGGTACCACGCAGTATTACTTTAACGGGTCTGCGTTTGCTCCCCCAACCTCACCCAACCTCTCAGCCCCAAGAGTGTCCACCCTTATGTCTCATCCAGCTGTGGGTCTAGATATGGTCAATCCAGGTTGCATCACAGCCCCTGAACGAATTTTGTAAGAATTTCTCTCTCTTTAACTGTCTTTGTTTTACGGATTTTTAAAAGTAATTTATTTTTTAATGGGGTTTAGCTGCTTTTCACGGCTGTGTTTATGCAGCTTTACACCCACTTGACTCACTTCCAGAGAGATATCTATATATAGGTTTTAAGATTCTTACTAGTCAGATATATTCTTGGGCAGTGAATAGGGGGTGTTGAGTCCAGTTCACTGAGCAAGGAGTAGGTCTTGTCTATTACATATTGGGTTTATGGAACGGTATCTGAGCTAATTTGAAACCCTTGTTTTATGCATCACCCCACCTCACCTTTCCCGTTAAGCAGCCATAGTGTGTTTTCTAAACGTGTGACTCTGTTCTGTTTTGTAATTCAGTTCAAGTGTAGCGGTTTTTACATTCCCTCTATAAGTGATAGCTTATGATAAGTGTCTTTTTCTGTGTGACTTATTTCACTTAGAATCGTCATACCTAAATCCACTCATCATGCTGCTACTAGCCTTATGACATTGATTTCATGGCTGATTGATATTCCATTGTACATAAGGGCCACAACTTCTTTATCCATTTTTCTCTTTCCTGGGATATTTAAGATGTCATGAAGTGGAGGTTCTTGTCAACAGAGCAGCCCTTAACTTTGGGGTGCCTGTGTCTTGCTGATGTTTAGTTTTCCCAATTTATACGCCCATGAGTGGAAGTGCCCTATGCTCCCTAAGCTGTGTTTTCCCGATGTTTCAGGACACACCGTACACTTCTCCAGTGTGGCTGTTGGCAATTTACATCCCGCCCATCAGCGTAGCAAGTCTCCCACTTCTCCATGGTCTTTCCTGCATTTCTGGTTTTGACACTTTTTTCAGCCTGGCTCTTTTGACCGATGGGAAGCGAGGCTTCTTTGTAGCGCTGATTTGCCTTTCCAGGTTGCTTGGTTGGCCAAAAAGGGCGTATGCGTTTTTTCCTGAATATATTCAGGAAAAAACGCATACGCCCTTTTTGGCCAAGGGCATCATTGTCGTCGTTGTGCCGCTTTTCATGTGCTTTAAAGGCGATTCGGATCTACCTCCTGAGATCTCTTTCCTGCAATTCTGCCTTGCTTTCCAATCCTCTTCGTTGCCTTCCCTCAATATATTTGTGGACGAGAGTTATCATTTATAACTCTGCAGGTGTGTGAATTGCAGTGCCCCTGAGCTCCATTTTACAACTCGCTTTTTTGGGAGCTGGCCACAAAAGCAAGGGATTGCCTCACGCCCTATTCTGGTTCTGGGTGGCAGGCTGAGCCTGTGGTTAAATCTTCTTCCTGATGGGAAAATAGAGTGACCTGTGCCTGTCCCAACACCTAGATCTAGTCTCTCTTTGGTTGCCCCTCTCCCCGTTCATCCTCAGGACAAATTGCAACCTGTACGGACCAGGAGGTTAAAGGTGCTGATTCTCCAAGTAGGGAGATTGCTCGTAAAGTAGCTGGAATGGCGAGCCCGAGCACAAGGAGATGAGAAATGAGGTGCGTTTTGGAAACCTTTCCCGATCACACGGTGTACCATCTTCTGGGTTTCTCATGCATGTTTCCGATGTAGGAAGATGTCCTTGAACCTGGAGATTTGGGACCCATGGGATGGGTACCACGCAGTATTACTTTAACGGGTCTGCGTTTGCTCCCCCAACCTCACCCAACCTCTCAGCCCCAAGAGTGTCCACCCTTATGTCTCATCCAGCTGTGGGTCTAGATATGGTCAATCCAGGTTGCATCACAGCCCCTGAACGAATTTTGTAAGAATTTTTCTCTCTTTCACTGTCCTTGTTTTACGGGTTTTTAAAAGTAATTTATTTTTATAATGGGGTTTAGCTGCTTTTCACGGCTGTGTTTATGCAGCTTTACACCCACTTGACTCACTTCCAGAGAGATATCAATACATAGGTTTTAAGATTCTTACTAGTCAGATATTTTCTTGGGCAGTGAATAGGGGGTGTTGAGTCCAGTTCACTGAGCAGGGAGTAGGTCTTGTCTATTACATATTGGGTTCTTGGAACGGTATCTGAGCTAATTTGAAACCGTTGTTTTATGCATCACCCCACCTCACCTTTCCCGTTAAGCAGCCATAGTGTGTTTTCTAAACGTGTGACTCTGTTCTGTTTTGTAATTCAGTTCAAGTGTAGCGGTTTTTACATTCCCTCTATAAGTGATAGCTTATGATAAGTGTCATTTTCTGTGTGACTTATTTCACTTAGAATCGTCATACCTAAATCCACTCATCATGCTGCTACTAGCCTTATGACATTGATTTCATGGCTGAGTGATATTCCATTGTACATAAGGGCCACAACTTCTTTATCCATTTTTCTCTTTCCTGGGATATTTAAGGTGTCATGAAGTGGAGGTTCTTGTCAACAGAGCAGCCCTAAATTTTGGGGTGCCTGTGTCTTGCTGATTTTTAGTTTTCCCAATTTATATGCCCATGAGTGGAAGTGCCCTATGCTCCCTAAGCTGTGTTATTTTGATGTTTCAGGTCACACCGTACACTTCTCCAGAGTGGCTGTTGGCAATTTACATCCCGCCCATCAGCGTAGCAAGGCTCCCACTTCTCCATGGCGTTTCCTGCATTTCTGGTTTTGACACTTTTTTCAGCCTGGCCCTTTTGACCGATGGGAAGCGAGACTTCTTTGTAGCGGTGATTTGCCTTTCCAGGTTGCTTGGTTGGCCAAAAAGGGCGTATGCGTTTTTTCCTGAATATATTCAGGAAAAAACGCATACGCCCTTTTTGGCCAAGGGCATCATTGTGGACGTTGTGCCGCTTTTCAGGTGCTTTAAAGGCAAATCGAATCTACCTCCTGAGATCTCTTTCCTGCAATTCTGCCTTGCTTTCAAATCCTCTTCGTTGCCTTCCCTCAATATATTTGTGGACGAGAGTTATCATTTATAACTCTGCAGGTTTGTGAATTGCAGTGCCCCTGAGCTCCATTTTTCAACTCGCTTTTTTGGGAGCTGGCCACAAAAGCGCGGGATTGCTCAGGCCCTATTCTGGTTCCCGGCGGCAGGCTGAGCCTGTGGTTAATTCTTCTTCCTGATGGGTAAATAGAGTGACCTGTGCCTGTCCCAACACCTAGATCTTGTCTCGCATTGGTTGCTCCTCTCCCCGTTCATCCTCAGGACAATTTGCAACCTGTACGGACCAGGAGGTTAAAGGTGCTGATTCTCCAAGTAGGGAGATTGCTCGTAAAGTAGCTGGAATGGCGAACCCGAGCACAAGGAGATGAGAAATGAGGTGCGTTTTAGAAACCTTTCCCGATCACACGGTGTACCATCTTCTGGGTTTCTCATGCATGTTTCCGATGTAGGAAGATGCCCTTGAACCTGGAGATTTGGGACCCATGGGATGGGTACCACGCAGTATTACTTTAAAGGGTCTGCGTTTGCTCACCCTACCTCACCAAACCTGTCAGCCCCAAGAGTGTCCACCCTTATGTCTCATCCAGCTGTGGGTCTAGATATGGTCAATCCAGGTTGTGTCACAGCCCCTGAACGAATTGTGTAAGAATTTCTCTCCCTTCACTCTCTTTGTTTCATGGGTGTTTAAAAGTAATTTATTTTGATAATGGGGTTACCTGCTTTTCACTGCTGTGTTTATGCCGCTTTACACCCACTTGACACTCTTCCAGAGAGATATCAATACATAGTTTTTAAGATTCTTACTAGTAAGATATGTTCTTGTGCGGTGAATACGGGGTGTTGAGTCCAGTTCACTGAGCAAGGAGTAGGTCTTGTCTATTACATATTGGGTTTATAGAACGGTATCTGAGCTAATTTGAAACCCTTGTTTTATGCATCACCCCACCTCACCTTTCCCGTTAAGCAGCCATAGTGTGTTTTCAAAATGTGTGACTCTGTTCTGTTTTGTAATTCAGTTCAAGGGTAACGGTTTTTACATTCCCTCTATAAGTGATATCTTATGATAAGTGTCTTTTTCTGTGTGACTTATTTCACTTAGAATCGGCGTACCTAAATCCAACCATCATGCTGCTACTAGCCTTAGGACATTGATTTCATGGCTGAGTGATATTCCATTGTACATAAGGACCTCAACTTCTTTATCCATTTTTCTCTTTCCTGGGATATTTAAGGTGTCATGAAGTGGAGTTTCTTGTCAACAGTGCAGCCCTAAACTTTGGGGTGCCTGTGTCTTTCTGATTTTTAGTTTTCCCAGTTTGTACTCACATGAGTGGAAGTGCCCTATGCTCTCTAAGCTGTGTGTTTTAGATGTTTCAGGACACACTGTACACTTCTCCAGAGTGGCTGTTGGCAATTTACATCCCGCCCATCGGTGTAGCAAGGCTCCCATTTCTCCATGGCCTGTCCTGCCTTTCTGGTTTGTACACTTTTTTCAGCATGGCCCTTTGACCGATGGGAAGCGAGACTTCTTTGTAGCGCTGATTTGCCTTTCCAGGTTGCTTGGTTGGCCAAAAAGGGCGTATGCGTTTTTTCCTGAATATATTCAGGAAAAAACGCATACGCCCTTTTTGGCCAAGGGCATCATTGTCGACGTTTTGCCGCTTTTCATGTGCTTTAAAGGCGATTCGAATCTACCTCCTGAAATCTGTTTCCTGCAATTCTGCCTTGCTTTCAAATCCTCTTCGTTGCCTTCCCTCAATATATTTGTGGACGAGAATTATCATTTATAACTCTGCAGGTCTGTGAATTGCAGTGCCCCTGAGCTCCATTTTTCAACTCGCTTTTTTGGGAGCTGGCCGCAAAAGCGCAGGATTGCTTCAGGCCCTATTCTGGTTCCGGGGGGCAGGCTGAGCTTGTGGTTAATTCTTCTTCCTGATGGGAAAAAAGAGTGACCTGTGCCTGTCACAACACCTAGAGCTAGTCTCTCATTGGTTCGCCCACTTCCCGTTCATTCTCAGGACAAATTGCAACCTGTACAGAAGAGGAGGTTAATGGTGCTGATTCTCCAAGGAGGGAGATTGCTACTAACGCGGCTGGAATGGCGAACCCGAGCACAAGGAGATGAGAAATGAGGTGCGTTTCAGAAACCTTTCCCAATCACACGGTGTACCATCTTCTGGGTTTCTCATGCATGTTTCCGATGTAGGAAGATGCCCTTGAACCTGGAGATTTGGGACCCATGGGATGGGTACCACGCAGTATTACTTTAACGGGTCTGCGTTTGCTCCCCCAACCTCACCCAACCTCTCAGCCCCAAGAGTGTCCACCCTTATGTCTCATCCAGCTGTGGGTCTAGATATGGTCAATCCAGGTTGCATCACAGCCCCTGAACGAATTTTGTAAGAATTTCTCTCTCTTTAACTGTCTTTGTTTTACGGATTTTTAAAAGTAATTTATTTTTTAATGGGGCTTAGCTGCTTTTCACGGCTGTGTTTATGCAGCTTTACACCCACTTGACTCACTTCCAGAGAGATATCTATATATAGGTTTTAAGATTCTTACTAGTCAGATATATTCTTGGGCAGTGAATAGGGGGTGTTGAGTCCAGTTCACTGAGCAAGGAGTAGGTCTTGTCTATTACATATTGGGTTTATGGAACGGTATCTGAGCTAATTTGAAACCCTTGTTTTATGCATCACCCCACCTCACCTTTCCCGTTAAGCAGCCATAGTGTGTTTTCTAAACGTGTGACTCTGTTCTGTTTTGTAATTCAGTTCAAGTGTAGCGGTTTTTACATTCCCTCTATAAGTGATAGCTTATGATAAGTGTCTTTTTCTGTGTGACTTATTTCACTTAGAATCGTCATACCTAAATCCACTCATCATGCTGCTACTAGCCTTATGACATTGATTTCATGGCTGATTGATATTCCATTGTACATAAGGGCCACAACTTCTTTATCCATTTTTCTCTTTCCTGGGATATTTAAGGTGTCATGAAGTGGAGTTTCTTGTCAACAGTGCAGCCCTAAACTTTGGGGTGCCTGTGTCTTTCTGATTTTTTGTTTTCCCAGTTTGTACTCACATGAGTGGAAGTGCCCTATGCTCTCTAAGCTGTGTGTTTTAGATGTTTCAGGACACACTGTACACTTCTCCAGAGTGGCTGTTGGCAATTTACATCCCGCCCATCGGTGTAGCAAGGCTCCCATTTCTCCATGGCCTGTCCTGCCTTTCTGGTTTGTACACTTTTTTCAGCATGGCCCTTTGACCGATGGGAAGCGAGACTTCTTTGTAGCGCTGATTTGCCTTTCCAGGTTGCTTGGTTGGCCAAAAAGGGCGTATGCGTTTTTTCCTGAATATATTCAGGAAAAAACGCATACGCCCTTTTTGGCCAAGGGCATCATTGTCGACGTTTTGCCGCTTTTCATGTGCTTTAAAGGCGATTCGAATCTACCTCCTGAAATCTGTTTCCTGCAATTCTGCCTTGCTTTCAAATCCTCTTCGTTGCCTTCCCTCAATATATTTGTGGACGAGAATTATCATTTATAACTCTGCAGGTCTGTGAATTGCAGTGCCCCTGAGCTCCATTTTTCAACTCGCTTTTTTGGGAGCTGGCCGCAAAAGCGCAGGATTGCTTCAGGCCCTATTCTGGTTCCGGGGGGCAGGCTGAGCTTGTGGTTAATTCTTCTTCCTGATGGGAAAAAAGAGTGACCTGTGCCTGTCACAACACCTAGAGGTAGTCTCTCATTGGTTCGCCCACTTCCCGTTCATTCTCAGGACAAATTGCAACCTGTACAGAAGAGGAGGTTAATGGTGCTGATTCTCCAAGGAGGGAGATTGCTACTAACGCGGCTGGAATGGCGAACCCGAGCACAAGGAGATGAGAAATTAGGTGCGTTTCAGAAACCTTTCCCAATCACACGGTGTACCATCTTCTGGGTTTCTCATGCATGTTTCCGATGTAGGAAGATGCCCTTGAACCTGGAGATTTGGGACCCATGGGATGGGTACCACGCAGTATTACTTTAACGGGTCTGCGTTTGCTCCCCCAACCTCACCCAACCTCTCAGCCCCAAGAGTGTCCACCTTTATGTCTCATCCAGCTGTGGGTCTAGATATGGTCAATCCAGGTTGCATCACAGCCCCTGAACGAATTTTGTAAGAATTTCTCTCTCTTTAACTGTCTTTGTTTTACGGATTTTTAAAAGTAATTTATTTTTTAATGGGGCTTAGCTGCTTTTCACGGCTGTGTTTATGCAGCTTTACACCCACTTGACTCACTTCCAGAGAGATATCTATATATAGGTTTTAAGATTCTTACTAGTCAGATATATTCTTGGGCAGTGAATAGGGGGTGTTGAGTCCAGTTCACTGAGCAAGGAGTAGGTCTTGTCTATTACATATTGGGTTTATGGAACGGTATCTGAGCTAATTTGAAACCCTTGTTTTATGCATCACCCCACCTCACCTTTCCCGTTAAGCAGCCATAGTGTGTTTTCTAAACGTGTGACTCTGTTCTGTTTTGTAATTCAGTTCAAGTGTAGCGGTTTTTACATTCCCTCTATAAGTGATAGCTTATGATAAGTGTCTTTTTCTGTGTGACTTATTTCACTTAGAATCGTCATACCTAAATCCACTCATCATGCTGCTACTAGCCTTATGACATTGATTTCATGGCTGATTGATATTCCATTGTACATAAGGGCCACAACTTCTTTATCCATTTTTCTCTTTCCTGGGATATTTAAGGTGTCATGAAGTGGAGGTTCTTGTCAACAGAGCAGCCCTTAACTTTGGGGTGCCTGTGTCTTGCTGATTTTTAGTTTTCCCAATTTATACGCCCATGAGTGGAAGTGCCCTATGCTCCCTAAGCTGTGTTTTCCCGATGTTTCAGGACACACCGTACACTTCTCCAGTGTGGCTGTTGGCAATTTACATCCCGCCCATCAGCGTAGCAAGGCTCCCACTTCTCCATGGTCTTTCCTGCATTTCTGGTTTTGACACTTTTTTCAGCCTGGCCCTTTTGACCGATGGGAAGCGAGGCTTCTTTGTAGCGCTGATTTGCCTTTCCAGGTTGCTTGGTTGGCCAAAAAGGGCGTATGCGTTTTTTCCTGAATATATTCAGGAAAAAACGCATACGCCCTTTTTGGCCAAGGGCATCATTGTCGTCGTTGTGCCGCTTTTCATGTGCTTTAAAGGCGATTCGGATCTACCTCCTGAGATCTCTTTCCTGCAATTCTGCCTTGCTTTCCAATCCTCTTCGTTGCCTTCCCTCAATATATTTGTGGACGAGAGTTATCATTTATAACTCTGCAGGTGTGTGAATTGCAGTGCCCCTGAGCTCCATTTTTCAACTCGCTTTTTTGGGAGCTGGCCACAAAAGCAAGGGATTGCCTCACGCCCTATTCTGGTTCTGGGTGGCAGGCTGAGCCTGTGGTTAAATCTTCTTCCTGATGGGAAAATAGAGTGACCTGTGCCTGTCCCAACACCTAGATCTAGTCTCTCTTTGGTTGCCCCTCTCCCCGTTCATCCTCAGGACAAATTGCAACCTGTACGGACCAGGAGGTTAAAGGTGCTGATTCTCCAAGTAGGGAGATTGCTCGTAAAGTAGCTGGAATGGCGAGCCCGAGCACAAGGAGATGAGAAATGAGGTGCGTTTTGGAAACCTTTCCCGATCACACGGTGTACCATCTTCTGGGTTACTCATGCATGTTTCCGATGTAGGAAGATGTCCTTGAACCTGGAGATTTGGGACCCATGGGATGGGTACCACGCAGTATTACTTTAACGGGTCTGCGTTTGCTCCCCCAACCTCTCAGCCCCAAGAGTGTCCACCCTTATGTCTCATCCAGCTGTGGGTCTACATATGGTCAATCCAGGTTGCATCACAGCCCCTGAACGAATTTTGTAAGAATTTTTCTCTCTTTCACTGTCCTTGTTTTACGGGTTTTTAAAAGTAATTTATTTTTATAATGGGGTTTAGCTGCTTTTCACGGCTGTGTTTATGCGGCTTTACACCCACTTGACTCACTTCCAGAGAGATATCAATACATAGGTTTTAAGATTCTTACTGGTCAGATATATTCTTGGGCAGTGAATAGGGGGTGTTGAGTCCAGTTCACTGAGCAAGGAGTAGGTCTTGTCTATTACATATTGGGTTCTTGGAACGGTATCTGAGCTAATTTGAAACCGTTGTTTTATGCATCACCCCACCTCACCTTTCCCGTTAAGCAGCCATAGTGTGTTTTCTAAACGTGTGACTCTGTTCTGTTTTGTAATTCAGTTCAAGTGTAGCGGTTTTTACATTCCCTCTATAAGTGATAGCTTATGATAAGTGTCATTTTCTGTGTGACTTATTTCACTTAGAATCGTCATACCTAAATCCACTCATCATGCTGCTACTAGCCTTATGACATTGATTTCATGGCTGAGTGATATTCCATTGTACATAAGGGCTACAACTTCTTTATCCATTTTTCTCTTTCCTGGGATATTTAAGGTGTCATGAAGTGGAGGTTCTTGTCAACAGAGCAGCCCTAAATTTTGGGGTGCCTGTGTCTTGCTGATTTTTAGTTTTCCCAATTTATATGCCCATGAGTGGAAGTGCCCTATGCTCCCTAAGCTGTGTTATTTTGATGTTTCAGGACACACCGTACACTTCTCCAGAGTGGCTGTTGGCAATTTACATCCCGCCCATCAGCGTAGCAAGGCTCCCACTTCTCCATGGCGTTTCCTGCATTTCTGGTTTTGACACTTTTTTCAGCCTGGCCCTTTTGACCGATGGGAAGCGAGACTTCTTTGTAGCGGTGATTTGCCTTTCCAGGTTGCTTGGTTGGCCAAAAAGGGCGTATGCGTTTTTTCCTGAATATATTCAGGAAAAAACGCATACGCCCTTTTTGGCCAAGGGCATCATTGTCAACCTTGTGCCGCTTTTCATGTGCTTTAAAGGCAAATCGAATCTAACTCCTGAGATCTCTTTCCTGCAATTCTGCCTTGCTTTCAAATCTTCTTCGTTGCCTTCCCTCAATATATTTGTGGACGAGAGTTATCATTTATAACTCTGCAGGTTTGTGAATTGCAGTGCCCCTGAGCTCCATTTTTCAACTCGCTTTTTTGGGAGCTGGCCACAAAAGCGCGGGATTGCTCAGGCCCTATTCTGGTTCCCGGCGGCAGGCTGAGCCTGTGGTTAATTCTTCTTCCGGATGGGTAAATAGAGTGACCTGTGCCTGTCCCAACACCTAGATCTTGTCTCGCATTGGTTGCTCCTCTCCCCGTTCATCCTCAGGACAATTTGCAACCTGTACGGACCAGGAGGTTAAAGGTGCTGATTCTCCAAGTAGGGAGATTGCTCGTAAAGTAGCTGGAATGGCGAACCCGAGCACAAGGAGATGAGAAATGAGGTGCGTTTTAGAAACCTTTCCCGATCACACGGTGTACCATCTTCTGGGTTTCTCATGCATGTTTCCGATGTAGGAAGATGCCCTTGAACCTGGAGATTTGGGACCCATGGGATGGGTACCACGCAGTATTACTTTAAAGGGTCTGCGTTTGCTCACCCTACCTCACCAAACCTGTCAGCCCCAAGAGTGTCCACCCTTATGTCTCATCCAGCTGTGGGTCTAGATATGGTCAATCCAGGTTGTGTCACAGCCCCTGAACGAATTGTGTAAGAATTTCTCTCCCTTCACTCTCTTTGTTTCATGGGTGTTTAAAAGTAATTTATTTTGATAATGGGGTTACCTGCTTTTCACTGCTGTGTTTATGCCGCTTTACACCCACTTGACACTCTTCCAGAGAGATATCAATACATAGTTTTTAAGATTCTTACTAGTAAGATATGTTCTTGTGCGGTGAATACGGGGTGTTGAGTCCAGTTCACTGAGCAAGGAGTAGGTCTTGTCTATTACATATTGGGTTTATAGAACGGTATCTGAGCTAATTTGAAACCCTTGTTTTATGCATCACCCCACCTCACCTTTCCCGTTAAGCAGCCATAGTGTGTTTTCAAAATGTGTGACTCTGTTCTGTTTTGTAATTCAGTTCAAGGGTAACGGTTTTTACATTCCCTCTATAAGTGATATCTTATGATAAGTGTCTTTTTCTGTGTGACTTATTTCACTTAGAATCGGCGTACCTAAATCCAACCATCATGCTGCTACTAGCCTTAGGACATTGATTTCATGGCTGAGTGATATTCCATTGTACATAAGGACCTCAACTTCTTTATCCATTTTTCTCTTTCCTGGGATATTTAAGGTGTCATGAAGTGGAGTTTCTTGTCAACAGTGCAGCCCTAAACTTTGGGGTACCTGTGTCTTTCTGATTTTTAGTTTTCCCAGTTTGTACTCACATGAGTGGAAGTGCCCTATGCTCTCTAAGCTGTGTGTTTTAGATGTTTCAGGACACACTGTACACTTCTCCAGAGTGGCTGTTGGCAATTTACATCCCGCCCATCGGTGTAGCAAGGCTCCCATTTCTCCATGGCCTGTCCTGCCTTTCTGGTTTGTACACTTTTTTCAGCATGGTCCTTTGACCGATGGGAAGCGGGACTTCTTTGTAGCGCTGATTTGCCTTTCCAGGTTGCTTGGTTGGCCAAAAAGGGCGTATGCGTTTTTTCCTGAATATATTCAGGAAAAAACGCATACGCCCTTTTTGGCCAAGGGCATCATTGTCGACGTTTTGCCGCTTTTCATGTGCTTTAAAGGCGATTCGAATCTACCTCCTGAAATCTGTTTCCTGCAATTCTGCCTTGCTTTCAAATCCTCTTCGTTGCCTTCCCTCAATATATTTGTGGACGAGAATTATCATTTATAACTCTGCAGGTCTGTGAATTGCAGTGCCCCTGAGCTCCATTTTTCAACTCGCTTTTTTGGGAGCTGGCCGCAAAAGCGCAGGATTGCTTCAGGCCCTATTCTGGTTCCGGGGGGCAGGCTGAGCTTGTGGTTAATTCTTCTTCCTGATGGGAAAAAAGAGTGACCTGTGCCTGTCACAACACCTAGAGCTAGTCTCTCATTTGTTCGCCCACTTCCCGTTCATTCTCAGGACAAATTGCAACCTGTACAGAAGAGGAGGTTAATGGTGCTGATTCTCCAAGGAGGGAGATTGCTACTAACGCGGCTGGAATGGCGAACCCGAGCACAAGGAGATGAGAAATGAGGTGCGTTTCAGAAACCTTTCCCAATCACACGGTGTACCATCTTCTGGGTTTCTCATGCATGTTTCCGATGTAGGAAGATGCCCTTGAACCTGGAGATTTGGGACCCATGGGATGGGTACCACGCAGTATTACTTTAACGGGTCTGCGTTTGCTCCCCCAACCTCACCCAACCTCTCAGCCCCAAGAGTGTCCACCCTTATGTCTCATCCAGCTGTGGGTCTAGATATGGTCAATCCAGGTTGCATCACAGCCCCTGAACGAATTTTGTAAGAATTTCTCTCTCTTTAACTGTCTTTGTTTTACGGATTTTTAAAAGTAATTTATTTTTTAATGGGGTTTAGCTGCTTTTCACGGCTGTGTTTATGCAGCTTTACACCCACTTGACTCACTTCCAGAGAGATATCTATATATAGGTTTTAAGATTCTTACTAGTCAGATATATTCTTGGGCAGTGAATAGGGGGTGTTGAGTCCAGTTCACTGAGCAAGGAGTAGGTCTTGTCTATTACATATTGGGTTTATGGAACGGTATCTGAGCTAATTTGAAACCCTTGTTTTATGCATCACCCCACCTCACCTTTCCCGTTAAGCAGCCATAGTGTGTTTTCTAAACGTGTGACTCTGTTCTGTTTTGTAATTCAGTTCAAGTGTAGCGGTTTTTACATTCCCTCTATAAGTGATAGCTTATGATAAGTGTCTTTTTCTGTGTGACTTATTTCACTTAGAATCGTCATACCTAAATCCACTCATCATGCTGCTACTAGCCTTATGACATTGATTTCATGGCTGATTGATATTCCATTGTACATAAGGGCCACAACTTCTTTATCCATTTTTCTCTTTCCTGGGATATTTAAGGTGTCATGAAGTGGAGGTTCTTGTCAACAGAGCAGCCCTTAACTTTGGGGTGCCTGTGTCTTGCTGATGTTTAGTTTTCCCAATTTATACGCCCATGAGTGGAAGTGCCCTATGCTCCCTAAGCTGTGTTTTCCCGATGTTTCAGGACACACCGTACACTTCTCCAGTGTGGCTGTTGGCAATTTACATCCCGCCCATCAGCGTAGCAAGTCTCCCACTTCTCCATGGTCTTTCCTGCATTTCTGGTTTTGACACTTTTTTCAGCCTGGCTCTTTTGACCGATGGGAAGCGAGGCTTCTTTGTAGCGCTGATTTGCCTTTCCAGGTTGCTTGGTTGGCCAAAAAGGGCGTATGCGTTTTTTCCTGAATATATTCAGGAAAAAACGCATACGCCCTTTTTGGCCAAGGGCATCATTGTCGTCGTTGTGCCGCTTTTCATGTGCTTTAAAGGCGATTCGGATCTACCTCCTGAGATCTCTTTCCTGCAATTCTGCCTTGCTTTCCAATCCTCTTCGTTGCCTTCCCTCAATATATTTGTGGACGAGAGTTATCATTTATAACTCTGCAGGTGTGTGAATTGCAGTGCCCCTGAGCTCCATTTTTCAACTCGCTTTTTTGGGAGCTGGCCACAAAAGCAAGGGATTGCCTCACGCCCTATTCTGGTTCTGGGTGGCAGGCTGAGCCTGTGGTTAAATCTTCTTCCTGATGGGAAAATAGAGTGACCTGTGCCTGTCCCAACACCTAGATCTAGTCTCTCTTTGGTTGCCCCTCTCCCCGTTCATCCTCAGGACAAATTGCAACCTGTACGGACCAGGAGGTTAAAGGTGCTGATTCTCCAAGTAGGGAGATTGCTCGTAAAGTAGCTGGAATGGCGAGCCCGAGCACAAGGAGATGAGAAATGAGGTGCGTTTTGGAAACCTTTCCCGATCACACGGTGTACCATCTTCTGGGTTTCTCATGCATGTTTCCGATGTAGGAAGATGCCCTTGAACCTGGAGATTTGGGACCCATGGGATGGGTACCACGCAGTATTACTTTAACGGGTCTGCGTTTGCTCCCCCAACCTCACCCAACCTCTCAGCCCCAAGAGTGTCCACCCTTATGTCTCATCCAGCTGTGGGTCTAGATATGGTCAATCCAGGTTGCATCACAGCCCCTGAACGAATTTTGTAAGAATTTCTCTCTCTTTAACTGTCTTTGTTTTACGGATTTTTAAAAGTAATTTATTTTTTAATGGGGTTTAGCTGCTTTTCACGGCTGTGTTTATGCAGCTTTACACCCACTTGACTCACTTCCAGAGAGATATCTATATATAGGTTTTAAGATTCTTACTAGTCAGATATATTCTTGGGCAGTGAATAGGGGGTGTTGAGTCCAGTTCACTGAGCAGGGAGTAGGTCTTGTCTATTACATATTGGGTTTATGGAACGGTATCTGAGCTAATTTGAAACCCTTGTTTTATGCATCACCCCACCTCACCTTTCCCGTTAAGCAGCCATAGTGTGTTTTCTAAACGTGTGACTCTGTTCTGTTTTGTAATTCAGTTCAAGTGTAGCGGTTTTTACATTCCCTCTATAAGTGATAGCTTATGATAAGTGTCTTTTTCTGTGTGACTTATTTCACTTAGAATCGTCATACCTAAATCCACTCATCATGCTGCTACTAGCCTTATGACATTGATTTCATGGCTGATTGATATTCCATTGTACATAAGGGCCACAACTTCTTTATCCATTTTTCTCTTTCCTGGGATATTTAAGGTGTCATGAAGTGGAGGTTCTTGTCAACAGAGCAGCCCTTAACTTTGGGGTGCCTGTGTCTTGCTGATGTTTAGTTTTCCCAATTTATACGCCCATGAGTGGAAGTGCCCTATGCTCCCTAAGCTGTGTTTTCCCGATGTTTCAGGACACACCGTACACTTCTCCAGTGTGGCTGTTGGCAATTTACATCCCGCCCATCAGCGTAGCAAGTCTCCCACTTCTCCATGGTCTTTCCTGCATTTCTGGTTTTGACACTTTTTTCAGCCTGGCTCTTTTGACCGATGGGAAGCGAGGCTTCTTTGTAGCGCTGATTTGCCTTTCCAGGTTGCTTGGTTGGCCAAAAAGGGCGTATGCGTTTTTTCCTGAATATATTCAGGAAAAAACGCATACGCCCTTTTTGGCCAAGGGCATCATTGTCGTCGTTGTGCCGCTTTTCATGTGCTTTAAAGGCGATTCGGATCTACCTCCTGAGATCTCTTTCCTGCAATTCTGCCTTGCTTTCCAATCCTCTTCGTTGCCTTCCCTCAATATATTTGTGGACGAGAGTTATCATTTATAACTCTGCAGGTGTGTGAATTGCAGTGCCCCTGAGCTCCATTTTTCAACTCGCTTTTTTGGGAGCTGGCCACAAAAGCAAGTGATTGCCTCACGCCCTATTCTGGTTCTGGGTGGCAGGCTGAGCCTGTGGTTAAATCTTCTTCCTGATGGGAAAATAGAGTGACCTGTGCCTGTCCCAACACCTAGATCTAGTCTCTCTTTGGTTGCCCCTCTCCCCGTTCATCCTCAGGACAAATTGCAACCTGTACGGACCAGGAGGTTAAAGGTGCTGATTCTCCAAGTAGGGAGATTGCTCGTAAAGTAGCTGGAATGGCGAGCCCGAGCACAAGGAGATGAGAAATGAGGTGCGTTTTGGAAACCTTTCCCGATCACACGGTGTACCATCTTCTGGGTTTCTCATGCATGTTTCCGATGTAGGAAGATGTCCTTGAACCTGGAGATTTGGGACCCATGGGATGGGTACCACGCAGTATTACTTTAACGGGTCTGCGTTTGCTCCCCCAACCTCACCCAACCTCTCAGCCCCAAGAGTGTCCACCCTTATGTCTCATCCAGCTGTGGGTCTAGATATGGTCAATCCAGGTTGCATCACAGCCCCTGAACGAATTTTGTAAGAATTTCTCTCTCTTTAACTGTCTTTGTTTTACGGATTTTTAAAAGTAATTTATTTTTTAATGGGGTTTAGCTGCTTTTCACGGCTGTGTTTATGCAGCTTTACACCCACTTGACTCACTTCCAGAGAGATATCTATATATAGGTTTTAAGATTCTTACTAGTCAGATATATTCTTGGGCAGTGAATAGGGGGTGTTGAGTCCAGTTCACTGAGCAGGGAGTAGGTCTTGTCTATTACATATTGGGTTTATGGAACGGTATCTGAGCTAATTTGAAACCCTTGTTTTATGCATCACCCCACCTCACCTTTCCCGTTAAGCAGCCATAGTGTGTTTTCTAAACGTGTGACTCTGTTCTGTTTTGTAATTCAGTTCAAGTGTAGCGGTTTTTACATTCCCTCTATAAGTGATAGCTTATGATAAGTGTCTTTTTCTGTGTGACTTATTTCACTTGGAATTGTCGTACCTAAATCCACTCATCATGCTGCTACTAGCCTTATGACATTGATTTCATGGCTGAGTGATATTCCATTGTACATAAGGGCCACAACTTCTTTATCCATTTTTCTCTTTCCTGGGATATTTAAGGTGTCATGAAGTGGAGGTTCTTGTCAACAGAGCAGCCCTAAATTTTGGGGTGCCTGTGTCTTGCTGATTTTTAGTTTTCCCAATTTATATGCCCATGAGTGGAAGTGCCCTATGCTCCCTAAGCTGTGTTATTTTGATGTTTCAGGTCACACCGTACACTTCTCCAGAGTGGCTGTTGGCAATTTACATCCCGCCCATCAGCGTAGCAAGGCTCCCACTTCTCCATGGCGTTTCCTGCATTTCTGGTTTTGACACTTTTTTCAGCCTGGCCCTTTTGACCGATGGGAAGCGAGACTTCTTTGTAGCGGTGATTTGCCTTTCCAGGTTGCTTGGTTGGCCAAAAAGGGCGTATGCGTTTTTTCCTGAATATATTCAGGCAAAAACGCATACGCCCTTTTTGGCCAAGGGCATCATTGTGGACGTTGTGCCGCTTTTCAGGTGCTTTAAAGGCAAATCGAATCTACCTCCTGAGATCTCTTTCCTGCAATTCTGCCTTGCTTTCAAATCCTCTTCGTTGCCTTCCCTCAATATATTTGTGGACGAGAGTTATCATTTATAACTCTGCAGGTTTGTGAATTGCAGTGCCCCTGAGCTCCATTTTTCAACTCGCTTTTTTGGGAGCTGGCCACAAAAGCGCGGGATTGCTCAGGCCCTATTCTGGTTCCCGGCGGCAGGCTGAGCCTGTGGTTAATTCTTCTTCCTGATGGGTAAATAGAGTGACCTGTGCCTGTCCCAACACCTAGATCTTGTCTCGCATTGGTTGCTCCTCTCCCCGTTCATCCTCAGGACAATTTGCAACCTGTACGGACCAGGAGGTTAAAGGTGCTGATTCTCCAAGTAGGGAGATTGCTCGTAAAGTAGCTGGAATGGCGAACCCGAGCACAAGGAGATGAGAAATGAGGTGCGTTTTAGAAACCTTTCCCGATCACACGGTGTACCATCTTCTGGGTTTCTCATGCATGTTTCCGATGTAGGAAGATGCCCTTGAACCTGGAGATTTGGGACCCATGGGATGGGTACCACGCAGTATTACTTTAAAGGGTCTGCGTTTGCTCACCCTACCTCACCAAACCTGTCAGCCCCAAGAGTGTCCACCCTTATGTCTCATCCAGCTGTGGGTCTAGATATGGTCAATCCAGGTTGTGTCACAGCCCCTGAACGAATTGTGTAAGAATTTCTCTCCCTTCACTCTCTTTGTTTCATGGGTGTTTAAAAGTAATTTATTTTGATAATGGGGTTACCTGCTTTTCACTGCTGTGTTTATGCCGCTTTACACCCACTTGACACTCTTCCAGAGAGATATCAATACATAGTTTTTAAGATTCTTACTAGTAAGATATGTTCTTGTGCGGTGAATACGGGGTGTTGAGTCCAGTTCACTGAGCAAGGAGTAGGTCTTGTCTATTACATATTGGGTTTATAGAACGGTATCTGAGCTAATTTGAAACCCTTGTTTTATGCATCACCCCACCTCACCTTTCCCGTTAAGCAGCCATAGTGTGTTTTCAAAATGTGTGACTCTGTTCTGTTTTGTAATTCAGTTCAAGGGTAACGGTTTTTACATTCCCTCTATAAGTGATATCTTATGATAAGTGACTTTTTCTGTGTGACTTATTTCACTTAGAATCGGCGTACCTAAATCCAACCATCATGCTGCTACTAGCCTTAGGACATTGATTTCATGGCTGAGTGATATTCCATTGTACATAAGGACCTCAACTTCTTTATCCATTTTTCTCTTTCCTGGGATATTTAAGGTGTCATGAAGTGGAGTTTCTTGTCAACAGTGCAGCCCTAAACTTTGGGGTGCCTGTGTCTTTCTGATTTTTAGTTTTCCCAGTTTGTACTCACATGAGTGGAAGTGCCCTATGCTCTCTAAGCTGTGTGTTTTAGATGTTTCAGGACACACTGTACACTTCTCCAGAGTGGCTGTTGGCAATTTACATCCCGCCCATCGGTGTAGCAAGGCTCCCATTTCTCCATGGCCTGTCCTGCCTTTCTGGTTTGTACACTTTTTTCAGCATGGCCCTTTGACCGATGGGAAGCGGGACTTCTTTGTAGCGCTGATTTGCCTTTCCAGGTTGCTTGGTTGGCCAAAAAGGGCGTATGCGTTTTTTCCTGAATATATTCAGGAAAAAACGCATACGCCCTTTTTGGCCAAGGGCATCATTGTCGACGTTTTGCCGCTTTTCATGTGCTTTAAAGGCGATTCGAATCTACCTCCTGAAATCTGTTTCCTGCAATTCTGCCTTGCTTTCAAATCCTCTTCGTTGCCTTCCCTCAATATATTTGTGGACGAGAATTATCATTTATAACTCTGCAGGTCTGTGAATTGCAGTGCCCCTGAGCTCCATTTTTCAACTCGCTTTTTTGGGAGCTGGCCGCAAAAGCGCAGGATTGCTTCAGGCCCTATTCTGGTTCCGGGGGGCAGGCTGAGCTTGTGGTTAATTCTTCTTCCTGATGGGAAAAAAGAGTGACCTGTGCCTGTCACAACACCTAGAGCTAGTCTCTCATTGGTTCGCCCACTTCCCGTTCATTCTCAGGACAAATTGCAACCTGTACAGAAGAGGAGGTTAATGGTGCTGATTCTCCAAGGAGGGAGATTGCTACTAACACGGCTGGAATGGCGAACCCGATCACAAGGAGATGAGAAATGAGGTGCGTTTCAGAAACCTTTCCCAATCACACGGTGTACCATCTTCTGGGTTTCTCATGCATGTTTCCGATGTAGGAAGATGCCCTTGAACCTGGAGATTTGGGACCCATGGGATGGGTACCACGCAGTATTACTTTAACGGGTCTGCGTTTGCTCCCCCAACCTCACCCAACCTCTCAGCCCCAAGAGTGTCCACCCTTATGTCTCATCCAGCTGTGGGTCTAGATATGGTCAATCCAGGTTGCATCACAGCCCCTGAACGAATTTTGTAAGAATTTCTCTCTCTTTAACTGTCTTTGTTTTACGGATTTTTAAAAGTAATTTATTTTTTAATGGGGTTTAGCTGCTTTTCACGGCTGTGTTTATGCAGCTTTACACCCACTTGACTCACTTCCAGAGAGATATCTATATATAGGTTTTAAGATTCTTACTAGTCAGATATATTCTTGGGCAGTGAATAGGGGGTGTTGAGTCCAGTTCACTGAGCAAGGAGTAGGTCTTGTCTATTACATATTGGGTTTATGGAACGGTATCTGAGCTAATTTGAAACCCTTGTTTTATGCATCACCCCACCTCACCTTTCCCGTTAAGCAGCCATAGTGTGTTTTCTAAACGTGTGACTCTGTTCTGTTTTGTAATTCAGTTCAAGTGTAGCGGTTTTTACATTCCCTCTATAAGTGATAGCTTATGATAAGTGTCTTTTTCTGTGTGACTTATTTCACTTAGAATCGTCATACCTAAATCCACTCATCATGCTGCTACTAGCCTTATGACATTGATTTCATGGCTGATTGATATTCCATTGTACATAAGGGCCACAACTTCTTTATCCATTTTTCTCTTTCCTGGGATATTTAAGGTGTCATGAAGTGGAGGTTCTTGTCAACAGAGCAGCCCTTAACTTTGGGGTGCCTGTGTCTTGCTGATGTTTAGTTTTCCCAATTTATACGCCCATGAGTGGAAGTGCCCTATGCTCCCTAAGCTGTGTTTTCCCGATGTTTCAGGACACACCGTACACTTCTCCAGTGTGGCTGTTGGCAATTTACATCCCGCCCATCAGCGTAGCAAGTCTCCCACTTCTCCATGGTCTTTCCTGCATTTCTGGTTTTGACACTTTTTTCAGCCTGGCTCTTTTGACCGATGGGAAGCGAGGCTTCTTTGTAGCGCTGATTTGCCTTTCCAGGTTGCTTGGTTGGCCAAAAAGGGCGTATGCGTTTTTTCCTGAATATATTCAGGAAAAAACGCATACGCCCTTTTTGGCCAAGGGCATCATTGTCGTCGTTGTGCCGCTTTTCATGTGCTTTAAAGGCGATTCGGATCTACCTCCTGAGATCTCTTTCCTGCAATTCTGCCTTGCTTTCCAATCCTCTTCGTTGCCTTCCCTCAATATATTTGTGGACGAGAGTTATCATTTATAACTCTGCAGGTGTGTGAATTGCAGTGCCCCTGAGCTCCATTTTTCAACTCGCTTTTTTGGGAGCTGGCCAGAAAAGCGTCGGATTGCCTCAGGCCCTATTCTGGTTCCGGGCGGCAGGCTGAGCCTGTGGTTAATTCTTCTTCCTGATGGGAAAATAGAGTGACCTGTGCCTGTCCCAACACCTAGATCTAGTCTCTCATTGGTTGCCCCTCTTCCCGTTCATCCTCAGGACAAATTGCAACCTGTACGGAACAGGAGGTTAAAGGTGCTGATTCTCCAAGTAGGGAGATTGCTCGTAAAGTAGCTGGAATGGCGAACCCGAGCACAAGGAGATGAGAAATGAGGTGCGTTTTAGAAACCTTTCCCGATCACACGGTGTACCATCTTCTGGGTTTCTCATGCATGTTTCCGATGTAGGAAGATGCCCTTGAACCTGGAGATTTGGGACCCATGGGATGGGTAACACGCAGTATTACTTTAAAGGGTCTGCGTTTGCTCACCCTACCTCACCAAACCTGTCAGCCCCAAGAGTGTCCACCCTTATGTCTCATCCAGCTGTGGGTCTAGATATGGTCAATCCAGGTTGTGTCACAGCCCCTGAACGAATTGTGTAAGAATTTCTCTCCCTTCACTCTCTTTGTTTCATGGGTGTTTAAAAGTAATTTATTTTGATAATGGGGTTACCTGCTTTTCACTGCTGTGTTTATGCCGCTTTACACCCACTTGACACTCTTCCAGAGAGATATCAATACATAGTTTTTAAGATTCTTACTAGTAAGATATGTTCTTGTGCGGTGAATACGGGGTGTTGAGTCCAGTTCACTGAGCAAGGAGTAGGTCTTGTCTATTACATATTGGGTTTATAGAACGGTATCTGAGCTAATTTGAAACCCTTGTTTTATGCATCACCCCACCTCACCTTTCCCGTTAAGCAGCCATAGTGTGTTTTCAAAATGTGTGACTCTGTTCTGTTTTGTAATTCAGTTCAAGGGTAACGGTTTTTACATTCCCTCTATAAGTGATATCTTATGATAAGTGACTTTTTCTGTGTGACTTATTTCACTTAGAATCGGCGTACCTAAATCCAACCATCATGCTGCTACTAGCCTTAGGACATTGATTTCATGGCTGAGTGATATTCCATTGTACATAAGGACCTCAACTTCTTTATCCATTTTTCTCTTTCCTGGGATATTTAAGGTGTCATGAAGTGGAGTTTCTTGTCAACAGTGCAGCCCTAAACTTTGGGGTACCTGTGTCTTTCTGATTTTTAGTTTTCCCAGTTTGTACTCACATGAGTGGAAGTGCCCTATGCTCTCTAAGCTGTGTGTTTTAGATGTTTCAGGACACACTGTACACTTCTCCAGAGTGGCTGTTGGCAATTTACATCCCGCCCATCGGTGTAGCAAGGCTCCCATTTCTCCATGGCCTGTCCTGCCTTTCTGGTTTGTACACTTTTTTCAGCATGGCCCTTTGACCGATGGGAAGCGGGACTTCTTTGTAGCGCTGATTTGCCTTTCCAGGTTGCTTGGTTGGCCAAAAAGGGCGTATGCGTTTTTTCCTGAATATATTCAGGAAAAAACGCATACGCCCTTTTTGGCCAAGGGCATCATTGTCGACGTTTTGCCGCTTTTCATGTGCTTTAAAGGCGATTCGAATCTACCTCCTGAAATCTGTTTCCTGCAATTCTGCCTTGCTTTCAAATCCTCTTCGTTGCCTTCCCTCAATATATTTGTGGACGAGAATTATCATTTATAACTCTGCAGGTCTGTGAATTGCAGTGCCCCTGAGCTCCATTTTTCAACTCGCTTTTTTGGGAGCTGGCCGCAAAAGCGCAGGATTGCTTCAGGCCCTATTCTGGTTCCGGGGGGCAGGCTGAGCTTGTGGTTAATTCTTCTTCCTGATGGGAAAAAAGAGTGACCTGTGCCTGTCACAACACCTAGAGCTAGTCTCTCATTGGTTCGCCCACTTCCCGTTCATTCTCAGGACAAATTGCAACCTGTACAGAAGAGGAGGTTAATGGTACTGATTCTCCAAGGAGGGAGATTGCTACTAACGCGGATGGAAAGGCGAACCCGAGCACAAGGAGATGAGAAATGAGGTGCGTTTCAGAAACCTTTCCCAATCACACGGTGTACCATCTTCTGGGTTTCTCATGCATGTTTCCGATGTAGGAAGATGCCCTTGAACCTGGAGATTTGGGACCCATGGGATGGGTACCACGCAGTATTACTTTAACGGGTCTGCGTTTGCTCCCCCAACCTCACCCAACCTCTCAGCCCCAAGAGTGTCCACCCTTATGTCTCATCCAGCTGTGGGTCTAGATATGGTCAATCCAGGTTGCATCACAGCCCCTGAACGAATTTTGTAAGAATTTCTCTCTCTTTAACTGTCTTTGTTTTACGGATTTTTAAAAGTAATTTACTTTTTAATGGGGTTTAGCTGCTTTTCACGGCTGTGTTTATGCAGCTTTACACCCACTTGACTCACTTCCAGAGAGATATCTATATATAGGTTTTAAGATTCTTACTAGTCAGATATATTCTTGGGCAGTGAATAGGGGGTGTTGAGTCCAGTTCACTGAGCAAGGAGTAGGTCTTGTCTATTACATATTGGGTTTATGGAACGGTATCTGAGCTAATTTGAAACCCTTGTTTTATGCATCACCCCACCTCACCTTTCCCGTTAAGCAGCCATAGTGTGTTTTCTAAACGTGTGACTCTGTTCTGTTTTGTAATTCAGTTCAAGTGTAGCGGTTTTTACATTCCCTCTATAAGTGATAGCTTATGATAAGTGTCTTTTTCTGTGTGACTTATTTCACTTAGAATCGTCATACCTAAATCCACTCATCATGCTGCTACTAGCCTTATGACATTGATTTCATGGCTGATTGATATTCCATTGTACATAAGGGCCACAACTTCTTTATCCATTTTTCTCTTTCCTAGGATATTTAAGGTGTCATGAAGTGGAGGTTCTTGTCAACAGAGCAGCCCTTAACTTTGGGGTGCCTGTGTCTTGCTGATGTTTAGTTTTCCCAATTTATACGCCCATGAGTGGAAGTGCCCTATGCTCCCTAAGCTGTGTTTTCCCGATGTTTCAGGACACACCGTACACTTCTCCAGTGTGGCTGTTGGCAATTTACATCCCGCCCATCAGCGTAGCAAGTCTCCCACTTCTCCATGGTCTTTCCTGCATTTCTGGTTTTGACACTTTTTTCAGCCTGGCTCTTTTGACCGATGGGAAGCGAGGCTTCTTTGTAGCGCTGATTTGCCTTTCCAGGTTGCTTGGTTGGCCAAAAAGGGCGTATGCGTTTTTTCCTGAATATATTCAGGAAAAAACGCATACGCCCTTTTTGGCCAAGGGCATCATTGTCGTCGTTGTGCCGCTTTTCATGTGCTTTAAAGGCGATTCGGATCTACCTCCTGAGATCTCTTTCCTGCAATTCTGCCTTGCTTTCCAATCCTCTTCGTTGCCTTCCCTCAATATATTTGTGGACGAGAGTTATCATTTATAACTCTGCAGGTGTGTGAATTGCAGTGCCCCTGAGCTCCATTTTTCAACTCGCTTTTTTGGGAGCTGGCCACAAAAGCAAGTGATTGCCTCACGCCCTATTCTGGTTCTGGGTGGCAGGCTGAGCCTGTGGTTAAATCTTCTTCCTGATGGGAAAATAGAGTGACCTGTGCCTGTCCCAACACCTAGATCTAGTCTCTCTTTGGTTGCCCCTCTCCCCGTTCATCCTCAGGACAAATTGCAACCTGTACGGACCAGGAGGTTAAAGGTGCTGATTCTCCAAGTAGGGAGATTGCTCGTAAAGTAGCTGGAATGGCGAGCCCGAGCACAAGGAGATGAGAAATGAGGTGCGTTTTGGAAACCTTTCCCGATCACACGGTGTACCATCTTCTGGGTTTCTCATGCATGTTTCCGATGTAGGAAGATGTCCTTGAACCTGGAGATTTGGGACCCATGGGATGGGTACCACGCAGTATTACTTTAACGGGTCTGCGTTTGCTCCCCCAACCTCACCCAACCTCTCAGCCCCAAGAGTGTCCACCCTTATGTCTCATCCAGCTGTGGGTCTAGATATGGTCAATCCAGGTTGCATCACAGCCCCTGAACGAATTTTGTAAGAATTTCTCTCTCTTTAACTGTCTTTGTTTTACGGATTTTTAAAAGTAATTTATTTTTTAATGGGGTTTAGCTGCTTTTCACGGCTGTGTTTATGCAGCTTTACACCCACTTGACTCACTTCCAGAGAGATATCTATATATAGGTTTTAAGATTCTTACTAGTCAGATATATTCTTGGGCAGTGAATAGGGGGTGTTGAGTCCAGTTCACTGAGCAGGGAGTAGGTCTTGTCTATTACATATTGGGTTTATGGAACGGTATCTGAGCTAATTTGAAACCCTTGTTTTATGCATCACCCCACCTCACCTTTCCCGTTAAGCAGCCATAGTGTGTTTTCTAAACGTGTGACTCTGTTCTGTTTTGTAATTCAGTTCAAGTGTAGCGGTTTTTACATTCCCTCTATAAGTGATAGCTTATGATAAGTGTCTTTTTCTGTGTGACTTATTTCACTTGGAATTGTCGTACCTAAATCCACTCATCATGCTGCTACTAGCCTTATGACATTGATTTCATGGCTGAGTGATATTCCATTGTACATAAGGGCCACAACTTCTTTATCCATTTTTCTCTTTCCTGGGATATTTAAGGTGTCATGAAGTGGAGGTTCTTGTCAACAGAGCAGCCCTAAATTTTGGGGTGCCTGTGTCTTGCTGATTTTTAGTTTTCCCAATTTATATGCCCATGAGTGGAAGTGCCCTATGCTCCCTAAGCTGTGTTATTTTGATGTTTCAGGTCACACCGTACACTTCTCCAGAGTGGCTGTTGGCAATTTACATCCCGCCCATCAGCGTAGCAAGGCTCCCACTTCTCCATGGCGTTTCCTGCATTTCTGGTTTTGACACTTTTTTCAGCCTGGCCCTTTTGACCGATGGGAAGCGAGACTTCTTTGTAGCGGTGATTTGCCTTTCCAGGTTGCTTGGTTGGCCAATAAGGGCGTATGCGTTTTTTCCTGAATATATTCAGGAAAAAACGCATACGCCCTTTTTGGCCAAGGGCATCATTGTGGACGTTGTGCCGCTTTTCAGGTGCTTTAAAGGCAAATCGAATCTACCTCCTGAGATCTCTTTCCTGCAATTCTGCCTTGCTTTCAAATCCTCTTCGTTGCCTTCCCTCAATATATTTGTGGACGAGAGTTATCATTTATAACTCTGCAGGTTTGTGAATTGCAGTGACCCTGAGCTCCATTTTTCAACTCGCTTTTTTGGGAGCTGGCCACAAAAGCGCGGGATTGCTCAGGCCCTATTCTGGTTCCCGGCGGCAGGCTGAGCCTGTGGTTAATTCTGCTTCCTGATGGGTAAATAGAGTGACCTGTGCCTGTCCCAACACCTAGATCTTGTCTCGCATTGGTTGCTCCTCTCCCCGTTCATCCTCAGGACAATTTGCAACCTGTACGGACCAGGAGGTTAAAGGTGCTGATTCTCCAAGTAGGGAGATTGCTCGTAAAGTAGCTGGAATGGCGAACCCGAGCACAAGGAGATGAGAAATGAGGTGCGTTTTAGAAACCTTTCCCGATCACACGGTGTACCATCTTCTGGGTTTCTCATGCATGTTTCCGATGTAGGAAGATGCCCTTGAACCTGGAGATTTGGGACCCATGGGATGGGTACCACGCAGTATTACTTTAAAGGGTCTGCGTTTGCTCACCCTACCTCACCAAACCTGTCAGCCCCAAGAGTGTCCACCCTTATGTCTCATCCAGCTGTGGGTCTAGATATGGTCAATCCAGGTTGTGTCACAGCCCCTGAACGAATTGTGTAAGAATTTCTCTCCCTTCACTCTCTTTGTTTCATGGGTGTTTAAAAGTAATTTATTTTGATAATGGGGTTACCTGCTTTTCACTGCTGTGTTTATGCCGCTTTACACCCACTTGACACTCTTCCAGAGAGATATCAATACATAGTTTTTAAGATTCTTACTAGTAAGATATGTTCTTGTGCGGTGAATACGGGGTGTTGAGTCCAGTTCACTGAGCAAGGAGTAGGTCTTGTCTATTACATATTGGGTTTATAGAACGGTATCTGAGCTAATTTGAAACCCTTGTTTTATGCATCACCCCACCTCACCTTTCCCGTTAAGCAGCCATAGTGTGTTTTCAAAATGTGTGACTCTGTTCTGTTTTGTAATTCAGTTCAAGGGTAACGGTTTTTACATTCCCTCTATAAGTGATATCTTATGATAAGTGACTTTTTCTGTGTGACTTATTTCACTTAGAATCGGCGTACCTAAATCCAACCATCATGCTGCTACTAGCCTTAGGACATTGATTTCATGGCTGAGTGATATTCCATTGTACATAAGGACCTCAACTTCTTTATCCATTTTTCTCTTTCCTGGGATATTTAAGGTGTCATGAAGTGGAGTTTCTTGTCAACAGTGCAGCCCTAAACTTTGGGGTGCCTGTGTCTTTCTGATTTTTAGTTTTCCCAGTTTGTACTCACATGAGTGGAAGTGCCCTATGCTCTCTAAGCTGTGTGTTTTAGATGTTTCAGGACACACTGTACACTTCTCCAGAGTGGCTGTTGGCAATTTACATCCCGCCCATCGGTGTAGCAAGGCTCCCATTTCTCCATGGCCTGTCCTGCCTTTCTGGTTTGTACACTTTTTTCAGCATGGCCCTTTGACCGATGGGAAGCGGGACTTCTTTGTAGCGCTGATTTGCCTTTCCAGGTTGCTTGGTTGGCCAAAAAGGGCGTATGCGTTTTTTCCTGAATATATTCAGGAAAAAACGCATACGCCCTTTTTGGCCAAGGGCATCATTGTCGACGTTTTGCCGCTTTTCATGTGCTTTAAAGGCGATTCGAATCTACCTCCTGAAATCTGTTTCCTGCAATTCTGCCTTGCTTTCAAATCCTCTTCGTTGCCTTCCCTCAATATATTTGTGGACGAGAATTATCATTTATAACTCTGCAGGTCTGTGAATTGCAGTGCCCCTGAGCTCCATTTTTCAACTCGCTTTTTTGGGAGCTGGCCGCAAAAGCGCAGGATTGCTTCAGGCCCTATTCTGGTTCCGGGGGGCAGGCTGAGCTTGTGGTTAATTCTTCTTCCTGATGGGAAAAAAGAGTGACCTGTGCCTGTCACAACACCTAGAGCTAGTCTCTCATTGGTTCGCCCACTTCCCGTTCATTCTCAGGACAAATTGCAACCTGTACAGAAGAGGAGGTTAATGGTGCTGATTCTCCAAGGAGGGAGATTGCTACTAACGCGGATGGAATGGCGAACCCGAGCACAAGGAGATGAGAAATGAGGTGCGTTTCAGAAACCTTTCCCAATCACACGGTGTACCATCTTCTGGGTTTCTCATGCATGTTTCCGATGTAGGAAGATGCCCTTGAACCTGGAGATTTGGGACCCATGGGATGGGTACCACGCAGTATTACTTTAACGGGTCTGCGTTTGCTCCCCCAACCTCACCCAACCTCTCAGCCCCAAGAGTGTCCACCCTTATGTCTCATCCAGCTGTGGGTCTAGATATGGTCAATCCAGGTTGCATCACAGCCCCTGAACGAATTTTGTAAGAATTTCTCTCTCTTTAACTGTCTTTGTTTTACGGATTTTTAAAAGTAATTTATTTTTTAATGGGGTTTAGCTGCTTTTCACGGCTGTGTTTATGCAGCTTTACACCCACTTGACTCACTTCCAGAGAGATATCTATATATAGGTTTTAAGATTCTTACTAGTCAGATATATTCTTGGGCAGTGAATAGGGGGTGTTGAGTCCAGTTCACTGAGCAAGGAGTAGGTCTTGTCTATTACATATTGGGTTTATGGAACGGTATCTGAGCTAATTTGAAACCCTTGTTTTATGCATCACCCCACCTCACCTTTCCCGTTAAGCAGCCATAGTGTGTTTTCTAAACGTGTGACTCTGTTCTGTTTTGTAATTCAGTTCAAGTGTAGCGGTTTTTACATTCCCTCTATAAGTGATAGCTTATGATAAGTGTCTTTTTCTGTGTGACTTATTTCACTTAGAATCGTCATACCTAAATCCACTCATCATGCTGCTACTAGCCTTATGACATTGATTTCATGGCTGATTGATATTCCATTGTACATAAGGGCCACAACTTCTTTATCCATTTTTCTCTTTCCTGGGATATTTAAGGTGTCATGAAGTGGAGGTTCTTGTCAACAGAGCAGCCCTTAACTTTGGGGTGCCTGTGTCTTGCTGATGTTTAGTTTTCCCAATTTATACGCCCATGAGTGGAAGTGCCCTATGCTCCCTAAGCTGTGTTTTCCCGATGTTTCAGGACACACCGTACACTTCTCCAGTGTGGCTGTTGGCAATTTACATCCCGCCCATCAGCGTAGCAAGTCTCCCACTTCTCCATGGTCTTTCCTGCATTTCTGGTTTTGACACTTTTTTCAGCCTGGCTCTTTTGACCGATGGGAAGCGAGGCTTCTTTGTAGCGCTGATTTGCCTTTCCAGGTTGCTTGGTTGGCCAAAAAGGGCGTATGCGTTTTTTCCTGAATATATTCAGGAAAAAACGCATACGCCCTTTTTGGCCAAGGGCATCATTGTCGTCGTTGTGCCGCTTTTCATGTGCTTTAAAGGCGATTCGGATCTACCTCCTGAGATCTCTTTCCTGCAATTCTGCCTTGCTTTCCAATCCTCTTCGTTGCCTTCCCTCAATATATTTGTGGACGAGAGTTATCATTTATAACTCTGCAGGTGTGTGAATTGCAGTGCCCCTGAGCTCCATTTTTCAACTCGCTTTTTTGGGAGCTGGCCAGAAAAGCGTCGGATTGCCTCAGGCCCTATTCTGGTTCCGGGCGGCAGGCTGAGCCTGTGGTTAATTCTTCTTCCTGATGGGAAAATAGAGTGACCTGTGCCTGTCCCAACACCTAGATCTAGTCTCTCATTGGTTGCCCCTCTTCCCGTTCATCCTCAGGACAAATTGCAACCTGTACGGAACAGGAGGTTAAAGGTGCTGATTCTCCAAGTAGGGAGATTGCTCGTAAAGTAGCTGGAATGGCGAACCCGAGCACAAGGAGATGAGAAATGAGGTGCGTTTTAGAAACCTTTCCCGATCACACGGTGTACCATCTTCTGGGTTTCTCATGCATGTTTCCGATGTAGGAAGATGCCCTTGAACCTGGAGATTTGGGACCCATGGGATGGGTACCACGCAGTATTACTTTAAAGGGTCTGCGTTTGCTCACCCTACCTCACCAAACCTGTCAGCCCCAAGAGTGTCCACCCTTATGTCTCATCCAGCTGTGGGTCTAGATATGGTCAATCCAGGTTGTGTCACAGCCCCTGAACGAATTGTGTAAGAATTTCTCTCCCTTCACTCTCTTTGTTTCATGGGTGTTTAAAAGTAATTTATTTTGATAATGGGGTTACCTGCTTTTCACTGCTGTGTTTATGCCGCTTTACACCCACTTGACACTCTTCCAGAGAGATATCAATACATAGTTTTTAAGATTCTTACTAGTAAGATATGTTCTTGTGCGGTGAATACGGGGTGTTGAGTCCAGTTCACTGAGCAAGGAGTAGGTCTTGTCTATTACATATTGGGTTTATAGAACGGTATCTGAGCTAATTTGAAACCCTTGTTTTATGCATCACCCCACCTCACCTTTCCCGTTAAGCAGCCATAGTGTGTTTTCAAAATGTGTGACTCTGTTCTGTTTTGTAATTCAGTTCAAGGGTAACGGTTTTTACATTCCCTCTATAAGTGATATCTTATGATAAGTGACTTTTTCTGTGTGACTTATTTCACTTAGAATCGGCGTACCTAAATCCAACCATCATGCTGCTACTAGCCTTAGGACATTGATTTCATGGCTGAGTGATATTCCATTGTACATAAGGACCTCAACTTCTTTATCCATTTTTCTCTTTCCTGGGATATTTAAGGTGTCATGAAGTGGAGTTTCTTGTCAACAGTGCAGCCCTAAACTTTGGGGTGCCTGTGTCTTTCTGATTTTTAGTTTTCCCAGTTTGTACTCACATGAGTGGAAGTGCCCTATGCTCTCTAAGCTGTGTGTTTTAGATGTTTCAGGACACACTGTACACTTCTCCAGAGTGGCTGTTGGCAATTTACATCCCGCCCATCGGTGTAGCAAGGCTCCCATTTCTCCATGGCCTGTCCTGCCTTTCTGGTTTGTACACTTTTTTCAGCATGGCCCTTTGACCGATGGGAAGCGGGACTTCTTTGTAGCGCTGATTTGCCTTTCCAGGTTGCTTGGTTGGCCAAAAAGGGCGTATGCGTTTTTTCCTGAATATATTCAGGAAAAAACGCATACGCCCTTTTTGGCCAAGGGCATCATTGTCGACGTTTTGCCGCTTTTCATGTGCTTTAAAGGCGATTCGAATCTACCTCCTGAAATCTGTTTCCTGCAATTCTGCCTTGCTTTCAAATCCTCTTCGTTGCCTTCCCTCAATATATTTGTGGACGAGAATTATCATTTATAACTCTGCAGGTCTGTGAATTGCAGTGCCCCTGAGCTCCATTTTTCAACTCGCTTTTTTGGGAGCTGGCCGCAAAAGCGCAGGATTGCTTCAGGCCCTATTCTGGTTCCGGGGGGCAGGCTGAGCTTGTGGTTAATTCTTCTTCCTGATGGGAAAAAAGAGTGACCTGTGCCTGTCACAACACCTAGAGCTAGTCTCTCATTGGTTCGCCCACTTCCCGTTCATTCTCAGGACAAATTGCAACCTGTACAGAAGAGGAGGTTAATGGTGCTGATTCTCCAAGGAGGGAGATTGCTACTAACGCGGCTGGAATGGCGAACCCGAGCACAAGGAGATGAGAAATGAGGTGCGTTTCAGAAACCTTTCCCAATCACACGGTGTACCATCTTCTGGGTTTCTCATGCATGTTTCCGATGTAGGAAGATGCCCTTGAACCTGGAGATTTGGGACCCATGGGATGGGTACCACGCAGTATTACTTTAACGGGTCTGCGTTTGCTCCCCCAACCTCACCCAACCTCTCAGCCCCAAGAGTGTCCACCCTTATGTCTCATCCAGCTGTGGGTCTAGATATGGTCAATCCAGGTTGCATCACAGCCCCTGAACGAATTTTGTAAGAATTTCTCTCTCTTTAACTGTCTTTGTTTTACGGATTTTTAAAAGTAATTTATTTTTTAATGGGGTTTAGCTGCTTTTCACGGCTGTGTTTATGCAGCTTTACACCCACTTGACTCACTTCCAGAGAGATATCTATATATAGGTTTTAAGATTCTTACTAGTCAGATATATTCTTGGGCAGTGAATAGGGGGTGTTGAGTCCAGTTCACTGAGCAAGGAGTAGGTCTTGTCTATTACATATTGGGTTTATGGAACGGTATCTGAGCTAATTTGAAACCCTTGTTTTATGCATCACCCCACCTCACCTTTCCCGTTAAGCAGCCATAGTGTGTTTTCTAAACGTGTGACTCTGTTCTGTTTTGTAATTCAGTTCAAGTGTAGCGGTTTTTACATTCCCTCTATAAGTGATAGCTTATGATAAGTGTCTTTTTCTGTGTGACTTATTTCACTTAGAATCGTCATACCTAAATCCACTCATCATGCTGCTACTAGCCTTATGACATTGATTTCATGGCTGATTGATATTCCATTGTACATAAGGGCCACAACTTCTTTATCCATTTTTCTCTTTCCTGGGATATTTAAGGTGTCATGAAGTGGAGGTTCTTGTCAACAGAGCAGCCCTTAACTTTGGGGTGCCTGTGTCTTGCTGATGTTTAGTTTTCCCAATTTATACGCCCATGAGTGGAAGTGCCCTATGCTCCCTAAGCTGTGTTTTCCCGATGTTTCACGACACACCGTACACTTCTCCAGTGTGGCTGTTGGCAATTTACATCCCGCCCATCAGCGTAGCAAGTCTCCCACTTCTCCATGGTCTTTCCTGCATTTCTGGTTTTGACACTTTTTTCAGCCTGGCTCTTTTGACCGATGGGAAGCGAGGCTTCTTTGTAGCGCTGATTTGCCTTTCCAGGTTGCTTGGTTGGCCAAAAAGGGCGTATGCGTTTTTTCCTGAATATATTCAGGAAAAAACGCATACGCCCTTTTTGGCCAAGGGCATCATTGTCGTCGTTGTGCCGCTTTTCATGTGCTTTAAAGGCGATTCGGATCTACCTCCTGAGATCTCTTTCCTGCAATTCTGCCTTGCTTTCCAATCCTCTTCGTTGCCTTCCCTCAATATATTTGTGGACGAGAGTTATCATTTATAACTCTGCAGGTGTGTGAATTGCAGTGCCCCTGAGCTCCATTTTTCAACTCGCTTTTTTGGGAGCTGGCCAGAAAAGCGTCGGATTGCCTCAGGCCCTATTCTGGTTCCGGGCGGCAGGCTGAGCCTGTGGTTAATTCTTCTTCCTGATGGGAAAATAGAGTGACCTGTGCCTGTCCCAACACCTAGATCTAGTCTCTCATTGGTTGCCCCTCTTCCCGTTCATCCTCAGGACAAATTGCAACCTGTACGGAACAGGAGGTTAAAGGTGCTGATTCTCCAAGTAGGGAGATTGCTCGTAAAGTAGCTGGAATGGCGAACCCGAGCACAAGGAGATGAGAAATGAGGTGCGTTTTAGAAACCTTTCCCGATCACACGGTGTACCATCTTCTGGGTTTCTCATGCATGTTTCCGATGTAGGAAGATGCCCTTGAACCTGGAGATTTGGGACCCATGGGATGGGTACCACGCAGTATTACTTTAAAGGGTCTGCGTTTGCTCACCCTACCTCACCAAACCTGTCAGCCCCAAGAGTGTCCACCCTTATGTCTCATCCAGCTGTGGGTCTAGATATGGTCAATCCAGGTTGTGTCACAGCCCCTGAACGAATTGTGTAAGAATTTCTCTCCCTTCACTCTCTTTGTTTCATGGGTGTTTAAAAGTAATTTATTTTGATAATGGGGTTACCTGCTTTTCACTGCTGTGTTTATGCCGCTTTACACCCACTTGACACTCTTCCAGAGAGATATCAATACATAGTTTTTAAGATTCTTACTAGTAAGATATGTTCTTGTGCGGTGAATACGGGGTGTTGAGTCCAGTTCACTGAGCAAGGAGTAGGTCTTGTCTATTACATATTGGGTTTATAGAACGGTATCTGAGCTAATTTGAAACCCTTGTTTTATGCATCACCCCACCTCACCTTTCCCGTTAAGCAGCCATAGTGTGTTTTCAAAATGTGTGACTCTGTTCTGTTTTGTAATTCAGTTCAAGGGTAACGGTTTTTACATTCCCTCTATAAGTGATATCTTATGATAAGTGACTTTTTCTGTGTGACTTATTTCACTTAGAATCGGCGTACCTAAATCCAACCATCATGCTGCTACTAGCCTTAGGACATTGATTTCATGGCTGAGTGATATTCCATTGTACATAAGGACCTCAACTTCTTTATCCATTTTTCTCTTTCCTGGGATATTTAAGGTGTCATGAAGTGGAGTTTCTTGTCAACAGTGCAGCCCTAAACTTTGGGGTACCTGTGTCTTTCTGATTTTTAGTTTTCCCAGTTTGTACTCACATGAGTGGAAGTGCCCTATGCTCTCTAAGCTGTGTGTTTTAGATGTTTCAGGACACACTGTACACTTCTCCAGAGTGGCTGTTGGCAATTTACATCCCGCCCATCGGTGTAGCAAGGCTCCCATTTCTCCATGGCCTGTCCTGCCTTTCTGGTTTGTACACTTTTTTCAGCATGGCCCTTTGACCGATGGGAAGCGGGACTTCTTTGTAGCGCTGATTTGCCTTTCCAGGTTGCTTGGTTGGCCAAAAAGGGCGTATGCGTTTTTTCCTGAATATATTCAGGAAAAAACGCATACGCCCTTTTTGGCCAAGGGCATCATTGTCGACGTTTTGCCGCTTTTCATGTGCTTTAAAGGCGATTCGAATCTACCTCCTGAAATCTGTTTCCTGCAATTCTGCCTTGCTTTCAAATCCTCTTCGTTGCCTTCCCTCAATATATTTGTGGACGAGAATTATCATTTATAACTCTGCAGGTCTGTGAATTGCAGTGCCCCTGAGCTCCATTTTTCAACTCGCTTTTTTGGGAGCTGGCCACAAAAGCGCAGGATTGCTTCAGGCCCTATTCTGGTTCCGGGGGGCAGGCTGAGCTTGTGGTTAATTCTTCTTCCTGATGGGAAAAAAGAGTGACCTGTGCCTGTCACAACACCTAGAGCTAGTCTCTCATTGGTTCGCCCACTTCCCGTTCATTCTCAGGACAAATTGCAACCTGTACAGAAGAGGAGGTTAATGGTGCTGATTCTCCAAGGAGGGAGATTGCTACTAACGCGGATGGAATGGCGAACCCGAGCACAAGGAGATGAGAAATGAGGTGCGTTTCAGAAACCTTTCCCAATCACACGGTGTACCATCTTCTGGGTTTCTCATGCATGTTTCCGATGTAGGAAGATGCCCTTGAACCTGGAGATTTGGGCCCCATGGGATGGGTACCACGCAGTATTACTTTAACGGGTCTGCGTTTGCTCCCCCAACCTCACCCAACCTCTCAGCCCCAAGAGTGTCCACCCTTATGTCTCATCCAGCTGTGGGTCTAGATATGGTCAATCCAGGTTGCATCACAGCCCCTGAACGAATTTTGTAAGAATTTCTCTCTCTTTAACTGTCTTTGTTTTACGGATTTTTAAAAGTAATTTATTTTTTAATGGGGTTTAGCTGCTTTTCACGGCTGTGTTTATGCAGCTTTACACCCACTTGACTCACTTCCAGAGAGATATCTATATATAGGTTTTAAGATTCTTACTAGTCAGATATATTCTTGGGCAGTGAATAGGGGGTGTTGAGTCCAGTTCACTGAGCAGGGAGTAGGTCTTGTCTATTACATATTGGGTTTATGGAACGGTATCTGAGCTAATTTGAAACCCTTGTTTTATGCATCACCCCACCTCACCTTTCCCGTTAAGCAGCCATAGTGTGTTTTCTAAACGTGTGACTCTGTTCTGTTTTGTAATTCAGTTCAAGTGTAGCGGTTTTTACATTCCCTCTATAAGTGATAGCTTATGATAAGTGTCTTTTTCTGTGTGACTTATTTCACTTGGAATTGTCGTACCTAAATCCACTCATCATGCTGCTACTAGCCTTATGACATTGATTTCATGGCTGAGTGATATTCCATTGTACATAAGGGCCACAACTTCTTTATCCATTTTTCTCTTTCCTGGGATATTTAAGGTGGAATGAAGTGGAGGTCCTTGTCAACAGAGCAGCCCTAAACTTTGGGGTGCCTGTGTCTTGCTGATTTTTAGTTTTCCCAATTTATATGCCCATGAGTGGAAGTGCCCTATGCTCCCTAAGCTGTGTTATTTTGATGTTTCAGGTCACACGGTACACTTCTCCAGAGTGGCTGTTGGCAATTTACATCCCGCCCATCAGCGTAGCAAGGCTCCCACTTCTCCATGGCGTTTCCTGCATTTCTGGTTTTGACACTTTTTTCAGCCTGGCCCTTTTGACCGATGGGAAGCGAGACTTCTTTGTAGCGGTGATTTGCCTTTCCAGGTTGCTTGGTTGGCCAAAAAGGGCGTATGCGTTTTTTCCTGAATATATTCAGGAAAAAACGCATACGCCCTTTTTGGCCAAGGGCATCATTGTGGACGTTGTGCCGCTTTTCAGGTGCTTTAAAGGCAAATCGAATCTACCTCCTGAGATCTCTTTCCTGCAATTCTGCCTTGCTTTCAAATCCTCTTCGTTGCCTTCCCTCAATATATTTGTGGACGAGAGTTATCATTTATAACTCTGCAGGTTTGTGAATTGCAGTGACCCTGAGCTCCATTTTTCAACTCGCTTTTTTGGGAGCTGGCCACAAAAGCGCGGGATTGCTCAGGCCCTATTCTGGTTCCCGGCGGCAGGCTGAGCCTGTGGTTAATTCTTCTTCCTGATGGGTAAATAGAGTGACCTGTGCCTGTCCCAACACCTAGATCTTGTCTCGCATTGGTTGCTCCTCTCCCCGTTCATCCTCAGGACAATTTGCAACCTGTACGGACCAGGAGGTTAAAGGTGCTGATTCTCCAAGTAGGGAGATTGCTCGTAAAGTAGCTGGAATGGCGAACCCGAGCACAAGGAGATGAGAAATGAGGTGCGTTTTAGAAACCTTTCCCGATCACACGGTGTACCATCTTCTGGGTTTCTCATGCATGTTTCCGATGTAGGAAGATGCCCTTGAACCTGGAGATTTGGGACCCATGGGATGGGTACCACGCAGTATTACTTTAAAGGGTCTGCGTTTGCTCACCCTACCTCACCAAACCTGTCAGCCCCAAGAGTGTCCACCCTTATGTCTCATCCAGCTGTGGGTCTAGATATGGTCAATCCAGGTTGTGTCACAGCCCCTGAACGAATTGTGTAAGAATTTCTCTCCCTTCACTCTCTTTGTTTCATGGGTGTTTAAAAGTAATTTATTTTGATAATGGGGTTACCTGCTTTTCACTGCTGTGTTTATGCCGCTTTACACCCACTTGACACTCTTCCAGAGAGATATCAATACATAGTTTTTAAGATTCTTACTAGTAAGATATGTTCTTGTGCGGTGAATACGGGGTGTTGAGTCCAGTTCACTGAGCAAGGAGTAGGTCTTGTCTATTACATATTGGGTTTATAGAACGGTATCTGAGCTAATTTGAAACCCTTGTTTTATGCATCACCCCACCTCACCTTTCCCGTTAAGCAGCCATAGTGTGTTTTCAAAATGTGTGACTCTGTTCTGTTTTGTAATTCAGTTCAAGGGTAACGGTTTTTACATTCCCTCTATAAGTGATATCTTATGATAAGTGACTTTTTCTGTGTGACTTATTTCACTTAGAATCGGCGTACCTAAATCCAACCATCATGCTGCTACTAGCCTTAGGACATTGATTTCATGGCTGAGTGATATTCCATTGTACATAAGGACCTCAACTTCTTTATCCATTTTTCTCTTTCCTGGGATATTTAAGGTGTCATGAAGTGGAGTTTCTTGTCAACAGTGCAGCCCTAAACTTTGGGGTGCCTGTGTCTTTCTGATTTTAATTTTCCCAGTTTGTACTCACATGAGTGGAAGTGCCCTATGCTCTCTAAGCTGTGTGTTTTAGATGTTTCAGGACACACTGTACACTTCTCCAGAGTGGCTGTTGGCAATTTACATCCCGCCCATCGGTGTAGCAAGGCTCCCATTTCTCCATGGCCTGTCCTGCCTTTCTGGTTTGTACACTTTTTTCAGCATGGCCCTTTGACCGATGGGAAGCGGGACTTCTTTGTAGCGCTGATTTGCCTTTCCAGGTTGCTTGGTTGGCCAAAAAGGGCGTATGCGTTTTTTCCTGAATATATTCAGGAAAAAACGCATACGCCCTTTTTGGCCAAGGGCATCATTGTCGACGTTTTGCCGCTTTTCATGTGCTTTAAAGGCGATTCGAATCTACCTCCTGAAATCTGTTTCCTGCAATTCTGCCTTGCTTTCAAATCCTCTTCGTTGCCTTCCCTCAATATATTTGTGGACGAGAATTATCATTTATAACTCTGCAGGTCTGTGAATTGCAGTGCCCCTGAGCTCCATTTTTCAACTCGCTTTTTTGGGAGCTGGCCGCAAAAGCGCAGGATTGCTTCAGGCCCTATTCTGGTTCCGGGGGGCAGGCTGAGCTTGTGGTTAATTCTTCTTCCTGATGGGAAAAATGAGTGACCTGTGCCTGTCACAACACCTAGAGCTAGTCTCTCATTGGTTCGCCCACTTCCCGTTCATTCTCAGGACAAATTGCAACCTGTACAGAAGAGGAGGTTAATGGTGCTGATTCTCCAAGGAGGGAGATTGCTACTAACGCGGCTGGAATGGCGAACCCGAGCACAAGGAGATGAGAAATGAGGTGCGTTTCAGAAACCTTTCCCAATCACACGGTGTACCATCTTCTGGGTTTCTCATGCATGTTTCCGATGTAGGAAGATGCCCTTGAACCTGGAGATTTGGGACCCATGGGATGGGTACCACGCAGTATTACTTTAACGGGTCTGCGTTTGCTCCCCCAACCTCACCCAACCTCTCAGCCCCAAGAGTGTCCACCCTTATGTCTCATCCAGCTGTGGGTCTAGATATGGTCAATCCAGGTTGCATCACAGCCCCTGAACGAATTTTGTAAGAATTTCTCTCTCTTTAACTGTCTTTGTTTTACGGATTTTTAAAAGTAATTTATTTTTTAATGGGGTTTAGCTGCTTTTCACGGCTGTGTTTATGCAGCTTTACACCCACTTGACTCACTTCCAGAGAGATATCTATATATAGGTTTTAAGATTCTTACTAGTCAGATATATTCTTGGGCAGTGAATAGGGGGTGTTGAGTCCAGTTCACTGAGCAAGGAGTAGGTCTTGTCTATTACATATTGGGTTTATGGAACGGTATCTGAGCTAATTTGAAACCCTTGTTTTATGCATCACCCCACCTCACCTTTCCCGTTAAGCAGCCATAGTGTGTTTTCTAAACGTGTGACTCTGTTCTGTTTTGTAATTCAGTTCAAGTGTAGCGGTTTTTACATTCCCTCTATAAGTGATAGCTTATGATAAGTGTCTTTTTCTGTGTGACTTATTTCACTTAGAATCGTCATACCTAAATCCACTCATCATGCTGCTACTAGCCTTATGACATTGATTTCATGGCTGATTGATATTCCATTGTACATAAGGGCCACAACTTCTTTATCCATTTTTCTCTTTCCTGGGATATTTAAGGTGTCATGAAGTGGAGGTTCTTGTCAACAGAGCAGCCCTTAACTTTGGGGTGCCTGTGTCTTGCTGATGTTTAGTTTTCCCAATTTATACGCCCATGAGTGGAAGTGCCCTATGCTCCCTAAGCTGTGTTTTCCCGATGTTTCAGGACACACCGTACACTTCTCCAGTGTGGCTGTTGGCAATTTACATCCCGCCCATCAGCGTAGCAAGTCTCCCACTTCTCCATGGTCTTTCCTGCATTTCTGGTTTTGACACTTTTTTCAGCCTGGCTCTTTTGACCGATGGGAAGCGAGGCTTCTTTGTAGCGCTGATTTGCCTTTCCAGGTTGCTTGGTTGGCCAAAAAGGGCGTATGCGTTTTTTCCTGAATATATTCAGGAAAAAACGCATACGCCCTTTTTGGCCAAGGGCATCATTGTCGTCGTTGTGCCGCTTTTCATGTGCTTTAAAGGCGATTCGGATCTACCTCCTGAGATCTCTTTCCTGCAATTCTGCCTTGCTTTCCAATCCTCTTCGTTGCCTTCCCTCAATATATTTGTGGACGAGAGTTATCATTTATAACTCTGCAGGTGTGTGAATTGCAGTGCCCCTGAGCTCCATTTTTCAACTCGCTTTTTTGGGAGCTGGCCAGAAAAGCGTCGGATTGCCTCAGGCCCTATTCTGGTTCCGGGCGGCAGGCTGAGCCTGTGGTTAATTCTTCTTCCTGATGGGAAAATAGAGTGACCTGTGCCTGTCCCAACACCTAGATCTAGTCTCTCATTGGTTGCCCCTCTTCCCGTTCATCCTCAGGACAAATTGCAACCTGTACGGAACAGGAGGTTAAAGGTGCTGATTCTCCAAGTAGGGAGATTGCTCGTAAAGTAGCTGGAATGGCGAACCCGAGCACAAGGAGATGAGAAATGAGGTGCGTTTTAGAAACCTTTCCCGATCACACGGTGTACCATCTTCTGGGTTTCTCATGCATGTTTCCGATGTAGGAAGATGCCCTTGAACCTGGAGATTTGGGACCCATGGGATGGGTACCACGCAGTATTACTTTAAAGGGTCTGCGTTTGCTCACCCTACCTCACCAAACCTGTCAGCCCCAAGAGTGTCCACCCTTATGTCTCATCCAGCTGTGGGTCTAGATATGGTCAATCCAGGTTGTGTCACAGCCCCTGAACGAATTGTGTAAGAATTTCTCTCCCTTCACTCTCTTTGTTTCATGGGTGTTTAAAAGTAATTTATTTTGATAATGGGGTTACCTGCTTTTCACTGCTGTGTTTATGCCGCTTTACACCCACTTGACACTCTTCCAGAGAGATATCAATACATAGTTTTTAAGATTCTTACTAGTAAGATATGTTCTTGTGCGGTGAATACGGGGTGTTGAGTCCAGTTCACTGAGCAAGGAGTAGGTCTTGTCTATTACATATTGGGTTTATAGAACGGTATCTGAGCTAATTTGAAACCCTTGTTTTATGCATCACCCCACCTCACCTTTCCCGTTAAGCAGCCATAGTGTGTTTTCAAAATGTGTGACTCTGTTCTGTTTTGTAATTCAGTTCAAGGGTAACGGTTTTTACATTCCCTCTATAAGTGATATCTTATGATAAGTGACTTTTTCTGTGTGACTTATTTCACTTAGAATCGGCGTACCTAAATCCAACCATCATGCTGCTACTAGCCTTAGGACATTGATTTCATGGCTGAGTGATATTCCATTGTACATAAGGACCTCAACTTCTTTATCCATTTTTCTCTTTCCTGGGATATTTAAGGTGTCATGAAGTGGAGTTTCTTGTCAACAGTGCAGCCCTAAACTTTGGGGTACCTGTGTCTTTCTGATTTTTAGTTTTCCCAGTTTGTACTCACATGAGTGGAAGTGCCCTATGCTCTCTAAGCTGTGTGTTTTAGATGTTTCAGGACACACTGTACACTTCTCCAGAGTGGCTGTTGGCAATTTACATCCCGCCCATCGGTGTAGCAAGGCTCCCATTTCTCCATGGCCTGTCCTGCCTTTCTGGTTTGTACACTTTTTTCAGCATGGCCCTTTGACCGATGGGAAGCGGGACTTCTTTGTAGCGCTGATTTGCCTTTCCAGGTTGCTTGGTTGGCCAAAAAGGGCGTATGCGTTTTTTCCTGAATATATTCAGGAAAAAACGCATACGCCCTTTTTGGCCAAGGGCATCATTGTCGACGTTTTGCCGCTTTTCATGTGCTTTAAAGGCGATTCGAATCTACCTCCTGAAATCTGTTTCCTGCAATTCTGCCTTGCTTTCAAATCCTCTTCGTTGCCTTCCCTCAATATATTTGTGGACGAGAATTATCATTTATAACTCTGCAGGTCTGTGAATTGCAGTGCCCCTGAGCTCCATTTTTCAACTCGCTTTTTTGGGAGCTGGCCGCAAAAGCGCAGGATTGCTTCAGGCCCTATTCTGGTTCCGGGGGGCAGGCTGAGCTTGTGGTTAATTCTTCTTCCTGATGGGAAAAAAGAGTGACCTGTGCCTGTCACAACACCTAGAGCTAGTCTCTCATTGGTTCGCCCACTTCCCGTTCATTCTCAGGACAAATTGCAACCTGTACAGAAGAGGAGGTTAATGGTGCTGATTCTCCAAGGAGGGAGATTGCTACTAACGCGGATGGAATGGCGAACCCGAGCACAAGGAGATGAGAAATGAGGTGCGTTTCAGAAACCTTTCCCAATCACACGGTGTACCATCTTCTGGGTTTCTCATGCATGTTTCCGATGTAGGAAGATGCCCTTGAACCTGGAGATTTGGGACCCATGGGATGGGTACCACGCAGTATTACTTTAACGGGTCTGCGTTTGCTCCCCCAACCTCACCCAACCTCTCAGCCCCAAGAGTGTCCACCCTTATGTCTCATCCAGCTGTGGGTCTAGATATGGTCAATCCAGGTTGCATCACAGCCCCTGAACGAATTTTGTAAGAATTTCTCTCTCTTTAACTGTCTTTGTTTTACGGATTTTTAAAAGTAATTTATTTTTTAATGGGGTTTAGCTGCTTTTCACGGCTGTGTTTATGCAGCTTTACACCCACTTGACTCACTTCCAGAGAGATATCTATATATAGGTTTTAAGATTCTTACTAGTCAGATATATTCTTGGGCAGTGAATAGGGGGTGTTGAGTCCAGTTCACTGAGCAAGGAGTAGGTCTTGTCTATTACATATTGGGTTTATGGAACGGTATCTGAGCTAATTTGAAACCCTTGTTTTATGCATCACCCCACCTCACCTTTCCCGTTAAGCAGCCATAGTGTGTTTTCTAAACGTGTGACTCTGTTCTGTTTTGTAATTCAGTTCAAGTGTAGCGGTTTTTACATTCCCTCTATAAGTGATAGCTTATGATAAGTGTCTTTTTCTGTGTGACTTATTTCACTTAGAATCGTCATACCTAAATCCACTCATCATGCTGCTACTAGCCTTATGACATTGATTTCATGGCTGATTGATATTCCATTGTACATAAGGGCCACAACTTCTTTATCCATTTTTCTCTTTCCTGGGATATTTAAGGTGTCATGAAGTGGAGGTTCTTGTCAACAGAGCAGCCCTTAACTTTGGGGTGCCTGTGTCTTGCTGATGTTTAGTTTTCCCAATTTATACGCCCATGAGTGGAAGTGCCCTATGCTCCCTAAGCTGTGTTTTCCCGATGTTTCAGGACACACCGTACACTTCTCCAGTGTGGCTGTTGGCAATTTACATCCCGCCCATCAGCGTAGCAAGTCTCCCACTTCTCCATGGTCTTTCCTGCATTTCTGGTTTTGACACTTTTTTCAGCCTGGCTCTTTTGACCGATGGGAAGCGAGGCTTCTTTGTAGCGCTGATTTGCCTTTCCAGGTTGCTTGGTTGGCCAAAAAGGGCGTATGCGTTTTTTCCTGAATATATTCAGGAAAAAACGCATACGCCCTTTTTGGCCAAGGGCATCATTGTCGTCGTTGTGCCGCTTTTCATGTGCTTTAAAGGCGATTCGGATCTACCTCCTGAGATCTCTTTCCTGCAATTCTGCCTTGCTTTCCAATCCTCTTCGTTGCCTTCCCTCAATATATTTGTGGACGAGAGTTATCATTTATAACTCTGCAGGTGTGTGAATTGCAGTGCCCCTGAGCTCCATTTTTCAACTCGCTTTTTTGGGAGCTGGCCAGAAAAGCGTCGGATTGCCTCAGGCCCTATTCTGGTTCCGGGCGGCAGGCTGAGCCTGTGGTTAATTCTTCTTCCTGATGGGAAAATAGAGTGACCTGTGCCTGTCCCAACACCTAGATCTAGTCTCTCATTGGTTGCCCCTCTTCCCGTTCATCCTCAGGACAAATTGCAACCTGTACGGAACAGGAGGTTAAAGGTGCTGATTCTCCAAGTAGGGAGATTGCTCGTAAAGTAGCTGGAATGGCGAACCCGAGCACAAGGAGATGAGAAATGAGGTGCGTTTTAGAAACCTTTCCCGATCACACGGTGTACCATCTTCTGGGTTTCTCATGCATGTTTCCGATGTAGGAAGATGCCCTTGAACCTGGAGATTTGGGACCCATGGGATGGGTACCACGCAGTATTACTTTAAAGGGTCTGCGTTTGCTCACCCTACCTCACCAAACCTGTCAGCCCCAAGAGTGTCCACCCTTATGTCTCATCCAGCTGTGGGTCTAGATATGGTCAATCCAGGTTGTGTCACAGCCCCTGAACGAATTGTGTAAGAATTTCTCTCCCTTCACTCTCTTTGTTTCATGGGTGTTTAAAAGTAATTTATTTTGATAATGGGGTTACCTGCTTTTCACTGCTGTGTTTATGCCGCTTTACACCCACTTGACACTCTTCCAGAGAGATATCAATACATAGTTTTTAAGATTCTTACTAGTAAGATATGTTCTTGTGCGGTGAATACGGGGTGTTGAGTCCAGTTCACTGAGCAAGGAGTAGGTCTTGTCTATTACATATTGGGTTTATAGAACGGTATCTGAGCTAATTTGAAACCCTTGTTTTATGCATCACCCCACCTCACCTTTCCCGTTAAGCAGCCATAGTGTGTTTTCAAAATGTGTGACTCTGTTCTGTTTTGTAATTCAGTTCAAGGGTAACGGTTTTTACATTCCCTCTATAAGTGATATCTTATGATAAGTGACTTTTTCTGTGTGACTTATTTCACTTAGAATCGGCGTACCTAAATCCAACCATCATGCTGCTACTAGCCTTAGGACATTGATTTCATGGCTGAGTGATATTCCATTGTACATAAGGACCTCAACTTCTTTATCCATTTTTCTCTTTCCTGGGATATTTAAGGTGTCATGAAGTGGAGTTTCTTGTCAACAGTGCAGCCCTAAACTTTGGGGTACCTGTGTCTTTCTGATTTTTAGTTTTCCCAGTTTGTACTCACATGAGTGGAAGTGCCCTATGCTCTCTAAGCTGTGTGTTTTAGATGTTTCAGGACACACTGTACACTTCTCCAGAGTGGCTGTTGGCAATTTACATCCCGCCCATCGGTGTAGCAAGGCTCCCATTTCTCCATGGCCTGTCCTGCCTTTCTGGTTTGTACACTTTTTTCAGCATGGCCCTTTGACCGATGGGAAGCGGGACTTCTTTGTAGCGCTGATTTGCCTTTCCAGGTTGCTTGGTTGGCCAAAAAGGGCGTATGCGTTTTTTCCTGAATATATTCAGGAAAAAACGCATACGCCCTTTTTGGCCAAGGGCATCATTGTCGACGTTTTGCCGCTTTTCATGTGCTTTAAAGGCGATTCGAATCTACCTCCTGAAATCTGTTTCCTGCAATTCTGCCTTGCTTTCAAATCCTCTTCGTTGCCTTCCCTCAATATATTTGTGGACGAGAATTATCATTTATAACTCTGCAGGTCTGTGAATTGCAGTGCCCCTGAGCTCCATTTTTCAACTCGCTTTTTTGGGAGCTGGCCACAAAAGCGCAGGATTGCTTCAGGCCCTATTCTGGTTCCGGGGGGCAGGCTGAGCTTGTGGTTAATTCTTCTTCCTGATGGGAAAAAAGAGTGACCTGTGCCTGTCACAACACCTAGAGCTAGTCTCTCATTGGTTCGCCCACTTCCCGTTCATTCTCAGGACAAATTGCAACCTGTACAGAAGAGGAGGTTAATGGTGCTGATTCTCCAAGGAGGGAGATTGCTACTAACGCGGATGGAATGGCGAACCCGAGCACAAGGAGATGAGAAATGAGGTGCGTTTCAGAAACCTTTCCCAATCACACGGTGTACCATCTTCTGGGTTTCTCATGCATGTTTCCGATGTAGGAAGATGCCCTTGAACCTGGAGATTTGGGCCCCATGGGATGGGTACCACGCAGTATTACTTTAACGGGTCTGCGTTTGCTCCCCCAACCTCACCCAACCTCTCAGCCCCAAGAGTGTCCACCCTTATGTCTCATCCAGCTGTGGGTCTAGATATGGTCAATCCAGGTTGCATCACAGCCCCTGAACGAATTTTGTAAGAATTTCTCTCTCTTTAACTGTCTTTGTTTTACGGATTTTTAAAAGTAATTTATTTTTTAATGGGGTTTAGCTGCTTTTCACGGCTGTGTTTATGCAGCTTTACACCCACTTGACTCACTTCCAGAGAGATATCTATATATAGGTTTTAAGATTCTTACTAGTCAGATATATTCTTGGGCAGTGAATAGGGGGTGTTGAGTCCAGTTCACTGAGCAAGGAGTAGGTCTTGTCTATTACATATTGGGTTTATGGAACGGTATCTGAGCTAATTTGAAACCCTTGTTTTATGCATCACCCCACCTCACCTTTCCCGTTAAGCAGCCATAGTGTGTTTTCTAAACGTGTGACTCTGTTCTGTTTTGTAATTCAGTTCAAGTGTAGCGGTTTTTACATTCCCTCTATAAGTGATAGCTTATGATAAGTGTCTTTTTCTGTGTGACTTATTTCACTTAGAATCGTCATACCTAAATCCACTCATCATGCTGCTACTAGCCTTATGACATTGATTTCATGGCTGATTGATATTCCATTGTACATAAGGGCCACAACTTCTTTATCCATTTTTCTCTTTCCTGGGATATTTAAGGTGTCATGAAGTGGAGGTTCTTGTCAACAGAGCAGCCCTTAACTTTGGGGTGCCTGTGTCTTGCTGATTTTTAGTTTTCCCAATTTATACGCCCATGAGTGGAAGTGTCCTATGCTCCCTAAGCTGTGTTTTCCCGATGTTTCAGGACACACCGTACACTTTTCCAGTGTGGCTGTTGGCAATTTACATCCCGCCCATCAGCGTAGCAAGTCTCCCACTTCTCCATGGTCTTTCCTGCATTTCTGGTTTTGACACTTTTTTCAGCCTGGCTCTTTTGACCGATGGGAAGCGAGGCTTCTTTGTAGCGCTGATTTGCCTTTCCAGGTTGCTTGGTTGGCCAAAAAGGGCGTATGCGTTTTTTCCTGAATATATTCAGGAAAAAACGCATACGCCCTTTTTGGCCAAGGGCATCATTGTCGTCGTTGTGCCACTTTTCATGTGCTTTAAAGGCGATTCGGATCTACCTCCTGAGATCTCTTTCCTGCAATTCTGCCTTGCTTTCCAATCCTCTTCGTTGCCTTCCCTCAATATATTTGTGGACGAGAGTTATCATTTATAACTCTGCAGGTGTGTGAATTGCAGTGCCCCTGAGCTCCATTTTTCAACTCGCTTTTTTGGGAGCTGGTCACAAAAGCAAGGGATTGCCTCACGCCCTATTCTGGTTCTGGGTGGCAGGCTGAGCCTGTGGTTAAATCTTCTTCCTGATGGGAAAATAGAGTGACCTGTGCCTGTCCCAACACCTAGATCTAGTCTCTCTTTGGTTGCCCCTCTCCCCGTTCATCCTCAGGACAAATTGCAACCTGTACGGACCAGGAGGTTAAAGGTGCTGATTCTCCAAGTAGGGAGATTGCTCGTAAAGTAGCTGGAATGGCGAGCCCGAGCACAAGGAGATGAGAAATGAGGTGCGTTTTGGAAACCTTTCCCGATCACACGGTGTACCATCTTCTGGGTTTCTCATGCATGTTTCCGATGTAGGAAGATGTCCTTGAACCTGGAGATTTGGGACCCATGGGATGGGTACCACGCAGTATTACTTTAACGGATCTGCGTTTGCTCCCCCAACCTCACCCAACCTCTCAGCCCCAAGATTGTCCACCCTTATGTCTCATCCAGCTGTGGGTCTAGATATGGTCAATCCAGGTTGCATCACAGCCCCTGAACGAATTTTGTAAGAATTTTTCTCTCTTTCACTGTCCTTGTTTTACGGGTTTTTAAAAGTAATTTATTTTTATAATGGGGTTTAGCTGCTTTTCACGGCTGTGTTTATGCGGCTTTACACCCACTTGACTCACTTCCAGAGAGATATCAATACATAGGTTTTAAGATTCTTACTAGTCAGATATTTTCTTGGGCAGTGAATAGGGGGTGTTGAGTCCAGTTCACTGAGCAAGGAGTAGGTCTTGTCTATTACATATTGGGTTCTTGGAACGGTATCTGAGCTAATTTGAAACCGTTGTTTTATGCATCACCCCACCTCACCTTTCCCGTTAAGCAGCCATAGTGTGTTTTCTAAACGTGTGACTCTGTTCTGTTTTGTAATTCAGTTCAAGTGTAGCGGTTTTTACATTCCCTCTATAAGTGATAGCTTATGATAAGTGTCATTTTCTGTGTGACTTATTTCACTTAGAATCGTCATACCTAAATCCACTCATCATGCTGCTACTAGCCTTAAGACATTGATTTCATGGCTGAGTGATATTCCATTGTACATAAGGGCCACAACTTCTTTATTCATTTTTCTCTTTCCTGGGATATTTAAGGTGTCATGAAGTGGAGTTTCTTGTCAACAGTGCAGCCCTAAACTTTGGGGTACCTGTGTCTTTCTGATTTTTAGTTTTCCCAGTTTGTACTCACATGAGTGGAAGTGCCCTATGCTCTCTAAGCTGTGTGTTTTAGATGTTTCAGGACACACTGTACACTTCTCCAGAGTGGCTGTTGGCAATTTACATCCCGCCCATCGGTGTAGCAAGGCTCCCATTTCTCCATGGCCTGTCCTGCCTTTCTGGTTTGTACACTTTTTTCAGCATGGCCCTTTGACCGATGGGAAGCGGGACTTCTTTGTAGCGCTGATTTGCCTTTCCAGGTTGCTTGGTTGGCCAAAAAGGGCGTATGCGTTTTTTCCTGAATATATTCAGGAAAAAACGCATACGCCCTTTTTGGCCAAGGGCATCATTGTCGACGTTTTGCCGCTTTTCATGTGCTTTAAAGGCGATTCGAATCTACCTCCTGAAATCTGTTTCCTGCAATTCTGCCTTGCTTTCAAATCCTCTTCGTTGCCTTCCCTCAATATATTTGTGGACGAGAATTATCATTTATAACTCTGCAGGTCTGTGAATTGCAGTGCCCCTGAGCTCCATTTTTCAACTCGCTTTTTTGGGAGCTGGCCACAAAAGCGCAGGATTGCTTCAGGCCCTATTCTGGTTCCGGGGGGCAGGCTGAGCTTGTGGTTAATTCTTCTTCCTGATGGGAAAAAAGAGTGACCTGTGCCTGTCACAACACCTAGAGCTAGTCTCTCATTGGTTCGCCCACTTCCCGTTCATTCTCAGGACAAATTGCAACCTGTACAGAAGAGGAGGTTAATGGTGCTGATTCTCCAAGGAGGGAGATTGCTACTAACGCGGATGGAATGGCGAACCCGAGCACAAGGAGATGAGAAATGAGGTGCGTTTCAGAAACCTTTCCCAATCACACGGTGTACCATCTTCTGGGTTTCTCATGCATGTTTCCGATGTAGGAAGATGCCCTTGAACCTGGAGATTTGGGACCCATGGGATGGGTACCACGCAGTATTACTTTAACGGGTCTGCGTTTGCTCCCCCAACCTCACCCAACCTCTCAGCCCCAAGAGTGTCCACCCTTATGTCTCATCCAGCTGTGGGTCTAGATATGGTCAATCCAGGTTGCATCACAGCCCCTGAACGAATTTTGTAAGAATTTCTCTCTCTTTAACTGTCTTTGTTTTACGGATTTTTAAAAGTAATTTATTTTTTAATGGGGTTTAGCTGCTTTTCACGGCTGTGTTTATGCAGCTTTACACCCACTTGACTCACTTCCAGAGAGATATCTATATATAGGTTTTAAGATTCTTACTAGTCAGATATATTCTTGGGCAGTGAATAGGGGGTGTTGAGTCCAGTTCACTGAGCAAGGAGTAGGTCTTGTCTATTACATATTGGGTTTATGGAACGGTATCTGAGCTAATTTGAAACCCTTGTTTTATGCATCACCCCACCTCACCTTTCCCGTTAAGCAGCCATAGTGTGTTTTCTAAACGTGTGACTCTGTTCTGTTTTGTAATTCAGTTCAAGTGTAGCGGTTTTTACATTCCCTCTATAAGTGATAGCTTATGATAAGTGTCTTTTTCTGTGTGACTTATTTCACTTAGAATCGTCATACCTAAATCCACTCATCATGCTGCTACTAGCCTTATGACATTGATTTCATGGCTGATTGATATTCCATTGTACATAAGGGCCACAACTTCTTTATCCATTTTTCTCTTTCCTGGGATATTTAAGGTGTCATGAAGTGGAGGTTCTTGTCAACAGAGCAGCCCTTAACTTTGGGGTGCCTGTGTCTTGCTGATTTTTAGTTTTCCCAATTTATACGCCCATGAGTGGAAGTGTCCTATGCTCCCTAAGCTGTGTTTTCCCGATGTTTCAGGACACACCGTACACTTCTCCAGTGTGGCTGTTGGCAATTTACATCCCGCCCATCAGCGTAGCAAGTCTCCCACTTCTCCATGGTCTTTCCTGCATTTCTGGTTTTGACACTTTTTTCAGCCTGGCTCTTTTGACCGATGGGAAGCGAGGCTTCTTTGTAGCGCTGATTTGCCTTTCCAGGTTGCTTGGTTGGCCAAAAAGGGCGTATGCGTTTTTTCCTGAATATATTCAGGAAAAAACGCATACGCCCTTTTTGGCCAAGGGCATCATTGTCGTCGTTGTGCCACTTTTCATGTGCTTTAAAGGCGATTCGGATCTACCTCCTGAGATCTCTTTCCTGCAATTCTGCCTTGCTTTCCAATCCTCTTCGTTGCCTTCCCTCAATATATTTGTGGACGAGAGTTATCATTTATAACTCTGCAGGTGTGTGAATTGCAGTGCCCCTGAGCTCCATTTTTCAACTCGCTTTTTTGGGAGCTGGTCACAAAAGCAAGGGATTGTCTCACGCCCTATTCTGGTTCTGGGTGGCAGGCTGAGCCTGTGGTTAAATCTTCTTCCTGATGGGAAAATAGAGTGACCTGTGCCTGTCCCAACACCTAGATCTAGTCTCTCTTTGGTTGCCCCTCTCCCCGTTCATCCTCAGGACAAATTGCAACCTGTACGGACCAGGAGGTTAAAGGTGCTGATTCTCCAAGTAGGGAGATTGCTCGTAAAGTAGCTGGAATGGCGAGCCCGAGCACAAGGAGATGAGAAATGAGGTGCGTTTTGGAAACCTTTCCCGATCACACGGTGTACCATCTTCTGGGTTTCTCATGCATGTTTCCGATGTAGGAAGATGTCCTTGAACCTGGAGATTTGGGACCCATGGGATGGGTACCACGCAGTATTACTTTAACGGATCTGCGTTTGCTCCCCCAACCTCACCCAACCTCTCAGCCCCAAGATTGTCCACCCTTATGTCTCATCCAGCTGTGGGTCTAGATATGGTCAATCCAGGTTGCATCACAGCCCCTGAACGAATTTTGTAAGAATTTTTCTCTCTTTCACTGTCCTTGTTTTACGGGTTTTTAAAAGTAATTTATTTTTATAATGGGGTTTAGCTGCTTTTCACGGCTGTGTTTATGCGGCTTTACACCCACTTGACTCACTTCCAGAGAGATATCAATACATAGGTTTTAAGATTCTTACTAGTCAGATATTTTCTTGGGCAGTGAATAGGGGGTGTTGAGTCCAGTTCACTGAGCAAGGAGTAGGTCTTGTCTATTACATATTGGGTTCTTGGAACGGTATCTGAGCTAATTTGAAACCGTTGTTTTATGCATCACCCCACCTCACCTTTCCCGTTAAGCAGCCATAGTGTGTTTTCTAAACGTGTGACTCTGTTCTGTTTTGTAATTCAGTTCAAGTGTAGCGGTTTTTACATTCCCTCTATAAGTGATAGCTTATGATAAGTGTCATTTTCTGTGTGACTTATTTCACTTAGAATCGTCATACCTAAATCCACTCATCATGCTGCTACTAGCCTTAAGACATTGATTTCATGGCTGAGTGATATTCCATTGTACATAAGGGCCACAACTTCTTTATTCATTTTTCTCTTTCCTGGGATATTTAAGGTGTCATGAAGTGGAGGTTCTTGTCAACAGTGCAGCCCTAAACTTTGGGGTACCTGTGTCTTTCTGATTTTTAGTTTTCCCAGTTTGTACTCACATGAGTGGAAGTGCCCTATGCTCTCTAAGCTGTGTGTTTTAGATGTTTCAGGACACACTGTACACTTCTCCAGAGTGGCTGTTGGCAATTTACATCCCGCCCATCGGTGTAGCAAGGCTCCCATTTCTCCATGGCCTGTCCTGCCTTTCTGGTTTGTACACTTTTTTCAGCATGGCCCTTTGACCGATGGGAAGCGGGACTTCTTTGTAGCGCTGATTTGCCTTTCCAGGTTGCTTGGTTGGCCAAAAAGGGCGTATGCGTTTTTTCCTGAATATATTCAGGAAAAAACGCATACGCCCTTTTTGGCCAAGGGCATCATTGTCGACGTTTTGCCGCTTTTCATGTGCTTTAAAGGCGATTCGAATCTACCTCCTGAAATCTGTTTCCTGCAATTCTGCCTTGCTTTCAAATCCTCTTCGTTGCCTTCCCTCAATATATTTGTGGACGAGAATTATCATTTATAACTCTGCAGGTCTGTGAATTGCAGTGCCCCTGAGCTCCATTTTTCAACTCGCTTTTTTGGGAGCTGGCCACAAAAGCGCAGGATTGCTTCAGGCCCTATTCTGGTTCCGGGGGGCAGGCTGAGCTTGTGGTTAATTCTTCTTCCTGATGGGAAAAAAGAGTGACCTGTGCCTGTCACAACACCTAGAGCTAGTCTCTCATTGGTTCGCCCACTTCCCGTTCATTCTCAGGACAAATTGCAACCTGTACAGAAGAGGAGGTTAATGGTGCTGATTCTCCAAGGAGGGAGATTGCTACTAACGCGGATGGAATGGCGAACCCGAGCACAAGGAGATGAGAAATGAGGTGCGTTTCAGAAACCTTTCCCAATCACACGGTGTACCATCTTCTGGGTTTCTCATGCATGTTTCCGATGTAGGAAGATGCCCTTGAACCTGGAGATTTGGGACCCATGGGATGGGTACCACGCAGTATTACTTTAACGGGTCTGCGTTTGCTCCCCCAACCTCACCCAACCTCTCAGCCCCAAGAGTGTCCACCCTTATGTCTCATCCAGCTGTGGGTCTAGATATGGTCAATCCAGGTTGCATCACAGCCCCTGAACGAATTTTGTAAGAATTTCTCTCTCTTTAACTGTCTTTGTTTTACGGATTTTTAAAAGTAATTTATTTTTTAATGGGGTTTAGCTGCTTTTCACGGCTGTGTTTATGCAGCTTTACACCCACTTGACTCACTTCCAGAGAGATATCTATATATAGGTTTTAAGATTCTTACTAGTCAGATATATTCTTGGGCAGTGAATAGGGGGTGTTGAGTCCAGTTCACTGAGCAAGGAGTAGGTCTTGTCTATTACATATTGGGTTTATGGAACGGTATCTGAGCTAATTTGAAACCCTTGTTTTATGCATCACCCCACCTCACCTTTCCCGTTAAGCAGCCATAGTGTGTTTTCTAAACGTGTGACTCTGTTCTGTTTTGTAATTCAGTTCAAGTGTAGCGGTTTTTACATTCCCTCTATAAGTGATAGCTTATGATAAGTGTCTTTTTCTGTGTGACTTATTTCACTTAGAATCGTCATACCTAAATCCACTCATCATGCTGCTACTAGCCTTATGACATTGATTTCATGGCTGATTGATATTCCATTGTACATAAGGGCCACAACTTCTTTATCCATTTTTCTCTTTCCTGGGATATTTAAGGTGTCATGAAGTGGAGGTTCTTGTCAACAGAGCAGCCCTTAACTTTGGGGTGCCTGTGTCTTGCTGATTTTTAGTTTTCCCAATTTATACGCCCATGAGTGGAAGTGTCCTATGCTCCCTAAGCTGTGTTTTCCCGATGTTTCAGGACACACCGTACACTTCTCCAGTGTGGCTGTTGGCAATTTACATCCCGCCCATCAGCGTAGCAAGTCTCCCACTTCTCCATGGTCTTTCCTGCATTTCTGGTTTTGACACTTTTTTCAGCCTGGCTCTTTTGACCGATGGGAAGCGAGGCTTCTTTGTAGCGCTGATTTGCCTTTCCAGGTTGCTTGGTTGGCCAAAAAGGGCGTATGCGTTTTTTCCTGAATATATTCAGGAAAAAACGCATACGCCCTTTTTGGCCAAGGGCATCATTGTCGTCGTTGTGCCACTTTTCATGTGCTTTAAAGGCGATTCGGATCTACCTCCTGAGATCTCTTTCCTGCAATTCTGCCTTGCTTTCCAATCCTCTTCGTTGCCTTCCCTCAATATATTTGTGGACGAGAGTTATCATTTATAACTCTGCAGGTGTGTGAATTGCAGTGCCCCTGAGCTCCATTTTTCAACTCGCTTTTTTGGGAGCTGGTCACAAAAGCAAGGGATTGCCTCACGCCCTATTCTGGTTCTGGGTGGCAGGCTGAGCCTGTGGTTAAATCTTCTTCCTGATGGGAAAATAGAGTGACCTGTGCCTGTCCCAACACCTAGATCTAGTCTCTCTTTGGTTGCCCCTCTCCCCGTTCATCCTCAGGACAAATTGCAACCTGTACGGACCAGGAGGTTAAAGGTGCTGATTCTCCAAGTAGGGAGATTGCTCGTAAAGTAGCTGGAATGGCGAGCCCGAGCACAAGGAGATGAGAAATGAGGTGCGTTTTGGAAACCTTTCCCGATCACACGGTGTACCATCTTCTGGGTTTCTCATGCATGTTTCCGATGTAGGAAGATGTCCTTGAACCTGGAGATTTGGGACCCATGGGATGGGTACCACGCAGTATTACTTTAACGGATCTGCGTTTGCTCCCCCAACCTCACCCAACCTCTCAGCCCCAAGATTGTCCACCCTTATGTCTCATCCAGCTGTGGGTCTAGATATGGTCAATCCAGGTTGCATCACAGCCCCTGAACGAATTTTGTAAGAATTTTTCTCTCTTTCACTGTCCTTGTTTTACGGGTTTTTAAAAGTAATTTATTTTTATAATGGGGTTTAGCTGCTTTTCACGGCTGTGTTTATGCGGCTTTACACCCACTTGACTCACTTCCAGAGAGATATCAATACATAGGTTTTAAGATTCTTACTAGTCAGATATTTTCTTGGGCAGTGAATAGGGGGTGTTGAGTCCAGTTCACTGAGCAAGGAGTAGGTCTTGTCTATTACATATTGGGTTCTTGGAACGGTATCTGAGCTAATTTGAAACCGTTGTTTTATGCATCACCCCACCTCACCTTTCCCGTTAAGCAGCCATAGTGTGTTTTCTAAACGTGTGACTCTGTTCTGTTTTGTAATTCAGTTCAAGTGTAGCGGTTTTTACATTCCCTCTATAAGTGATAGCTTATGATAAGTGTCATTTTCTGTGTGACTTATTTCACTTAGAATCGTCATACCTAAATCCACTCATCATGCTGCTACTAGCCTTAAGACATTGATTTCATGGCTGAGTGATATTCCATTGTACATAAGGGCCACAACTTCTTTATTCATTTTTCTCTTTCCTGGGATATTTAAGGTGTCATGAAGTGGAGGTTCTTGTCAACAGAGCAGCCCTAAATTTTGGGGTGCCTGTGTCTTGCTGATTTTTAGTTTTCCCAATTTATATGCCCATGAGTGGAAGTGCCCTATGCTCCCTAAGCTGTGTTATTTTGATGTTTCAGGTCACACCGTACACTTCTCCAGAGTGGCTGTTGGCAATTTACATCCCGCCCATCAGCGTAGCAAGGCTCCCACTTCTCCATGGCGTTTCCTGCATTTCTGGTTTTGACACTTTTTTCAGCCTGGCCCTTTTGACCGATGGGAAGCGAGACTTCTTTGTAGCGGTGATTTGCCTTTCCAGGTTGCTTGGTTGGCCAAAAAGGGCGTATGCGTTTTTTCCTGAATATATTCAGGAAAAAACGCATACGCCCTTTTTGGCCAAGGGCATCATTGTGGACGTTGTGCCGCTTTTCAGGTGCTTTAAAGGCAAATCGAATCTACCTCCTGAGATCTCTTTCCTGCAATTCTGCCTTGCTTTCAAATCCTCTTCGTTGCCTTCCCTCAATATATTTGTGGACGAGAGTTATCATTTATAACTCTGCAGGTTTGTGAATTGCAGTGCCCCTGAGCTCCATTTTTCAACTCGCTTTTTTGGGAGCTGGCCACAAAAGCGCGGGATTGCTCAGGCCCTATTCTGGTTCCCGGCGGCAGGCTGAGCCTGTGGTTAATTCTTCTTCCTGATGGGTAAATAGAGTGACCTGTGCCTGTCCCAACACCTAGATCTTGTCTCGCATTGGTTGCTCCTCTCCCCGTTCATCCTCAGGACAATTTGCAACCTGTACGGACCAGGAGGTTAAAGGTGCTGATTCTCCAAGTAGGGAGATTGCTCGTAAAGTAGCTGGAATGGCGAACCCGAGCACAAGGAGATGAGAAATGAGGTGCGTTTTAGAAACCTTTCCCGATCACACGGTGTACCATCTTCTGGGTTTCTCATGCATGTTTCCGATGTAGGAAGATGCCCTTGAACCTGGAGATTTGGGACCCATGGGATGGGTACCACGCAGTATTACTTTAAAGGGTCTGCGTTTGCTCACCCTACCTCACCAAACCTGTCAGCCCCAAGAGTGTCCACCCTTATGTCTCATCCAGCTGTGGGTCTAGATATGGTCAATCCAGGTTGTGTCACAGCCCCTGAACGAATTGTGTAAGAATTTCTCTCCCTTCACTCTCTTTGTTTCATGGGTGTTTAAAAGTAATTTATTTTGATAATGGGGTTACCTGCTTTTCACTGCTGTGTTTATGCCGCTTTACACCCACTTGACACTCTTCCAGAGAGATATCAATACATAGTTTTTAAGATTCTTACTAGTAAGATATGTTCTTGTGCGGTGAATACGGGGTGTTGAGTCCAGTTCACTGAGCAAGGAGTAGGTCTTGTCTATTACATATTGGGTTTATAGAACGGTATCTGAGCTAATTTGAAACCCTTGTTTTATGCATCACCCCACCTCACCTTTCCCGTTAAGCAGCCATAGTGTGTTTTCAAAATGTGTGACTCTGTTCTGTTTTGTAATTCAGTTCAAGGGTAACGGTTTTTACATTCCCTCTATAAGTGATATCTTATGATAAGTGACTTTTTCTGTGTGACTTATTTCACTTAGAATCGGCGTACCTAAATCCAACCATCATGCTGCTACTAGCCTTAGGACATTGATTTCATGGCTGAGTGATATTCCATTGTACATAAGGACCTCAACTTCTTTATCCATTTTTCTCTTTCCTGGGATATTTAAGGTGTCATGAAGTGGAGTTTCTTGTCAACAGTGCAGCCCTAAACTTTGGGGTGCCTGTGTCTTTCTGATTTTTAGTTTTCCCAGTTTGTACTCACATGAGTGGAAGTGCCCTATGCTCTCTAAGCTGTGTGTTTTAGATGTTTCAGGACACACTGTACACTTCTCCAGAGTGGCTGTTGGCAATTTACATCCCACCCATCGGTGTAGCAAGGCTCCCATTTCTCCATGGCCTGTCCTGCCTTTCTGGTTTGTACACTTTTTTCAGCATGGCCCTTTGACCGATGGGAAGCGAGACTTCTTTGTAGCGCTGATTTGCCTTTCCAGGTTGCTTGGTTGGCCAAAAAGGGCGTATGCGTTTTTTCCTGAATATATTCAGGAAAAAACGCATACGCCCTTTTTGGCCAAGGGCATCATTGTCGACGTTTTGCCGCTTTTCATGTGCTTTAAAGGCGATTCGAATCTACCTCCTGAAATCTGTTTCCTGCAATTCTGCCTTGCTTTCAAATCCTCTTCGTTGCCTTCCCTCAATATATTTGTGGACGAGAATTATCATATATAACTCTGCAGGTCTGTGAATTGCAGTGCCCCTGAGCTCCATTTTTCAACTCGCTTTTTTGGGAGCTGGCCGCAAAAGCGCAGGATTGCTTCAGGCCCTATTCTGGTTCCGGGGGGCAGGCTGAGCTTGTGGTTAATTCTTCTTCCTGATGGGAAAAAAGAGTGACCTGTGCCTGTCACAACACCTAGAGCTAGTCTCTCATTGGTTCGCCCACTTCCCGTTCATTCTCAGGACAAATTGCAACCTGTACAGAAGAGGAGGTTAATGGTGCTGATTCTCCAAGGAGGGAGATTGCTACTAACGCGGCTGGAATGGCGAACCCGAGCACAAGGAGATGAGAAATGAGGTGCGTTTCAGAAACCTTTCCCAATCACACGGTGTACCATCTTCTGGGTTTCTCATGCATGTTTCCGATGCAGGAAGATGCCCTTGAACCTGGAGATTTGGGACCCATGGGATGGGTACCACGCAGTATTACTTTAACGGGTCTGCGTTTGCTCCCCCAACCTCACCCAACCTCTCAGCCCCAAGAGTGTCCACCCTTATGTCTCATCCAGCTGTGGGTCTAGATATGGTCAATCCAGGTTGCATCACAGCCCCTGAACGAATTTTGTAAGAATTTCTCTCTCTTTAACTGTCTTTGTTTTACGGATTTTTAAAAGTAATTTATTTTTTAATGGGGTTTAGCTGCTTTTCACGGCTGTGTTTATGCAGCTTTACACCCACTTGACTCACTTCCAGAGAGATATCTATATATAGGTTTTAAGATTCTTACTAGTCAGATATATTCTTGGGCAGTGAATAGGGGGTGTTGAGTCCAGTTCACTGAGCAAGGAGTAGGTCTTGTCTATTACATATTGGGTTTATGGAACGGTATCTGAGCTAATTTGAAACCCTTGTTTTATGCATCACCCCACCTCACCTTTCCCGTTAAGCAGCCATAGTGTGTTTTCTAAACGTGTGACTCTGTTCTGTTTTGTAATTCAGTTCAAGTGTAGCGGTTTTTACATTCCCTCTATAAGTGATAGCTTATGATAAGTGTCTTTTTCTGTGTGACTTATTTCACTTAGAATCGTCATACCTAAATCCACTCATCATGCTGCTACTAGCCTTATGACATTGATTTCATGGCTGATTGATATTCCATTGTACATAAGGGCACAACTTCTTTATCCATTTTTCTCTTCCTGGGATATTTAAGGTGTCATGAAGTGGAGGTTCTTGTCAACAGAGCAGCCCTTAACTTTGGGGTGCCTGTGTCTTGCTGATGTTTAGTTTTCCCAATTTATACGCCCATGAGTGGAAGTGCCCTATGCTCCCTAAGCTGTGTTTTCCCGATGTTTCAGGACACACCGTACACTTCTCCAGTGTGGCTGTTGGGCAATTTACATCCCGCCCATCAGCGTAGCAAGTCTCCCACTTCTCCATGGTCTTTCCTGCATTTCTGGTTTTGACACTTTTTTCAGCCTGGCTCTTTTGACCGATGGGAAGCGAGGCTTCTTTGTAGCGCTGATTTGCCTTTCCAGGTTGCTTGGTTGGCCAAAAAGGGCGTATGCGTTTTTTTCCTGATATATTCAGGAAAAAACGCATACGCCCTTTTTGGCCAAGGGCATCATTGTCGTCGTTGTGCCGCTTTTCATGTGCTTTAAAGGGCGATTCGGATCTACCTCTGAGATCTCTTTCCTGCAATTCTGCCTTGCTTTCCAATCCTCTTCGTTGCCTTCCCTCAATATATTTGTGGACGAGAGTTATCATTGTATAACTCTGCAGGTGTGTGAATTGCAGTGCCCCTGAGCTCCATTTTTCAACTCGCTTTTTTGGGAGCTGGCCACAAAAGCAAGGGATTGCCTCACGCCCTATTCTGGTTCTGGGTGGCAGGCTGAGCCTGTGGTTAAATCTTCTTCCTGATGGGAAAATAGAGTGACCTGTGCCTGTCCCAACACCTAGATCTAGTCTCTCTTTGGTCTGCCCCTCTCCCCGTTCATCCTCAGGACAAATTGCAACCTGTACGGACCAGGAGGTTAAAGGTGCTGATTCTCCAAGTAGGGAGATTGCTCGTAAAGTAGCTGGAATGGCGAGCCCCGAGCACAAGGAGATGAGAAATGAGGTGCGTTTTGGAAACCTTTCCCGATCACACGGTGTACATCTTCTGGGTTTCTCATGCATGTTTCCGATGTAGGAAGATGTCCTTGAACCTGGAGATTTGGGACCCATGGGATGGGTACCACGCAGTATTACTTTAACGGGTCTGCGTTTGCTCCCCCAACCTCACCCAACCTCTCAGCCCCAAGAGTGTCCACCCTTATGTCTCATCCAGCTGTGGGTCTCGATATGGTCAATCCAGGTTGCATCACAGCCCCTGAACGAATTTTGTAAGAATTTTTCTCTCTTTCACTGTCCTTGTTTTACGGGTTTTTAAAAGTAATTTATTTTTATAATGGGGTTTAGCTGCTTTTCACGGCTGTGTTTATGCGGCTTTACACCCACTTGACTCACTTCCAGAGAGATATCAATACATAGGTTTTAAGATTCTTACTAGTCAGATATTTTCTTGGGCAGTGAATAGGGGGTGTTGAGTCCAGTTCACTGAGCAAGGAGTAGGTCTTGTCTATTACATATTGGGTGTGTTCTTGCTTGGAACGGTATCTGAGCTAATTTGAAACCGTTGTTTTATGCATCACCCCACCTCACCTTTCCCGTTAAGCAGCCATAGTGTGTTTTCTAAACGTGTGACTCTGTTCTGTTTTGTAATTCAGTTCAAGTGTAGCGGTTTTTACATTCCCTCTATAAGTGATAGCTTATGATAAGTGTCATTTTCTGGTGTGACTTATTTCACTTTAGAATCGTCATACCTAAATCCACTCATCATGCTGCTACTAGCCTTAAGACATTGATTTCATGGCTGAGTGATATTCCATTGTACATAAGGGCCACAACTTCTTTATCCATTTTTCTCTTTCCTGGGATATTTAAGGTGTCATGAAGTGGAGTTCTTGTCAACAGAGCAGCCCTAAATTTTGGGGTGCCTGTGTCTTGCTGATTTTTAGTTTTCGCAATTTATATGCCCATGAGTGGAAGTGCCCTATGCTCCCTAAGCTGTGTTATTTTGATGTTTCAGGTCACACCGTACACTTCTCCAGAGTGGCTGTTGGCAATTTACATCCCGCCCATCAGCGTAGCAAGGCTCCCACTTCTCCATGGCGTTTCCTGCATTTCTGGTTTTGACACTTTTTTCAGCCTGGCCCTTTGACCGATGGGAAGCGAGACTTCTTTGTAGCGGTGATTTGCCTTTCCAGGTTGCTTGGTTGGCCAAAAAGGGCGTATGCGTTTTTTCCTGAATATATTCAGGAAAAAACGCAGACGCCCTTTTTACATCATTGTGGACGTTGTGCCGCTTTTCAGGTGCTTTAAAGGCAAATCGAATCTACCTCCTGAGATCTCTTTCCTGCAATTCTGCCTTGCTTTCAAATCCTCTTCGTGGCCTTCCCTCAATATATTTGTGGACGAGAGTTATCATTTATAACTCTGCAGGTTTGTGAATTGCAGTGCCCCTGAGCTCCATTTTTCAACTCGCTTTTTTGGGAGCTGGCCACAAAAGCGCGGGATTGCTCAGGCCCTATTCTGGTTCCCGGCGGCAGGCTGAGCCTGTGGTTAATTCTTCTTCCTGATGGGTAAATAGAGTGACCTGTGCCTGTCCCAACACCTAGATCTTGTCTCGCATTGGTTGCTCCTCTCCCCGTTCATCCTCAGGACAATTTGCAACCTGTACGGACCAGGAGGTTAAAGGTGCTGATTCTCCAAGTAGGGAGATTGCTCGTAAAGTAGCTGGAATGGCGAACCCGAGCACAAGGAGATGAGAAATGAGGTGCGTTTTAGAAACCTTTCCCGATCACACGGTGTACCATCTTCTGGGTTTCTCATGCATGTTTCCGATGTAGGAAGATGCCCTTGAACCTGGAGATTTGGGACCCATGGGATGGGTACCACGCAGTATTACTTTAAAGGGTCTGCGTTTGCTCACCCTACCTCACCAAACCTGTCAGCCCCAAGAGTGTCCACCCTTATGTCTCATCCAGCTGTGGGTCTAGATATGGTCAATCCAGGTTGTGTCACAGCCCCTGAACGAATTGTGTAAGAATTTCTCTCCCTTCACTCTCTTTGTTTCATGGGTGTTTAAAAGTAATTTATTTTGATAATGGGGTTACCTGCTTTTCACTGCTGTGTTTATGCCGCTTTACACCCACTTGACACTCTTCCAGAGAGATATCAATACATAGTTTTTAAGATTCTTACTAGTAAGATATGTTCTTGTGCGGTGAATACGGGGTGTTGAGTCCAGTTCACTGAGCAAGGAGTAGGTCTTGTCTATTACATATTGGGTTTATACAACGGTATCTGAGCTAATTTGAAACCCTTGTTTTATGCATCACCCCACCTCACCTTTCCCGTTAAGCAGCCATAGTGTGTTTTCAAAATGTGTGACTCTGTTCTGTTTTGTAATTCAGTTCAAGGGTAACGGTTTTTACATTCCCTCTATAAGTGATATCTTATGATAAGTGTCTTTTTCTGTGTGACTTATTTCACTTAGAATCGGCGTACCTAAATCCAACCATCATGCTGCTACTAGCCTTAGGACATTGATTTCATGGCTGAGTGATATTCCATTGTACATAAGGACCTCAACTTCTTTATCCATTTTTCTCTTTCCTGGGATATTTAAGGTGTCATGAAGTGGAGTTTCTTGTCAACAGTGCAGCCCGAAACTTTGGGGTGCCTGTGTCTTTCTGATTTTTAGTTTTCCCAGTTTGTACTCACATGAGTGGAAGTGCCCTATGCTCTCTAAGCTGTGTGTTTTAGATGTTTCAGGACACACTGTACACTTCTCCAGAGTGGCTGTTGGCAATTTACATCCCGCCCATCGGTGTAGCAAGGCTCCCATTTCTCCATGGCCTGTCCTGCCTTTCTGGTTTGTACACTTTTTTCAGCATGGCCCTTTGACCGATGGGAAGCGAGACTTCTTTGTAGCGCTGATTTGCCTTTCCAGGTTGCTTGGTTGGCCAAAAAGGTCGTATGCGTTTTTTCCTGAATATATTCAGGAAAAAACGCATACGCCCTTTTTGGCCAAGGGCATCATTGTCGACGTTTTGCCGCTTTTCATGTGCTTTAAAGGCGATTCGAATCTACCTCCTGAAATCTGTTTCCTGCAATTCTGCCTTGCTTTCAAATCCTCTTCGTTGCCTTCCCTCAATATATTTGTGGACGAGAGTTATCATTTATAACTCTGCAGGTCTGTGAATTGCAGTGCCCCTGAGCTCCATTTTTCAACTCGCTTTTTTGGGAGCTGGCCGCAAAAGCGCAGGATTGCTTCAGGCCCTATTCTGGTTCCGGGGGGCAGGCTGAGCTTGTGGTTAATTCTTCTTCCTGATGGGAAAAAAGAGTGACCTGTGCCTGTCACAACACCTAGAGCTAGTCTCTCATTGGTTCGCCCACTTCCCGTTCATTCTCAGGACAAATTGCAACCTGTACAGAAGAGGAGGTTAATGGTGCTGATTCTCCAAGGAGGGAGATTGCTACTAACGCGGCTGGAATGGCGAACCCGAGCACAAGGAGATGAGAAATGAGGTGCGTTTCAGAAACCTTTCCCAATCACACGGTGTACCATCTTCTGGATTTCTCATGCATGTTTTCGATGTAGGAAGATGCCCTTGAACCTGGAGATTTGGGACCCATGGGATCGGGACCACGCAGTATTACTTTAAAGGGTCTGCGTTTGCTCCCCCAACCTCACCAAACCTCTCAGCCCCAAGAGTGTCCACCCTTATGTCTCATCCAGCTTTGGGTCTAGATATGGTCAATCCAGGTTGCATCACAGCCCCTGAACGAATTGTGTAAGAATTTCTCTCTCTTTCACTCTCTTTGTTTCATGGGTTTTTAAAAGTAATTTATTTTTATTGGGGGGTTTAGCTGCTTTTCACTGCTGTGTTTATGCCCCTTTACACCAACTTGACACACTTCCAGAGAGATATCAATACATTGGTTTTAAGATTCTTACTAGTCAGATATATTCTTGGGCAGTGAATAGGGGGTGTTGAGTCCAGTTCACTGAGCAAGGAGTAGGTCTTGTCTATTACATATTGGGTTTATAGAACGGTATCTGAGCTAATTTGAAAACCTTGTTTTATGCATCACCCCACCTCACCTTTCCCGTTAAGCAGCCATAGTGTGTTTTCAAAATGTGTGAATCTGTTCTGTTTTGTAATTCAGTTCAAGTGTAGCGGTTTTTACATTCCCTCTATAAGTGATAGCTTATGATAAGTGTCTTTTTCTGTGTGACTTATTTCACTTGGAATCGTCATACCTAAATCCAATCATCATGCTGCTACTCGCCTTAGGACATTGATTTCATGGCTGAGTGATATTCCATTGTACATAAGGACCTCAACTTCTTTATCCATTTTTCACTTTCCTGGGATATTTAAGGTGGAATGAAGTGGAGGTCCTTGTCAACAGAGCAGCCCTAAACTTTGGGGTGCCTGTGTCTTGCTGATTTTTAGTTTTCCCAATTAGTACACCCATGAGTGGAAGTGCCCTATGCTCTCTAAGCTGTGTGTTTTAGATGTTTCAGGACACACTGTACACTTCTCCAGAGTGGCTTTAGCAATTTACATCCCGCCCATCAGTGTAGCAAGTCTCCCATTTCTCCATGGCCTGTCCTGCCTTTCTGGTTTGTACAATATTTTCAGCATGGCCCTTTGACCGATGGGAAGCGAGACTTCTTTGTAGCGCTGATTTGCCTTTCCAGGTTGCTTGGTTGGCCAAAAAGGGCGTATGCATTTTTTCCTGAATATATTCAGGAAAACACGTATACGCCCTTTTTGGCCAAGGGCATCATTGTCCACGTTAAGCCGCTTTTCATGTGCTTGAAAGGCGATTCGAATCTACCTCCTGAAAGCTGTTTCCTGCAATTCTGCCTTGCTTTCAAATTCTCTTCATTGCCTTCCCTAAATATATTTGTGGACGAGAGTTATCATTTATAACTCTGCAGGTCTGTGAATTGCAGTAACCCTGAGCTCCATTTTTCAACTCGCTTTTTTGGGAGCTGCCCGCAAAAGCACAGGATTGCTTCAGGCCCTATTCTGGTTCCGGGGGGCAGGCTGAGCCTGTGGTTAATTCTTCTTCCTGATGGGAAAAAAGAGTGACTTGTGCCTGTCACAACACCTAGAGCTAGTCTCTCATTGGTTCCCCCACTTCCCGTTCATTCTCAGGACAAATTGCAACCTGTACAGAACAGGAGGTTAAAGGTGCTGATTCTCCAAGGAGGGAGATTGCTAGTAACGTGGCTGGACCGGCGAACCCGAGCACAAGGAGATGAGAAATGAGGTGTGTTTCAGAAACCTTTCCCGATCAGACGGTGTACCATCATCTGGGTTTCTCATGCATGTTTTCGATGTAGGAAGATGCCCTTGAACCTGGAGATTTGGGACCCATGAGATGGGGACCACGCAGTAGTACTTTAAAGGGTCTGCGTTTGCTCACCCAACCTCACCAAACCTCTCAGCCCCAAGAGTGTCCAACCTTATGTCTCTTCTAGCTGTGGGTCTAGATATGGTCAATCCAGGTTGCATCACAGCCCCTGAACTAATTGTGTAAGAATTTCTCTCTCTTTCACTCTCTTTGTGTCATGGTTTTTTTAAAGTAATTTATTTTGATAATGGGGTTTAGCTGCTTTTCACTGCTGTGTTTATGCCGCTTTACACCCACTTGACACTCTTCCAGAGAGATATCAATACATAGGTTTTAAGATTCTTACTAGTCAGATATGTTCTTGGGCAGTGAATACAGGGTGTTGAGTCCAGTTCACTGAGCAAGGAGTAGGTCTTGTCTATTACATATTGGGTTTATAGAACGGTATCTGAGCTAATTTGATACCCTTGTTTTCTGCAACACCCCCCCTCACCTTTCCCGTTAAGCAGCCATAGTGTGTTTTCAAAATGTGTGACTCTGTTCTGTTTTGTAATTCAGTTCAAGGGTAACGGTTTTTACATTCCCTCTATAAGTGATATCTTATGATATGTGTCTTTTTCTGTGTGACTTCTTTCACTTAGAATCGTTGTACCTAAATCCAATCATCATGCTGCTACTAGCCTTAGGACATTGATTTCATGGCTGAGTGATATTCCATTGTACATAAGGACCTCAACTTCTTTATCCATTTTTCTCTTTCCTGGGATATTTAAGGTGGAATGAAGTGGAGGTCCTTGTCAACAGAGCAGCCCTAAACTTTGGAGTGCCTGTGTCTTGCTGATTTTTAGTTTTCCCAATTTGTACACCCATGAGTGGAAGTGCCCTGTGCTCTCTAAGCTGTGTGTTTTAGATGTTTCAGGGCACACCGTACACTTCTCCAGAGTGGCTGTTGGCAATTTACATCCCGCCCATCAGCGTAGCAAGGCTCCCATTTCTCCATGGCCTGTCCTGCCTTTCTGGTTTGTACACATTTTTCAGCATGGCCCTTTGACCGATGGGAAGCGAGACTTCTTTGTAGCGCTGATTTGCCTTTCCAGGTTGCTTGGTTGGCCAAAAAGGGCGTATGCGTTTTTTCCTGAATATATTCAGGAAAAAACGCATACGCCCTTTTTGGCCAAGGGCATCATTGTCCACGTTTTGCCGCTTTTCATGTGCTTGAAAGGCGATTCGAATCTACCTCCTGAAAGCTGTTTCCTGCAATTCTGCCTTGCTTTCAAATCCTCTTCGTTGCCTTCCCTCAATATATTTGTGGACGAGAGTTATCATTTATAACTCTGCAGGTCTGTGAATTGCAGTGCCCCTGAGCTCCATTTTTCAACTCGCTTTTTTGGGAGCTGGCCGCAAAAGCGCAGGATTGCTTCAGGCCCTATTCTGGTTCCGGGGGGCAGGCTGAGCCTGTGGTTAATTCTTCTTCCTGATGGGAAAAAAGAGTGACCTGTGCCTGTCACAACACCTAGAGCTAGACTCTCATTGGTTCCCCCACTTCCCGTTCATTCTCAGGACAAATTGCAACCTATACAGAACAGGAGGTTAAAGGTGCTGATTCTCCAAGGAGGGAGATTGCTAGTAACGTGGCTGGAATCGCGAACCCGAGCACAAGGAGATGAGAAATGAGGTGCGTTTCAGAAACCTTTCCCGATCAGACGGTGTACCATCTTCTGGGTTTCTCATGCATGTTTTCGATGTAGGAAGATGCCCTTGAACCTGGAGATTTGGGACCCATGGGATGGGGACCACGCAGTATTACTTTACAGGGTCTGCTTTTGCTTACCCAACCTCAGCAAACCTCTCAACCCCAAGAGAGTCCACCCTTATGTCTCATCTAGCTGTGGGTCTAGAAATGGTCAATCCAGGTTGCATCACAGCCCCTGAACGAATTGTGTAAGAATTTCTCTCTCTTTCACTCTCTTTGTTTCATGGGTTTTTAAAAGTAATTTATTTTGATAATGGGGTTACCTGCTTTTCACTGCTGTGTTTATGCCGCTTTACACCCACTTGACACTCTTCCAGAGAGATATCAATACATCGGTTTTAAGATTCTTACTAGTCAGATATGTTCTTGGGCGGTGAATACGGGGTGTTGAGTCCAGTTCACTGAGCAAGGAGTAGGTCTTGTCTATTACATATTGGGTTTATAGAACGGTATCTGAGCTAATTTGAAACCCTTGTTTTATGCATCACCCCACCTCACCTTTCCCGTTAAGCAGCCATAGTGTGTTTTCAAAATGTGTGACTCTGTTCTGTTTTGTAATTCAGTTCAAGGGTAACGGTTTTTACATTCCCTCTATAAGTGATATCTTATGATAAGTGTCTTTTTCTGTGTGACTTATTTCACTTAGAATCGGCGTACCTAAATCCAACCATCATGCTGCTACTAGCCTTAGGACATTGATTTCATGGCTGAGTGATATTCCATTGTACATAAGGACCTCAACTTCTTTATCCATTTTTCTCTTTCCTGGGATATTTAAGGTGTCATGAAGTGGAGTTTCTTGTCAACAGTGCAGCCCGAAACTTTGGGGTGCCTGTGTCTTTCTGATTTTTAGTTTTCACAGTTTGTACTCACATGAGTGGAAGTGCCCTATGCTCTCTAAGCTGTGTGTTTTAGATGTTTCAGGACACACTGTACACTTCTCCAGAGTGGCTGTTGGCAATTTACATCCCGCCCATCGGTGTAGCAAGGCTCCCATTTCTCCATGGCCTGTCCTGCCTTTCTGGTTTGTACACTTTTTTCAGCATGGCCCTTTGACCGATGGGAAGCGAGACTTCTTTGTAGCGCTGATTTGCCTTTCCAGGTTGCTTGGTTGGCCAAAAAGGTCGTATGCGTTTTTTCCTGAATATATTCAGGAAAAAACGCATACGCCCTTTTTGGCCAAGGGCATCATTGTCGACGTTTTGCCGCTTTTCATGTGCTTTAAAGGCGATTCGAATCTACCTCCTGAAATCTGTTTCCTGCAATTCTGCCTTGCTTTCAAATCCTCTTCGTTGCCTTCCCTCAATATATTTGTGGACGAGAGTTATCATTTATAACTCTGCAGGTCTGTGAATTGCAGTGCCCCTGAGCTCCATTTTTCAACTCGCTTTTTTGGGAGCTGGCCGCAAAAGCGCAGGATTGCTTCAGGCCCTATTCTGGTTCCGGGGGGCAGGCTGAGCTTGTGGTTAATTCTTCTTCCTGATGGGAAAAAAGAGTGACCTGTGCCTGTCACAACACCTAGAGCTAGTCTCTCATTGGTTCGCCCACTTCCCGTTCATTCTCAGGACAAATTGCAACCTGTACAGAAGAGGAGGTTAATGGTGCTGATTCTCCAAGGAGGGAGATTGCTACTAACGCGGCTGGAATGGCGAACCCGAGCACAAGGAGATGAGAAATGAGGTGCGTTTCAGAAACCTTTCCCAATCACACGGTGTACCATCTTCTGGATTTCTCATGCATGTTTTCGATGTAGGAAGATGCCCTTGAACCTGGAGATTTGGGACCCATGGGATCGGGACCACGCAGTATTACTTTAAAGGGTCTGCGTTTGCTCCCCCAACCTCACCAAACCTCTCAGCCCCAAGAGTGTCCACCCTTATGTCTCATCCAGCTTTGGGTCTAGATATGGTCAATCCAGGTTGCATCACAGCCCCTGAACGAATTGTGTAAGAATTTCTCTCTCTTTCACTCTCTTTGTTTCATGGGTTTTTAAAAGTAATTTATTTTTATTGGGGGGTTTAGCTGCTTTTCACTGCTGTGTTTATGCCCCTTTACACCAACTTGACACACTTCCAGAGAGATATCAATACATTGGTTTTAAGATTCTTACTAGTCAGATATATTCTTGGGCAGTGAATAGGGGGTGTTGAGTCCAGTTCACTGAGCAAGGAGTAGGTCTTGTCTATTACATATTGGGTTTATAGAACGGTATCTGAGCTAATTTGAAAACCTTGTTTTATGCATCACCCCACCTCACCTTTCCCGTTAAGCAGCCATAGTGTGTTTTCAAAATGTGTGAATCTGTTCTGTTTTGTAATTCAGTTCAAGTGTAGCGGTTTTTACATTCCCTCTATAAGTGATAGCTTATGATAAGTGTCTTTTTCTGTGTGACTTATTTCACTTGGAATCGTCATACCTAAATCCAATCATCATGCTGCTACTCGCCTTAGGACATTGATTTCATGGCTGAGTGATATTCCATTGTACATAAGGACCTCAACTTCTTTATCCATTTTTCTCTTTCCTGGGATATTTAAGGTGGAATGAAGTGGAGGTCCTTGTCAACAGAGCAGCCCTAAACTTTGGGGTGCCTGTGTCTTGCTGATTTTTAGTTTTCCCAATTAGTACACCCATGAGTGGAAGTGCCCTATGCTCTCTAAGCTGTGTGTTTTAGATGTTTCAGGACACACTGTACACTTCTCCAGAGTGGCTTTGGCAATTTACATCCCGCCATTCAGTGTAGCAAGTCTCCCATTTCTCCATGGCCTGTCCTGCCTTTCTGGTTTGTACAATATTTTCAGCATGGCCCTTTGACCGATGGGAAGCGAGACTTCTTTGTAGCGCTGATTTGCCTTTCCAGGTTGCTTGGTTGGCCAAAAAGGGCGTATGCATTTTTTCCTGAATATATTCAGGAAAACACGTATACGCCCTTTTTGGCCAAGGGCATCATTGTCCACGTTAAGCCGCTTTTCATGTGCTTGAAAGGCGATTCGAATCTACCTCCTGAAAGCTGTTTCCTGCAATTCTGCCTTGCTTTCAAATTCTCTTCATTGCCTTCCCTAAATATATTTGTGGACGAGAGTTATCATTTATAACTCTGCAGGTCTGTGAATTGCAGTAACCCTGAGCTCCATTTTTCAACTCGCTTTTTTGGGAGCTGCCCGCAAAAGCACAGGATTGCTTCAGGCCCTATTCTGGTTCCGGGGGGCAGGCTGAGCCTGTGGTTAATTCTTCTTCCTGATGGGAAAAAAGAGTGACTTGTGCCTGTCACAACACCTAGAGCTAGTCTCTCATTGGTTCCCCCACTTCCCGTTCATTCTCAGGACAAATTGCAACCTGTACAGAACAGGAGGTTAAAGGTGCTGATTCTCCAAGGAGGGAGATTGCTAGTAACGTGGCTGGACCGGCGAACCCGAGCACAAGGAGATGAGAAATGAGGTGTGTTTCAGAAACCTTTCCCGATCAGACGGTGTACCATCATCTGGGTTTCTCATGCATGTTTTCGATGTAGGAAGATGCCCTTGAACCTGGAGATTTGGGACCCATGAGATGGGGACCACGCAGTAGTACTTTAAAGGGTCTGCGTTTGCTCACCCAACCTCACCAAACCTCTCAGCCCCAAGAGTGTCCAACCTTATGTCTCTTCTAGCTGTGGGTCTAGATATGGTCAATCCAGGTTGCATCACAGCCCCTGAACTAATTGTGTAAGAATTTCTCTCTCTTTCACTCTCTTTGTGTCATGGTTTTTTTAAAGTAATTTATTTTGATAATGGGGTTTAGCTGCTTTTCACTGCTGTGTTTATGCCGCTTTACACCCACTTGACACTCTTCCAGAGAGATATCAATACATAGGTTTTAAGATTCTTACTAGTCAGATATGTTCTTGGGCAGTGAATACAGGGTGTTGAGTCCAGTTCACTGAGCAAGGAGTAGGTCTTGTCTATTACATATTGGGTTTATAGAACGGTATCTGAGCTAATTTGATACCCTTGTTTTCTGCAACACCCCCCCTCACCTTTCCCGTTAAGCAGCCATAGTGTGTTTTCAAAATGTGTGACTCTGTTCTGTTTTGTAATTCAGTTCAAGGGTAACGGTTTTTACATTCCCTCTATAAGTGATATCTTATGATATGTGTCTTTTTCTGTGTGACTTCTTTCACTTAGAATCGTTGTACCTAAATCCAATCATCATGCTGCTACTAGCCTTAGGACATTGATTTCATGGCTGAGTGATATTCCATTGTACATAAGGACCTCAACTTCTTTATCCATTTTTCTCTTTCCTGGGATATTTAAGGTGGAATGAAGTGGAGGTCCTTGTCAACAGAGCAGCCCTAAACTTTGGAGTGCCTGTGTCTTGCTGATTTTTAGTTTTCCCAATTTGTACACCCATGAGTGGAAGTGCCCTGTGCTCTCTAAGCTGTGTGTTTTAGATGTTTCAGGGCACACCGTACACTTCTCCAGAGTGGCTGTTGGCAATTTACATCCCGCCCATCAGCGTAGCAAGGCTCCCATTTCTCCATGGCCTGTCCTGCCTTTCTGGTTTGTACACATTTTTCAGCATGGCCCTTTGACCGATGGGAAGCGAGACTTCTTTGTAGCGCTGATTTGCCTTTCCAGGTTGCTTGGTTGGCCAAAAAGGGCGTATGCGTTTTTTCCTGAATATATTCAGGAAAAAACGCATACGCCCTTTTTGGCCAAGGGCATCATTGTCCACGTTTTGCCGCTTTTCATGTGCTTGAAAGGCGATTCGAATCTACCTCCTGAAAGCTGTTTCCTGCAATTCTGCCTTGCTTTCAAATCCTCTTCGTTGCCTTCCCTCAATATATTTGTGGACGAGAGTTATCATTTATAACTCTGCAGGTCTGTGAATTGCAGTGCCCCTGAGCTCCATTTTTCAACTCGCTTTTTTGGGAGCTGGCCGCAAAAGCGCAGGATTGCTTCAGGCCCTATTCTGGTTCCGGGGGGCAGGCTGAGCCTGTGGTTAATTCTTCTTCCTGATGGGAAAAAAGAGTGACCTGTGCCTGTCACAACACCTAGAGCTAGACTCTCATTGGTTCCCCCACTTCCCGTTCATTCTCAGGACAAATTGCAACCTATACAGAACAGGAGGTTAAAGGTGCTGATTCTCCAAGGAGGGAGATTGCTAGTAACGTGGCTGGAATCGCGAACCCGAGCACAAGGAGATGAGAAATGAGGTGCGTTTCAGAAACCTTTCCCGATCAGACGGTGTACCATCTTCTGGGTTTCTCATGCATGTTTTCGATGTAGGAAGATGCCCTTGAACCTGGAGATTTGGGACCCATGGGATGGGGACCACGCAGTATTACTTTACAGGGTCTGCTTTTGCTTACCCAACCTCAGCAAACCTCTCAACCCCAAGAGAGTCCACCCTTATGTCTCATCTAGCTGTGGGTCTAGAAATGGTCAATCCAGGTTGCATCACAGCCCCTGAACGAATTGTGTAAGAATTTCTCTCTCTTTCACTCTCTTTGTTTCATGGGTTTTTAAAAGTAATTTATTTTTATAGTGGGGTTTAGCTGCTTTTCACTGCTGTGTTTATGCCCCTTTACACCCACTTGACACACTTCCAGAGAGATATCAATACATCGGTTTTAAGATTCTTACTAGTCAGATATATTCTTGTGCGGTGAATACGGGGTGTTGAGTCCAGTTCACTGAGCAAGGAGTAGGTCTTGTCTATTACATATTGGGTTTATAGAACGGTATCTGAGCTAAGTAGAAACCCTTGTTTTATGCATCAACCCACCTCACCTTTCCCGTTAAGCAGCCATAGTGTGTTTTCTAAACGTGTGACTCTGTTCTGTTTTGTAATTCAGTTCAAGTGTAGCGGTTTTTACATTCCCTCTATAAGTGATAGCTTATGATAAGTGTCTTTTTCTGTGTGACTTATTTCACTTGGAATTGTCGTACCTAAATCCACTCATCATGCTGCTACTAGCCTTATGACATTGATTTCATGGCTGAGTGATATTCCATTGTACATAAGGACCACAACTTCTTTATCCATTTTTCTCTTTCCTGGGATATTTAAGGTGTCATGAAGTGGAGGTTCTTGTAACAGAGTAGCCCTAAACTTTGGGGTGCCTGTGTCTTGCTGATTTTTAGTTTTTCAATTAATACGCCCATGAGTGGAAGTGTCCTTTGCTCCCTAAGCTGTGTTTTTTCGATGTTTCAGAACACACCGTACACTTCTCCAGAGTGGCTGTTGGCAATTACATCCCGCCCATCAGCGTAGCAAGGCTACCATTTCTCCATGGCCTGTCCTGCATTTCTGGTTTTGACACTTTTTTCTGCATGGCCCTTTTGACCGATGGGAAGCCAGACTTCTTTGTAGTGCTGAATTGCCTTTCCAGTTTGCTTGGTTGGCCAAAAACGGCGTATGCGTTTTTTTCCTGAATATATTCTGGAAAAAACGCATACGCCCTTTTTGGCCAAGGGCATCATTGTCCACGTTTTGCCGCTTTTCATGTGCTTTAAAGGCAATTCGAATCTACCTCCTGAAATCTGTTTCCTGCAATTCTGCCTTGCTTTCAAATCCTCTTCGTTGCCTTCCCTCAATATATTTGTGGACGAGAGTTATCATTTATAACTCTGCAGGTCTGTGAATTGCAGTGCCCCTGAGCTCCATTTTTCAACTCGCTTTTTTGGGAGCTGGCCTCAAAAGCGCAGGAGCGCTTCAGGCCCTATTCTTGTTCCGGGGGGTAGGCTGAGCCTGTGGTTAATTCTTCTTCCTGATGGGAAAAAAGTGTGACCTGTGCCTGTCACAATACCTAGAGCTAGTCTCTCATTGGTTCCCCCACTTCCCGTTCCTTCTCAGGACAAATTGCAACCTATACAGAACAGGAGGTTAAAGGTGCTGATTCTCCAAGGAGGGAGATTGCTAGTAACGTGGCTGGAATCGCGAACCCGAGCACAAGGAGATGAGAAATGAGGTGCGTTTCAGAAACCTTTCCCGATCAGACGGTGTACCATCTTCTGGGTTTCTCATGCATGTTTTCGATGTAGGAAGATGCCCTTGAACCTGGAGATTTGGGACCCATGGGATGGGGACCACGCAGTATTACTTTACAGGGTCTGCTTTTGCTTACCCAACCTCAGCAAACCTCTCAACCCCAAGAGAGTCCACCCTTATGTCTCATCTAGCTGTGGGTCTAGAAATGGTCAATCCAGGTTGCATCACAGCCCCTGAACGAATTGTGTAAGAATTTCTCTCTCTTTCACTCTCTTTGTTTCATGGGTTTTTAAAAGTAATTTATTTTTATAGTGGGGTTTAGCTGCTTTTCACTGCTGTGTTTATGCCCCTTTACACCCACTTGACACACTTCCAGAGAGATATCAATACATCGGTTTTAAGATTCTTACTAGTCAGATATATTCTTGTGCGGTGAATACGGGGTGTTGAGTCCAGTTCACTGAGCAAGGAGTAGGTCTTGTCTATTACATATTGGGTTTATAGAACGGTATCTGAGCTAAGTAGAAACCCTTGTTTTATGCATCAACCCACCTCACCTTTCCCGTTAAGCAGCCATAGTGTGTTTTCTAAACGTGTGACTCTGTTCTGTTTTGTAATTCAGTTCAAGTGTAGCGGTTTTTACATTCCCTCTATAAGTGATAGCTTATGATAAGTGTCTTTTTCTGTGTGACTTATTTCACTTGGAATTGTCGTACCTAAATCCACTCATCATGCTGCTACTAGCCTTATGACATTGATTTCATGGCTGAGTGATATTCCATTGTACATAAGGACCACAACTTCTTTATCCATTTTTCTCTTTCCTGGGATATTTAAGGTGTCATGAAGTGGAGGTTCTTGTAACAGAGTAGCCCTAAACTTTGGGGTGCCTGTGTCTTGCTGATTTTTAGTTTTTCAATTAATACGCCCATGAGTGGAAGTGTCCTTTGCTCCCTAAGCTGTGTTTTTTCGATGTTTCAGAACACACCGTACACTTCTCCAGAGTGGCTGTTGGCAATTACATCCCGCCCATCAGCGTAGCAAGGCTACCATTTCTCCATGGCCTGTCCTGCATTTCTGGTTTTGACACTTTTTTCTGCATGGCCCTTTTGACCGATGGGAAGCCAGACTTCTTTGTAGTGCTGAATTGCCTTTCCAGTTTGCTTGGTTGGCCAAAAACGGCGTATGCGTTTTTTTCCTGAATATATTCTGGAAAAAACGCATACGCCCTTTTTGGCCAAGGGCATCATTGTCCACGTTTTGCCGCTTTTCATGTGCTTTAAAGGCAATTCGAATCTACCTCCTGAAATCTGTTTCCTGCAATTCTGCCTTGCTTTCAAATCCTCTTCGTTGCCTTCCCTCAATATATTTGTGGACGAGAGTTATCATTTATAACTCTGCAGGTCTGTGAATTGCAGTGCCCCTGAGCTCCATTTTTCAACTCGCTTTTTTGGGAGCTGGCCTCAAAAGCGCAGGAGCGCTTCAGGCCCTATTCTTGTTCCGGGGGGTAGGCTGAGCCTGTGGTTAATTCTTCTTCCTGATGGGAAAAAAGTGTGACCTGTGCCTGTCACAATACCTAGAGCTAGTCTCTCATTGGTTCCCCCACTTCCCGTTCCTTCTCAGGACAAATTGCAACCTGTACAGAAAAGGAGGTTAAAGGTGCTGATTCTCCAAGGAGGGAGATTGCTAGTAACGCGGCTGGTATGGCGAACCCGAGCACAAGGTGATGAGAAATGAGGTGCGTTTCAGAAACCTTTCGCAATCACACGGTGTACCATCTTCTGGGTTTCTCATGCACGTTTTCGATGTAGGAAGATGCCCTTGAACCTGGAGATTTGGGACCTATGGGATGGGGAACACGCAGTAGTACTTTAAAGGGTCTGCGTTTGCTCACCCAACCTCACCAAACCTCTCAGCCCCAAGAGTGTCCAACCTTATGTCTCATCTAGCTGTGGGTCTAGATATGGTCAATCCAGGTTGCATCACAGCCCCTGAACGAATTGTGTAAGAATTTATCTCTCTTTCACTCTCTTTGTTTCATGGGTTTTTAAAAGTAATTTATTTTGATAATGGGGTTTAGCTGCTTTTCACTGCTGTGTTTATGCCGCTTTACACCCACTTGACACTCTTCCAGAGAGATATCAATACATAGGTTTTAAGATTCTTACTACTCAGATATGTTCTTGGGCGGTGAATACGGGGTGTTGAGTCCAGTTCACTGAGCAAGGAGTAGGTCTTCTCTATTACATATTGGGTTTATAGAACGGTATCTGAGCCAATTTGATACCCTTGTTTTATGCATCACCCCACCTCACCTTTCCCGTTAAGCAGCCATAGTGTGTTTTCAAAATGTGTGACTCTGTTCTGTTTTGTAATTCAGTTCAAGGGTAACGATTTAACATTCCCTCTATAAGTGATATCTTATGATATGTGTCTTTTTCTGTGTGACTTATTTCACTTAGAATCGTCGTACCTAAATCCAATCATCATGCTGCTACTAGCCTTTGGACATTGATTTCATGGCTTAGTGATATTCCATTGTACATAAGGACCTCAACTTCTTTATCCATTTTTCTCTTTCCTGGGATATTTAAGGTGGAATGAAGTGGAGGTCCTTGTCAACAGAGGAGCCCTAAACTTTGGAGTGCCTGTGTCTTGCTGATTTTTAGTTTTCCCAATTTGTACACCCATGAGTGGAAGTGCCCTATGCTTTCTAAGCTGTGTGTTTTAGATGTTTCAGGGCACACCGTACACTTCTCCAGAGTGGCTGTTGGCAGTTTACATCCCGCCCATCAGCGTAGCAAGGCTCCCATTTCTCCATGGCCTGTCCTGCCTTTCTGGTTTGTACACTTTTTTCAGCATGGCCCTTTGACCGATGGGAAGAGAGACTTCTTTGTAGCGCGGATTTGCCTTTCCAGGTTGCTTGGTTGCCCAAAAAGTGCGTATGCGTTTTTTCCTGAATATATTCAGGAAAAAACGCATACGCCCTTTTTGGCCAAGGGCATCATTGTCCACATTTTGCCGCTTTTCATGTGCTTGAAAGGCGATTCGAATCTACCTCCTGAAAGCTGTTTCCTGCAATACTGCCTTGCTTTCAAATCCTCTTCGTTGCCTTCCCTCAATATATTTGTGGACAAGAGTTATCATTTATAACTCTGCAGGTCTGTGAATTGCAGTGCCCCTGAGCTCCATTTTTCAACTCGCTTTTTTGGGAGCTGGCCGCAAAAGCGCAGGATTGCTTCAGGCCCTATTCTGGTTCCAGGGGGCAGGCTGAGCCTGTGGTTAATTCTTCTTCCTGATGGGAAAAAAGAGTGACCTGTGCCTGTCACAACACCTAGAGCTAGTCTCTCATTGGTTCCCCCACTTCCCGTTCATTCTCAGGACAAATTGCAACCTATACAGAACAGGAGGTTAAAGGTGCTGATTTTCCGAGGAGGGAGATTGCTAGTAACGTGGCTGGAATCGCGAACCCGAGCACAAGGAGATGAGAAATGAGGTGCGTTTCAGAAACCTTTCCCGATCAGACGGTGTACCACCTTCTGGGTTTCTCATGCATGTTTTCGATGTAGGAAGATGCCCTTGAACCTGGAGATTTGGTACCCATGGAATGGGGACCACGCAGTGTTACTTTAAAGGGTCTGCTTTTGCTTACCCAACCTCAGCAAACCTCTCAGCCCCAAGAGTGTCCACCCTTATGTCTCATCTAGCTGTGGGTCTAGATATGGTCAATCCAGGTTGCATCACAGCCCCTGAACGAATTGTGTAAGAATTTCTCTCTCTTTCACTCTCTTTGTGTCATGGGTTTTTAAAAGTAATTTATTTTTATAGTGGGGTTTAGCTGCTTTTCACTGCTGTGTTATGCCCCTTTACACCCACTTGACACACTTCCAGAGAGATATCAATACATTGGTTTTAAGATTCTTACTAGTCAGATATATTCTTGTGCGGTGAATACGGGGTGTTGACTCCAGTTCACTGAGCAAGGAGTAGGTCTTGTCTATTACATATTGGGTTTATAGAACGGTATCTGAGCTAAGTAGAAACCCTTGTTTTATGCATCACCCCACCTCACCTTTCCCGTTAAGCAGCCATAGTGTGTTTTCTAAACGTGTGACTCTGTTCTGTTTTGTAATTCAGTTCAAGTGTAGCGGTTTTTACATTCCCTCTATAAGTGATAGCTTATGATAAGTGTCTTTTTCTGTGTGACTTATTTCACTTGGAATTGTCGTACCTAAATCCACTCATCATGCTGCTACTAGCCTTATGACATTGATTTCATGGCTGAGTGATATTCCATTGTACATAAGGACCACAACTTCTTTATCCATTTTTCTCTTTCCTGGGATATTTAAGGTGTCATGAAGTGGAGGTTCTTGTAACAGAGTAGCCCTAAACTTTGGGGTGCCTGTGTCTTGCTGATTTTTAGTTTTTCAATTAATACGCCCATGAGTGGAAGTGTCCTTTGCTCCCTAAGCTGTGTTTTTTCGATGTTTCAGAACACACCGTACACTTCTCCAGAGTGGCTGTTGGCAATTACATCCCGCCCATCAGCGTAGCAAGGCTACCATTTCTCCATGGCCTGTCCTGCATTTCTGGTTTTGACACTTTTTTCTGCATGGCCCTTTTGACCGATGGGAAGCCAGACTTCTTTGTAGTGCTGAATTGCCTTTCCAGTTTGCTTGGTTGGCCAAAAACGGCGTATGCGTTTTTTTCCTGAATATATTCTGGAAAAAACGCATACGCCCTTTTTGGCCAAGGGCATCATTGTCCACGTTTTGCCGCTTTTCATGTGCTTTAAAGGCAATTCGAATCTACCTCCTGAAATCTGTTTCCTGCAATTCTGCCTTGCTTTCAAATCCTCTTCGTTGCCTTCCCTCAATATATTTGTGGACGAGAGTTATCATTTATAACTCTGCAGGTCTGTGAATTGCAGTGCCCCTGAGCTCCATTTTTCAACTCGCTTTTTTGGGAGCTGGCCTCAAAAGCGCAGGAGCGCTTCAGGCCCTATTCTTGTTCCGGGGGGTAGGCTGAGCCTGTGGTTAATTCTTCTTCCTGATGGGAAAAAAGTGTGACCTGTGCCTGTCACAATACCTAGAGCTAGTCTCTCATTGGTTCCCCCACTTCCCGTTCCTTCTCAGGACAAATTGCAACCTATACAGAACAGGAGGTTAAAGGTGCTGATTCTCCAAGGAGGGAGATTGCTAGTAACGTGGCTGGAATCGCGAACCCGAGCACAAGGAGATGAGAAATGAGGTGCGTTTCAGAAACCTTTCCCGATCAGACGGTGTACCATCTTCTGGGTTTCTCATGCATGTTTTCGATGTAGGAAGATGCCCTTGAACCTGGAGATTTGGGACCCATGGGATGGGGACCACGCAGTATTACTTTACAGGGTCTGCTTTTGCTTACCCAACCTCAGCAAACCTCTCAACCCCAAGAGAGTCCACCCTTATGTCTCATCTAGCTGTGGGTCTAGAAATGGTCAATCCAGGTTGCATCACAGCCCCTGAACGAATTGTGTAAGAATTTCTCTCTCTTTCACTCTCTTTGTTTCATGGGTTTTTAAAAGTAATTTATTTTTATAGTGGGGTTTAGCTGCTTTTCACTGCTGTGTTTATGCCCCTTTACACCCACTTGACACACTTCCAGAGAGATATCAATACATCGGTTTTAAGATTCTTACTAGTCAGATATATTCTTGTGCGGTGAATACGGGGTGTTGAGTCCAGTTCACTGAGCAAGGAGTAGGTCTTGTCTATTACATATTGGGTTTATAGAACGGTATCTGAGCTAAGTAGAAACCCTTGTTTTATGCATCAACCCACCTCACCTTTCCCGTTAAGCAGCCATAGTGTGTTTTCTAAACGTGTGACTCTGTTCTGTTTTGTAATTCAGTTCAAGTGTAGCGGTTTTTACATTCCCTCTATAAGTGATAGCTTATGATAAGTGTCTTTTTCTGTGTGACTTATTTCACTTGGAATTGTCGTACCTAAATCCACTCATCATGCTGCTACTAGCCTTATGACATTGATTTCATGGCTGAGTGATATTCCATTGTACATAAGGACCACAACTTCTTTATCCATTTTTCTCTTTCCTGGGATATTTAAGGTGTCATGAAGTGGAGGTTCTTGTAACAGAGTAGCCCTAAACTTTGGGGTGCCTGTGTCTTGCTGATTTTTAGTTTTTCAATTAATACGCCCATGAGTGGAAGTGTCCTTTGCTCCCTAAGCTGTGTTTTTTCGATGTTTCAGAACACACCGTACACTTCTCCAGAGTGGCTGTTGGCAATTACATCCCGCCCATCAGCGTAGCAAGGCTACCATTTCTCCATGGCCTGTCCTGCATTTCTGGTTTTGACACTTTTTTCTGCATGGCCCTTTTGACCGATGGGAAGCCAGACTTCTTTGTAGTGCTGAATTGCCTTTCCAGTTTGCTTGGTTGGCCAAAAACGGCGTATGCGTTTTTTTCCTGAATATATTCTGGAAAAAACGCATACGCCCTTTTTGGCCAAGGGCATCATTGTCCACGTTTTGCCGCTTTTCATGTGCTTTAAAGGCAATTCGAATCTACCTCCTGAAATCTGTTTCCTGCAATTCTGCCTTGCTTTCAAATCCTCTTCGTTGCCTTCCCTCAATATATTTGTGGACGAGAGTTATCATTTATAACTCTGCAGGTCTGTGAATTGCAGTGCCCCTGAGCTCCATTTTTCAACTCGCTTTTTTGGGAGCTGGCCTCAAAAGCGCAGGAGCGCTTCAGGCCCTATTCTTGTTCCGGGGGGTAGGCTGAGCCTGTGGTTAATTCTTCTTCCTGATGGGAAAAAAGTGTGACCTGTGCCTGTCACAATACCTAGAGCTAGTCTCTCATTGGTTCCCCCACTTCCCGTTCCTTCTCAGGACAAATTGCAACCTGTACAGAAAAGGAGGTTAAAGGTGCTGATTCTCCAAGGAGGGAGATTGCTAGTAACGCGGCTGGTATGGCGAACCCGAGCACAAGGTGATGAGAAATGAGGTGCGTTTCAGAAACCTTTCGCAATCACACGGTGTACCATCTTCTGGGTTTCTCATGCACGTTTTCGATGTAGGAAGATGCCCTTGAACCTGGAGATTTGGGACCTATGGGATGGGGAACACGCAGTAGTACTTTAAAGGGTCTGCGTTTGCTCACCCAACCTCACCAAACCTCTCAGCCCCAAGAGTGTCCAACCTTATGTCTCATCTAGCTGTGGGTCTAGATATGGTCAATCCAGGTTGCATCACAGCCCCTGAACGAATTGTGTAAGAATTTATCTCTCTTTCACTCTCTTTGTTTCATGGGTTTTTAAAAGTAATTTATTTTGATAATGGGGTTTAGCTGCTTTTCACTGCTGTGTTTATGCCGCTTTACACCCACTTGACACTCTTCCAGAGAGATATCAATACATAGGTTTTAAGATTCTTACTACTCAGATATGTTCTTGGGCGGTGAATACGGGGTGTTGAGTCCAGTTCACTGAGCAAGGAGTAGGTCTTCTCTATTACATATTGGGTTTATAGAACGGTATCTGAGCCAATTTGATACCCTTGTTTTATGCATCACCCCACCTCACCTTTCCCGTTAAGCAGCCATAGTGTGTTTTCAAAATGTGTGACTCTGTTCTGTTTTGTAATTCAGTTCAAGGGTAACGATTTAACATTCCCTCTATAAGTGATATCTTATGATATGTGTCTTTTTCTGTGTGACTTATTTCACTTAGAATCGTCGTACCTAAATCCAATCATCATGCTGCTACTAGCCTTTGGACATTGATTTCATGGCTTAGTGATATTCCATTGTACATAAGGACCTCAACTTCTTTATCCATTTTTCTCTTTCCTGGGATATTTAAGGTGGAATGAAGTGGAGGTCCTTGTCAACAGAGGAGCCCTAAACTTTGGAGTGCCTGTGTCTTGCTGATTTTTAGTTTTCCCAATTTGTACACCCATGAGTGGAAGTGCCCTATGCTTTCTAAGCTGTGTGTTTTAGATGTTTCAGGGCACACCGTACACTTCTCCAGAGTGGCTGTTGGCAGTTTACATCCCGCCCATCAGCGTAGCAAGGCTCCCATTTCTCCATGGCCTGTCCTGCCTTTCTGGTTTGTACACTTTTTTCAGCATGGCCCTTTGACCGATGGGAAGAGAGACTTCTTTGTAGCGCGGATTTGCCTTTCCAGGTTGCTTGGTTGCCCAAAAAGTGCGTATGCGTTTTTTCCTGAATATATTCAGGAAAAAACGCATACGCCCTTTTTGGCCAAGGGCATCATTGTCCACATTTTGCCGCTTTTCATGTGCTTGAAAGGCGATTCGAATCTACCTCCTGAAAGCTGTTTCCTGCAATACTGCCTTGCTTTCAAATCCTCTTCGTTGCCTTCCCTCAATATATTTGTGGACAAGAGTTATCATTTATAACTCTGCAGGTCTGTGAATTGCAGTGCCCCTGAGCTCCATTTTTCAACTCGCTTTTTTGGGAGCTGGCCGCAAAAGCGCAGGATTGCTTCAGGCCCTATTCTGGTTCCAGGGGGCAGGCTGAGCCTGTGGTTAATTCTTCTTCCTGATGGGAAAAAAGAGTGACCTGTGCCTGTCACAACACCTAGAGCTAGTCTCTCATTGGTTCCCCCACTTCCCGTTCATTCTCAGGACAAATTGCAACCTATACAGAACAGGAGGTTAAAGGTGCTGATTTTCCGAGGAGGGAGATTGCTAGTAACGTGGCTGGAATCGCGAACCCGAGCACAAGGAGATGAGAAATGAGGTGCGTTTCAGAAACCTTTCCCGATCAGACGGTGTACCACCTTCTGGGTTTCTCATGCATGTTTTCGATGTAGGAAGATGCCCTTGAACCTGGAGATTTGGTACCCATGGAATGGGGACCACGCAGTGTTACTTTAAAGGGTCTGCTTTTGCTTACCCAACCTCAGCAAACCTCTCAGCCCCAAGAGTGTCCACCCTTATGTCTCATCTAGCTGTGGGTCTAGATATGGTCAATCCAGGTTGCATCACAGCCCCTGAACGAATTGTGTAAGAATTTCTCTCTCTTTCACTCTCTTTGTGTCATGGGTTTTTAAAAGTAATTTATTTTTATAGTGGGGTTTAGCTGCTTTTCACTGCTGTGTTATGCCCCTTTACACCCACTTGACACACTTCCAGAGAGATATCAATACATTGGTTTTAAGATTCTTACTAGTCAGATATATTCTTGTGCGGTGAATACGGGGTGTTGACTCCAGTTCACTGAGCAAGGAGTAGGTCTTGTCTATTACATATTGGGTTTATAGAACGGTATCTGAGCTAAGTAGAAACCCTTGTTTTATGCATCACCCCACCTCACCTTTCCCGTTAAGCAGCCATAGTGTGTTTTCTAAACGTGTGACTCTGTTCTGTTTTGTAATTCAGTTCAAGTGTAGCGGTTTTTACATTCCCTCTATAAGTGATAGCTTATGATAAGTGTCTTTTTCTGTGTGACTTATTTCACTTGGAATCGTCGTACCTAAATCCACTCATCATGCTGCTACTAGCCTTATGACATTGATTTCATGGCTGAGTGATATTCCATTGTACATAAGGACCACAACTTCTTTATCCATTTTTCTCTTTCCTGGGATATTTAAGGTGGAGTGAAGTGGAGGTCCTTGTTAACAGAGCAGCCCTAAACTTTGGGCTGCCTGTGTCTTGCTGATTTTTAGTTTTCCCAATTTGTACACCCATGAGTGGAAGTGCCCTATGCTCTCTAAGCTGTGTGTTTTAGGTGTTTCAGGACACACTGTACACTTCTCCCGAGTGGCTGTTGGCAATTTACATCCCGCCCATCAGGGTAGCAAGGCTCCCATTTCTCCATGGCCTGTCCTGCCATTCTGGTGTGTACATTTTTTTCAGCATGGCCCTTTGACCGATGGGAAGCAAGACTTCTTTGTAGCGCTGATTTGCCTTTCCAGTTTGCTTGGTTGGCCAAAAAGGGCGTATGCGTTTTTTCTGAATATATTCAGGAAAAAACGCATGCGCCCTTTTTGGCCAAGGGCATCATTGTCCACGTTTTGCCGCTTTTCATGTGCTTTAAAGGAGATTCGAATCTACCTCCTGAAAGCTGTTTCCTGCAATTCTGCCTTGCTTTCAAATCCTCTTCGTTGCCTTCCCTCAATATATTTGTGGATGAGACTTATCAATTATAACTCTGCAGGTCTGTGAATTGCAGTGCCCCTGAGCTCCATTTTTCAACTCGCTTTTTTGGGAGCTGGCCGCAAAAGTGCAGGATTGCTTCAGGCCCTATTCTGGTTCCAGGGGGCAGGCTGAGCCTGTGGTTAATTCTTCTTCCTGATGGGAAAAAAGAGTGACTTGTGCCTCTCACAAAACCTAGAGCTAGTCTCTCATTGGTTCCCCCACTTCCCGTTCATTCTCAGGACAAATTGCAACCTGTACAGAACAGGAGGTTAAAGGTGCTGATTCTCCAAGGAGGGAGATTGCTAGTAACGTGGCTGGACCGGCGAACCCGAGCACAAGGAGATGAGAAATGAGGTGTGTTTCAGAAACCTTTCCCGATCAGACGGGGTACCATCATCTGGGTTTCTCATGCATGTTTTCGATGTAGGAAGATGCCCTTGAACCTGGAGATTTGGGACCCATGGGATGGGGACCACGCAGTAGTACTTTAAAGGGTCTGCGTTTGCTCACCCAACCTCACCAAACCTCTCAGCCCCAAGAGTGTCCAACCTTATGTCTCATCCAGCTTTGGGTCTAGATATGGTCAATCCAGGTTGCATCACAGCCCCTGAACGAATTGTGTAAGAATTTCTCTCTCTTTCACTCACTTTCTTTCATGGTTTTTTTAAAGTAATTTATTTTGATAATGGGGTTTAGCTGCTTTTCACTGCTGTGTTTATGCCGCTATACACCCACTTGACACTCTTCCAGAGAGATATCAATACATAGGTTTTAAGATTCTTACTAGTCAGATATGTTCTTGGGCGGTGAATACGGGGTGTTGAGTCCAGTTCACTGAGCAAGGAGGAGGTCTTGTCTATTACATATTGGGTTTATAGAACGGTATCTGAGCTAATTTGATACCCTTGTTTTCTGCAACACCCCCCCTCACCTTTCCCGTTAAGCAGCCATAGTGTGTTTTCAAAATGTGTGACTCTGTTCTGTTTTGTAATTCAGTTCAAGGGTAACGGTTTTTACATTCCCTCTATAAGTGATATCTTATGATATGTGTCTTTTTCTGTGTGACTTCTTTCACTTAGAATCGTTGTACCTAAATCCAATCATCATGCTGCTACTAGCCTTAGGACATTGATTTCATGGCTGAGTGATATTCCATTGTACATAAGGACCTCAACTTCTTTATCCATTTTTCTCTTTCCTGGGATATTTAAGGTGGAATGAAGTGGAGGTCCTTGTCAACAGAGCAGCACTAAACTTTGGAGTGCCTGTGTCTTGCTGATTTTTAGTTTTCCCAATTTGTACACCCATGAGTGGAAGTGCCCTATGCTCTCTAAGCTGTGTGTTTTAGATGTTTCAGGGCACACCGTACACTTCTCCAGAGTGGCTGTTGGCAATTTACATCCCGCCCATCAGCGTAGCAAGGCTCCCATTTCTCCATGGCCTGTCCTGCCTTTCTGGTTTGTACACTTTTTTCAGCATGGCCCTTTGACCGATGGGAAGAGAGACTTCTTTGTAGCGCTGATTTGCCTTTACAGGTTGCTTGGTTGGCGAAAAACGGCGCATGCTTTTTTTCCTGAATATATTCAGGAAAAAACGCATGCGCCCTTTTTGGCCAAGGGCATCATTGTCCACGTTTTGCCGCTTTTCATGTGCTTTAAAGGAGATTCGAATCTACCTCCTGAAAGCTGTTTCCTGCAATTCTGCCTTGCTTTCAAATCCTCTTCGTTGCCTTCCCTCAATATATTTGTGGACGAGAGTTATCATTTATAACTCTGCAGGTCTGTGAATTGCAGTGCCCCTGAGCTCCATTTTTCAACTCGCTTTTTTGGGAGCTGGCCGCAAAAGTGCAGGATTGCTTCAGGCCCTATTCTGGTTCCAGGGGGCAGGCTGAGCCTGTGGTTAATTATTCTTCCTGATGGGAAAAAAGAGTGACTTGTGCCTCTCACAAAACCTAGAGCTAGTCTCTTATTGGTTCCCCCACTTCCCGTTCCTTCTCAGGACAAATTGCAACCTGTACAGAACAGGAGGTTAAAGGTGCTGATTCTCCAAGGAGGGAGATTGCTACTAACGTGGCTGGACCGCCGAACCCGAGCACAAGGAGATGAGAAATGAGGTGTGTTTCAGTAACCTTTCCCGATCAGACGGGGTACCATCATCTGGGTTTCTCATGCATGTTTTCGATGTAGGAAGATGCCCTTGAACCTGGAGATTTGGGACCCATGGGATGGGGACCACGCAGTAGTACTTTAAAGGGTCTGCGTTTGCTCACCCAACCTCACCAATCCTCTCAGCCCCAAGAGTGTCCAACCTTATGTCTCATCTAGCTGTGGGTCTAGATATGGTCAATCCAGGTTGCATCACAGCCCCTGAACGAATTGTGTAAGAATTTATCTCTCTTTCACTCTCTTTGTTTCATGGGTTTTTAAAAGTAATTTATTTTGATAATGGGGTTTAGCTGCTTTTCACTGCTGTGTTTATGCCGCTTTACACCCACTTGACACTCTTCCAGAGAGATATCAATACATAGGTTTTAAGATTCTTACTACTCAGATATGTTCTTGGGCGGTGAATACGGGGTGTTGAGTCCAGTTCACTGAGCAAGGAGTAGGTCTTGTCTATTACATATTGGGTTTATAGAACGGTATCTGAGCCAATTTGATACCCTTGTTTTATGCATCACCCCACCTCACCTTTCCCGTTAAGCAGCCATAGTGTGTTTTCAAAATGTGTGACTCTGTTCTGTTTTGTAATTCAGTTCAAGGGTAACGATTTAACATTCCCTCTATAAGTGATATCTTATGATATGTGTCTTTTTCTGTGTGACTTATTTCACTTAGAATCGTCGTACCTAAATCCAATCATCATGCTGCTACTAGCCTTTGGACATTGATTTCATGGCTTAGTGATATTCCATTGTACATAAGGACCTCAACTTCTTTATCCATTTTTCTCTTTCCTGGGATATTTAAGGTGGAATGAAGTGGAGGTCCTTGTCAACAGAGCAGCCCTAAACTTTGGAGTGCCTGTGTCTTGCTGATTTTTAGTTTTCCCAATTTGTACACCCATGAGTGGAAATGCCCTATGCTCTCTAAGCTGTGTGTTTTAGATGTTTCAGGGCACACCGTACACTTCTCCAGAGTGGCTGTTGGCAGTTTACATCCCGCCCATCAGCGTAGCAAGGCTCCCATTTCTCCATGGCCTGTCCTGCCTTTCTGGTTTGTACACTTTTTTCAGCATGGCCCTTTGACCGATGGGAGGAGAGACTTCTTTGTAGCGCGGATTTGCCTTTCCAGGTTGCTTGGTTGCCCAAAAAGGGCGTATGCATTTTTTCCTGAATATATTCAGGAAAAAACGCATACGCCCTTTTTGGCCAAGGGCATCATTGTCCACATTTTGCCGCTTTTCATGTGCTTGAAAGGCGATTCGAATCTACCTCCTGAAAGCTGTTTCCTGCAATACTGCCTTGCTTTCAAATCCTCTTCGTTGCCTTCCCTCAATATATTTGTGGACAAGAGTTATCATTTATAACTCTGCAGGTCTGTGAATTGCAGTGCCCCTGAGCTCCATTTTTCAACTCGCTTTTTTGGGAGCTGGCCGCAAAAGCGCAGGATTGCTTCAGGCCCTATTCTGGTTCCGGGGGGCAGGCTGAGCCTGTGGTTAATTCTTCTTCCTGATGGGAAAAAAGAGTGACCTGTGCCTGTCACAACACCTAGAGCAAGTCTCTCATTGGTTCCCCCACTTCCCGTTCATTCTCAGGACAAATTGCAACCTATACAGAACAGGAGGTTAAAGGTGCTGATTTTCCGAGGAGGGAGATTGCTAGTAACGTGGCTGGAATCGCGAACCTGAGCACAAGGAGATGAGAAATGAGGTGCGTTTCAGAAACCTTTCCCGATCAGACGGTGTACCACCTTCTGGGTTTCTCATGCATGTTTTCGATGTAGGAAGATGCCCTTGAACCTGGAGATTTGGTACCCATGGGATGGGGACCACGCAGTGTTTCTTTAAAGGGTCTGCTTTTGCTTACCCAACCTCAGCAAACCTCTCAGCCCCAAGAGTGTCCACCCTTATGTCTCATCTAGCTGTGGGTCTAGATATGGTCAATCCAGGTTGCATCACAGCCCCTGAACGAATTGTGTAAGAATTTCTCTCTCTTTCACTCTCTTTGTGTCATGGGTTTTTAAAAGTAATTTTTTTTTTATAGTGGGGTTTAGCTGCTTTTCACTGCTGTGTTTATGCCCCTTTACACCCACTTGACACACTTCCAGAGAGATATCAATACATCGGTTTTAAGATTCTTACTAGTCAGATATATTCTTGTGCGGTGAATACGGGGTGTTGACTCCAGTTCACTGAGCAAGGAGTAGGTCTTGTCTATTACATATTGGGTTTATAGAACGGTATCTGAGCTAAGTAGAAACCCTTGTTTTATGCATCACCCCACCTCACCTTTCCCGTTAAGCAGCCATAGTGTGTTTTCTAAACGTGTGACTCTGTTCTGTTTTGTAATTCAGTTCAAGTGTAGCGGTTTTTACATTCCCTCTATAAGTGATAGCTTATGATAAGTGTCTTTTTCTGTGTGACTTATTTCACTTGGAATCGTCGTACCTAAATCCACTCATCATGCTGCTACTAGCCTTATGACATTGATTTCATGGCTGAGTGATATTCCATTGTACATAAGGACCACAACTTCTTTATCCATTTTTCTCTTTCCTGGGATATTTAAGGTGGAATGAAGTGGAGGTCCTTGTCAACAGAGCAGCCCTAAACTTTGGGCTGCCTGTGTCTTGCTGATTTTTAGTTTTCCCAATTTGTACACCCATGAGTGGAAGTGCCCTATGCTCTCTAAGCTGTGTGTTTTAGGTGTTTCAGGACACACTGTACACTTCTCCCGAGTGGCTGTTGGCAATTTACATCCCGCCCATCAGGGTAGCAAGGCTCCCATTTCTCCATGGCCTGTCCTGCCTTTCTGGTGTGTACATTTTTTTCAGCATGGCCCTTTGACCGATGGGAAGCGAGACTTCTTTGTAGCGCTGCTTTGCCTTTCCAGTTTGCTTGGTTGGCCAAAAAGGGCGTATGCGTTTTTTCTGAATATATTCAGGAAAAAACGCATACGCCCTTTTTGGCCAAGGGCATCATTGTCCACGTTTTGCCGCTTTTCATGTGCTTGAAAGGCGATTCGAATCTACCTCCTGAAAGCTGTTTCCTGCAATTCTGACTTGCTTTCAAATCCTCTTCGTTGCCTTCCCTCAATATATTGTGGACGAGAGTTATCATTTATCACTCTGCAGGTCTGTGAATTGCAGTGCCCCTGAGCTCCATTTTTCAACTCGCTTTTTTGGGAGCTGGCCGCAAAAGCGCAGGATTTCTTCAGGCCCTATTCTGGTTCCAGGGCGCTGGCTGAGCCTGTGGTTAATTCTTCTTCCTGATGGGAAAAAGAGTGACCTGTGCCTGTCAGAAAACCTAGAGCTAGTCTCTCATTGGTTCCCCCACTTCCCGTTCATTCTCAGGACAAATTGCAACCTGTACAGAACAGGAGGTTAAAGGTGCTGATTCTCCAAGGAGGGAGATTGCTAGTAACGTGGCTGGACCGGCGAACCCGAGCACAAGGAGATGAGAAATGAGGTGTGTTTCAGAAACCTTTCCCGATCAGACGGGGTACCATCATCTGGGTTTCTCATGCATGTTTTCGATGTAGGAAGATGCCCTTGAACCTGGAGATTTGGGACCCATGGGATGGGGACCACGCAGTAGTACTTTAAAGGGTCTGCGTTTGCTCACCCAACCTCACCAAACCTCTCAGCCCCAAGAGTGTCCAACCTTATGTCTCATCTAGCTGTGGGTCTAGATATGGTCAATCCAGGTTGCATCACAGCCCCTGAACGAATTGTGTAAGAATTTCTCTCTCTTTCACTCTCTTTCTTTCATGGTTTTTTTAAAGTAATTTATTTTGATAATGGGGTTTAGCTGCTTTTCACTGCTGTGTTTATGCCGCTTTACACCCACTTGACACTCTTCCAGAGAGATATCAATACATAGGTTTTAAGATTCTTACTAGTCAGATATGTTCTTGGGCGGTGAATACGGGGTGTTCAGTCCAGTTCACTGAGCAAGGAGTAGGTCTTGTCTATTACATATTGGGTTTATAGAACGGTATCTGAGCTAATTTGATACACTTGTTTTCTGCAACACGCCACCTCACCTTTCCCGTTAAGCAGCCATAGTGTGTTTTCAAAATGTGTGACTCTGTTCTGTTTTGTAATTCAGTTCAAGGGTAACGGTTTTTACATTCCCTCTATAAGTGATATCTTATGATATGTGTCTTTTTCTGTGTGACTTCTTTCACTTAGAATCGTTGTACCTAAATCCAATCATCATGCTGCTACTAGCCTTAGGACATTGATTTCATGGCTTAGTGATATTCCATTGTACATAAGGACCTCAACTTCTTTATCCATTTTTCTCTTTCCTGGGATATTTAAGGTGGAATGAAGTGGAGGTCCTTGTCAACAGAGCAGCCCTAAACCTTGGAGTGCCTGTGTCTTGCTGATTTTTAGTTTTCCCAATTTGTACACCCATGAGTGGAAGTGCCCTATGCTCTCTAAGCTGTGTGTTTTAGATGTTTCAGGGCACACCGTACACTTCTCCAGAGTGGCTGTTCGCAGTTTACATCCCGCCCATCAGCGTAGCAAGGCTCCCATTTCTCCATGGCCTGTCCTGCCTTTCTGGTTTGTACACTTTTTTCAGCATGGCCCTTTGACCGATGGGAGGAGAGACTTCTTTGTAGCGCGGATTTGCCTTTCCAGGTTGCTTGGTTGCCCAAAAAGGGCGTATGCATTTTTTCCTGAATATATTCAGGAAAAAACGCATACGCCCTTTTTGGCCAAGGGCATCATTGTCCACATTTTGCCGCTTTTCATGTGCTTGAAAGGCGATTCGAATCTACCTCCTGAAAGCTGTTTCCTGCAATACTGCCTTGCTTTCAAATCCTCTTCGTTGCCTTCCCTCAATATATTTGTGGACAAGAGTTATCATTTATAACTCTGCAGGTCTGTGAATTGCAGTGCCCCTGAGCTCCATTTTTCAACTCGCTTTTTTGGGAGCTGGCCGCAAAAGCGCAGGATTGCTTCAGGCCCTATTCTGGTTCCGGGGGGCAGGCTGAGCCTGTGGTTAATTCTTCTTCCTGATGGGAAAAAAGAGTGACCTGTGCCTGTCACAACACCTAGAGCAAGTCTCTCATTGGTTCCCCCACTTCCCGTTCATTCTCAGGACAAATTGCAACCTATACAGAACAGGAGGTTAAAGGTGCTGATTTTCCGAGGAGGGAGATTGCTAGTAACGTGGCTGGAATCGCGAACCTGAGCACAAGGAGATGAGAAATGAGGTGCGTTTCAGAAACCTTTCCCGATCAGACGGTGTACCACCTTCTGGGTTTCTCATGCATGTTTTCGATGTAGGAAGATGCCCTTGAACCTGGAGATTTGGTACCCATGGGATGGGGACCACGCAGTGTTTCTTTAAAGGGTCTGCTTTTGCTTACCCAACCTCAGCAAACCTCTCAGCCCCAAGAGTGTCCACCCTTATGTCTCATCTAGCTGTGGGTCTAGATATGGTCAATCCAGGTTGCATCACAGCCCCTGAACGAATTGTGTAAGAATTTCTCTCTCTTTCACTCTCTTTGTGTCATGGGTTTTTAAAAGTAATTTTTTTTTTATAGTGGGGTTTAGCTGCTTTTCACTGCTGTGTTTATGCCCCTTTACACCCACTTGACACACTTCCAGAGAGATATCAATACATCGGTTTTAAGATTCTTACTAGTCAGATATATTCTTGTGCGGTGAATACGGGGTGTTGACTCCAGTTCACTGAGCAAGGAGTAGGTCTTGTCTATTACATATTGGGTTTATAGAACGGTATCTGAGCTAAGTAGAAACCCTTGTTTTATGCATCACCCCACCTCACCTTTCCCGTTAAGCAGCCATAGTGTGTTTTCTAAACGTGTGACTCTGTTCTGTTTTGTAATTCAGTTCAAGTGTAGCGGTTTTTACATTCCCTCTATAAGTGATAGCTTATGATAAGTGTCTTTTTCTGTGTGACTTATTTCACTTGGAATCGTCGTACCTAAATCCACTCATCATGCTGCTACTAGCCTTATGACATTGATTTCATGGCTGAGTGATATTCCATTGTACATAAGGACCACAACTTCTTTATCCATTTTTCTCTTTCCTGGGATATTTAAGGTGGAATGAAGTGGAGGTCCTTGTCAACAGAGCAGCCCTAAACTTTGGGCTGCCTGTGTCTTGCTGATTTTTAGTTTTCCCAATTTGTACACCCATGAGTGGAAGTGCCCTATGCTCTCTAAGCTGTGTGTTTTAGGTGTTTCAGGACACACTGTACACTTCTCCCGAGTGGCTGTTGGCAATTTACATCCCGCCCATCAGGGTAGCAAGGCTCCCATTTCTCCATGGCCTGTCCTGCCTTTCTGGTGTGTACATTTTTTTCAGCATGGCCCTTTGACCGATGGGAAGCGAGACTTCTTTGTAGCGCTGCTTTGCCTTTCCAGTTTGCTTGGTTGGCCAAAAAGGGCGTATGCGTTTTTTCTGAATATATTCAGGAAAAAACGCATACGCCCTTTTTGGCCAAGGGCATCATTGTCCACGTTTTGCCGCTTTTCATGTGCTTGAAAGGCGATTCGAATCTACCTCCTGAAAGCTGTTTCCTGCAATTCTGACTTGCTTTCAAATCCTCTTCGTTGCCTTCCCTCAATATATTGTGGACGAGAGTTATCATTTATCACTCTGCAGGTCTGTGAATTGCAGTGCCCCTGAGCTCCATTTTTCAACTCGCTTTTTTGGGAGCTGGCCGCAAAAGCGCAGGATTTCTTCAGGCCCTATTCTGGTTCCGGGGCGCTGGCTGAGCCTGTGGTTAATTCTTCTTCCTGATGGGAAAAAGAGTGACCTGTGCCTGTCAGAAAACCTAGAGCTAGTCTCTCATTGGTTCCCCCACTTCCCGTTCATTCTCAGGACAAATTGCAACCTGTACAGAACAGGAGGTTAAAGGTGCTGATTCTCCAAGGAGGGAGATTGCTAGTAACGTGGCTGGACCGGCGAACCCGAGCACAAGGAGATGAGAAATGAGGTGTGTTTCAGAAACCTTTCCCGATCAGACGGGGTACCATCATCTGGGTTTCTCATGCATGTTTTCGATGTAGGAAGATGCCCTTGAACCTGGAGATTTGGGACCCATGGGATGGGGACCACGCAGTAGTACTTTAAAGGGTCTGCGTTTGCTCACCCAACCTCACCAAACCTCTCAGCCCCAAGAGTGTCCAACCTTATGTCTCATCTAGCTGTGGGTCTAGATATGGTCAATCCAGGTTGCATCACAGCCCCTGAACGAATTGTGTAAGAATTTCTCTCTCTTTCACTCTCTTTCTTTCATGGTTTTTTTAAAGTAATTTATTTTGATAATGGGGTTTAGCTGCTTTTCACTGCTGTGTTTATGCCGCTTTACACCCACTTGACACTCTTCCAGAGAGATATCAATACATAGGTTTTAAGATTCTTACTAGTCAGATATGTTCTTGGGCGGTGAATACGGGGTGTTGAGTCCAGTTCACTGAGCAAGGAGTAGGTCTTGTCTATTACATATTGGGTTTATAGAACGGTATCTGAGCTAATTTGATACACTTGTTTTCTGCAACACGCCACCTCACCTTTCCCGTTAAGCAGCCATAGTGTGTTTTCAAAATGTGTGACTCTGTTCTGTTTTGTAATTCAGTTCAAGGGTAACGGTTTTTACATTCCCTCTATAAGTGATATCTTATGATATGTGTCTTTTTCTGTGTGACTTCTTTCACTTAGAATCGTTGTACCTAAATCCAATCATCATGCTGCTACTAGCCTTAGGACATTGATTTCATGGCTTAGTGATATTCCATTGTACATAAGGACCTCAACTTCTTTATCCATTTTTCTCTTTCCTGGGATATTTAAGGTGGAATGAAGTGGAGGTCCTTGTCAACAGAGCAGCCCTAAACTTTGGAGTGCCTGTGTCTTGCTGATTTTTAGTTTTCCCAATTTGTACACCCATGAGTGGAAGTGCCCTATGCTCTCTAAGCTGTGTGTTTTAGATGTTTCAGGGCACACCGTACACTTCTCCAGAGTGGCTGTTCGCAGTTTACATCCCGCCCATCAGCGTAGCAAGGCTCCCATTTCTCCATGGCCTGTCCTGCCTTTCTGGTTTGTACACTTTTTTCAGCATGGCCCTTTGACCGATGGGAGGAGAGACTTCTTTGTAGCGCGGATTTGCCTTTCCAGGTTGCTTGGTTGCCCAAAAAGGGCGTATGCATTTTTTCCTGAATATATTCAGGAAAAAACGCATACGCCCTTTTTGGCCAAGGGCATCATTGTCCACATTTTGCCGCTTTTCATGTGCTTGAAAGGCGATTCGAATCTACCTCCTGAAAGCTGTTTCCTGCAATACTGCCTTGCTTTCAAATCCTCTTCGTTGCCTTCCCTCAATATATTTGTGGACAAGAGTTATCATTTATAACTCTGCAGGTCTGTGAATTGCAGTGCCCCTGAGCTCCATTTTTCAACTCGCTTTTTTGGGAGCTGGCCGCAAAAGCGCAGGATTGCTTCAGGCCCTATTCTGGTTCCGGGGGGCAGGCTGAGCCTGTGGTTAATTCTTCTTCCTGATGGGAAAAAAGAGTGACCTGTGCCTGTCACAACACCTAGAGCAAGTCTCTCATTGGTTCCCCCACTTCCCGTTCATTCTCAGGACAAATTGCAACCTATACAGAACAGGAGGTTAAAGGTGCTGATTTTCCGAGGAGGGAGATTGCTAGTAACGTGGCTGGAATCGCGAAGCTGAGCACAAGGAGATGAGAAATGAGGTGCGTTTCAGAAACCTTTCCCGATCAGACGGTGTACCACCTTCTGGGTTTCTCATGCATGTTTTCGATGTAGGAAGATGCCCTTGAACCTGGAGATTTGGTACCCATGGGATGGGGACCACGCAGTGTTTCTTTAAAGGGTCTGCTTTTGCTTACCCAACCTCAGCAAACCTCTCAGCCCCAAGAGTGTCCACCCTTATGTCTCATCTAGCTGTGGGTCTAGATATGGTCAATCCAGGTTGCATCACAGCCCCTGAACGAATTGTGTAAGAATTTCTCTCTCTTTCACTCTCTTTGTGTCATGGGTTTTTAAAAGTAATTTTTTTTTATAGTGGGGTTTAGCTGCTTTTCACTGCTGTGTTTATGCCCCTTTACACCCACTTGACACACTTCCAGAGAGATATCAATACATTGGTTTTAAGATTCTTACTAGTCAGATATATTCTTGTGCGGTGAATACGGGGTGTTGACTCCAGTTCACTGAGCAAGGAGTAGGTCTTGTCTATTACATATTGGGTTTATAGAACGGTATCTGAGCTAAGTAGAAACCCTTGTTTTATGCATCACCCCACCTCACCTTTCCCGTTAAGCAGCCATAGTGTGTTTTCTAAACGTGTGACTCTGTTCTGTTTTGTAATTCAGTTCAAGTGTAGCGGTTTTTACATTCCCTCTATAAGTGATAGCTTATGATAAGTGTCTTTTTCTGTGTGACTTATTTCACTTGGAATCGTCGTACCTAAATCCACTCATCATGCTGCTACTAGCCTTATGACATTGATTTCATGGCTGAGTGATATTCCATTGTACATAAGGACCACAACTTCTTTATCCATTTTTCTCTTTCCTGGGATATTTAAGGTGGAATGAAGTGGAGGTCCTTGTCAACAGAGCAGCCCTAAACTTTGGGCTGCCTGTGTCTTGCTGATTTTTAGTTTTCCCAATTTGTACACCCATGAGTGGAAGTGCCCTATGCTCTCTAAGCTGTGTGTTTTAGGTGTTTCAGGACACACTGTACACTTCTCCCGAGTGGCTGTTGGCAATTTACATCCCGCCCATCAGGGTAGCAAGGCTCCCATTTCTCCATGGCCTGTCCTGCCTTTCTGGTGTGTACATTTTTTTCAGCATGGCCCTTTGACCGATGGGAAGCGAGACTTCTTTGTAGCGCTGCTTTGCCTTTCCAGTTTGCTTGGTTGGCCAAAAAGGGCGTATGCGTTTTTTCTGAATATATTCAGGAAAAAACGCATACGCCCTTTTTGGCCAAGGGCATCATTGTCCACGTTTTGCCGCTTTTCATGTGCTTGAAAGGCGATTCGAATCTACCTCCTGAAAGCTGTTTCCTGCAATTCTGACTTGCTTTCAAATCCTCTTCGTTGCCTTCCCTCAATATATTGTGGACGAGAGTTATCATTTATCACTCTGCAGGTCTGTGAATTGCAGTGCCCCTGAGCTCCATTTTTCAACTCGCTTTTTTGGGAGCTGGCCGCAAAAGCGCAGGATTTCTTCAGGCCCTATTCTGGTTCCGGGGCGCTGGCTGAGCCTGTGGTTAATTCTTCTTCCTGATGGGAAAAAGAGTGACCTGTGCCTGTCAGAAAACCTAGAGCTAGTCTCTCATTGGTTCCCCCACTTCCCGTTCATTCTCAGGACAAATTGCAACCTGTACAGAACAGGAGGTTAAAGGTGCTGATTCTCCAAGGAGGGAGATTGCTAGTAACGTGGCTGGACCGGCGAACCCGAGCACAAGGAGATGAGAAATGAGGTGTGTTTCAGAAACCTTTCCCGATCAGACGGGGTACCATCATCTGGGTTTCTCATGCATGTTTTCGATGTAGGAAGATGCCCTTGAACCTGGAGATTTGGGACCCATGGGATGGGGACCACGCAGTAGTACTTTAAAGGGTCTGCGTTTGCTCACCCAACCTCACCAAACCTCTCAGCCCCAAGAGTGTCCAACCTTATGTCTCATCTAGCTGTGGGTCTAGATATGGTCAATCCAGGTTGCATCACAGCCCCTGAACGAATTGTGTAAGAATTTCTCTCTCTTTCACTCTCTTTCTTTCATGGTTTTTTTAAAGTAATTTATTTTGATAATGGGGTTTAGCTGCTTTTCACTGCTGTGTTTATGCCGCTTTACACCCACTTGACACTCTTCCAGAGAGATATCAATACATAGGTTTTAAGATTCTTACTAGTCAGATATGTTCTTGGGCGGTGAATACGGGGTGTTGAGTCCAGTTCACTGAGCAAGGAGTAGGTCTTGTCTATTACATATTGGGTTTATAGAACGGTATCTGAGCTAATTTGATACACTTGTTTTCTGCAACACGCCACCTCACCTTTCCCGTTAAGCAGCCATAGTGTGTTTTCAAAATGTGTGACTCTGTTCTGTTTTGTAATTCAGTTCAAGGGTAACGGTTTTTACATTCCCTCTATAAGTGATATCTTATGATATGTGTCTTTTTCTGTGTGACTTCTTTCACTTAGAATCGTTGTACCTAAATCCAATCATCATGCTGCTACTAGCCTTAGGACATTGATTTCATGGCTTAGTGATATTCCATTGTACATAAGGACCTCAACTTCTTTATCCATTTTTCTCTTTCCTGGGATATTTAAGGTGGAATGAAGTGGAGGTCCTTGTCAACAGAGCAGCCCTAAACTTTGGAGTGCCTGTGTCTTGCTGATTTTTAGTTTTCCCAATTTGTACACCCATGAGTGGAAGTGCCCTATGCTCTCTAAGCTGTGTGTTTTAGATGTTTCAGGGCACACCGTACACTTCTCCAGAGTGGCTGTTCGCAGTTTACATCCCGCCCATCAGCGTAGCAAGGCTCCCATTTCTCCATGGCCTGTCCTGCCTTTCTGGTTTGTACACTTTTTTCAGCATGGCCCTTTGACCGATGGGAGGAGAGACTTCTTTGTAGCGCGGATTTGCCTTTCCAGGTTGCTTGGTTGCCCAAAAAGGGCGTATGCATTTTTTCCTGAATATATTCAGGAAAAAACGCATACACCCTTTTTGGCCAAGGGCATCATTGTCCACATTTTGCCGCTTTTCATGTGCTTGAAAGGCGATTCGAATCTACCTCCTGAAAGCTGTTTCCTGCAATACTGCCTTGCTTTCAAATCCTCTTCGTTGCCTTCCCTCAATATATTTGTGGACAAGAGTTATCATTTATAACTCTGCAGGTCTGTGAATTGCAGTGCCCCTGAGCTCCATTTTTCAACTCGCTTTTTTGGGAGCTGGCCGCAAAAGCGCAGGATTGCTTCAGGCCCTATTCTGGTTCCGGGGGGCAGGCTGAGCCTGTGGTTAATTCTTCTTCCTGATGGGAAAAAAGAGTGACCTGTGCCTGTCACAACACCTAGAGCAAGTCTCTCATTGGTTCCCCCACTTCCCGTTCATTCTCAGGACAAATTGCAACCTATACAGAACAGGAGGTTAAAGGTGCTGATTTTCCGAGGAGGGAGATTGCTAGTAACGTGGCTGGAATCGCGAACCTGAGCACAAGGAGATGAGAAATGAGGTGCGTTTCAGAAACCTTTCCCGATCAGACGGTGTACCACCTTCTGGGTTTCTCATGCATGTTTTCGATGTAGGAAGATGCCCTTGAACCTGGAGATTTGGTACCCATGGGATGGGGACCACGCAGTGTTTCTTTAAAGGGTCTGCTTTTGCTTACCCAACCTCAGCAAACCTCTCAGCCCCAAGAGTGTCCACCCTTATGTCTCATCTAGCTGTGGGTCTAGATATGGTCAATCCAGGTTGCATCACAGCCCCTGAACGAATTGTGTAAGAATTTCTCTCTCTTTCACTCTCTTTGTGTCATGGGTTTTTAAAAGTAATTTTTTTTTTATAGTGGGGTTTAGCTGCTTTTCACTGCTGTGTTTATGCCCCTTTACACCCACTTGACACACTTCCAGAGAGATATCAATACATCGGTTTTAAGATTCTTACTAGTCAGATATATTCTTGTGCGGTGAATACGGGGTGTTGACTCCAGTTCACTGAGCAAGGAGTAGGTCTTGTCTATTACATATTGGGTTTATAGAACGGTATCTGAGCTAAGTAGAAACCCTTGTTTTATGCATCACCCCACCTCACCTTTCCCGTTAAGCAGCCATAGTGTGTTTTCTAAACGTGTGACTCTGTTCTGTTTTGTAATTCAGTTCAAGTGTAGCGGTTTTTACATTCCCTCTATAAGTGATAGCTTATGATAAGTGTCTTTTTCTGTGTGACTTATTTCACTTGGAATCGTCGTACCTAAATCCACTCATCATGCTGCTACTAGCCTTATGACATTGATTTCATGGCTGAGTGATATTCCATTGTACATAAGGACCACAACTTCTTTATCCATTTTTCTCTTTCCTGGGATATTTAAGGTGGAATGAAGTGGAGGTCCTTGTCAACAGAGCAGCCCTAAACTTTGGGCTGCCTGTGTCTTGCTGATTTTTAGTTTTCCCAATTTGTACACCCATGAGTGGAAGTGCCCTATGCTCTCTAAGCTGTGTGTTTTAGGTGTTTCAGGACACACTGTACACTTCTCCCGAGTGGCTGTTGGCAATTTACATCCCGCCCATCAGGGTAGCAAGGCTCCCATTTCTCCATGGCCTGTCCTGCCTTTCTGGTGTGTACATTTTTTTCAGCATGGCCCTTTGACCGATGGGAAGCGAGACTTCTTTGTAGCGCTGCTTTGCCTTTCCAGTTTGCTTGGTTGGCCAAAAAGGGCGTATGCGTTTTTTCTGAATATATTCAGGAAAAAACGCATACGCCCTTTTTGGCCAAGGGCATCATTGTCCACGTTTTGCCGCTTTTCATGTGCTTGAAAGGCGATTCGAATCTACCTCCTGAAAGCTGTTTCCTGCAATTCTGACTTGCTTTCAAATCCTCTTCGTTGCCTTCCCTCAATATATTGTGGACGAGAGTTATCATTTATCACTCTGCAGGTCTGTGAATTGCAGTGCCCCTGAGCTCCATTTTTCAACTCGCTTTTTTGGGAGCTGGCCGCAAAAGCGCAGGATTTCTTCAGGCCCTATTCTGGTTCCGGCGCGCTGGCTGAGCCTGTGGTTAATTCTTCTTCCTGATGGGAAAAAGAGTGACCTGTGCCTGTCAGAAAACCTAGAGCTAGTCTCTCATTGGTTCCCCCACTTCCCGTTCATTCTCAGGACAAATTGCAACCTGTACAGAACAGGAGGTTAAAGGTGCTGATTCTCCAAGGAGGGAGATTGCTAGTAACGTGGCTGGACCGGCGAACCCGAGCACAAGGAGATGAGAAATGAGGTGTGTTTCAGAAACCTTTCCCGATCAGACGGGGTACCATCATCTGGGTTTCTCATGCATGTTTTCGATGTAGGAAGATGCCCTTGAACCTGGAGATTTGGGACCCATGGGATGGGGACCACGCAGTAGTACTTTAAAGGGTCTGCGTTTGCTCACCCAACCTCACCAAACCTCTCAGCCCCAAGAGTGTCCAACCTTATGTCTCATCTAGCTGTGGGTCTAGATATGGTCAATCCAGGTTGCATCACAGCCCCTGAACGAATTGTGTAAGAATTTCTCTCTCTTTCACTCTCTTTCTTTCATGGTTTTTTTAAAGTAATTTATTTTGATAATGGGGTTTAGCTGCTTTTCACTGCTGTGTTTATGCCGCTTTACACCCACTTGACACTCTTCCAGAGAGATATCAATACATAGGTTTTAAGATTCTTACTAGTCAGATATGTTCTTGGGCGGTGAATACGGGGTGTTGAGTCCAGTTCACTGAGCAAGGAGTAGGTCTTGTCTATTACATATTGGGTTTATAGAACGGTATCTGAGCTAATTTGATACACTTGTTTTCTGCAACACGCCACCTCACCTTTCCCGTTAAGCAGCCATAGTGTGTTTTCAAAATGTGTGACTCTGTTCTGTTTTGTAATTCAGTTCAAGGGTAACGGTTTTTACATTCCCTCTATAAGTGATATCTTATGATATGTGTCTTTTTCTGTGTGACTTCTTTCACTTAGAATCGTTGTACCTAAATCCAATCATCATGCTGCTACTAGCCTTAGGACATTGATTTCATGGCTTAGTGATATTCCATTGTACATAAGGACCTCAACTTCTTTATCCATTTTTCTCTTTCCTGGGATATTTAAGGTGGAATGAAGTGGAGGTCCTTGTCAACAGAGCAGCCCTAAACTTTGGAGTGCCTGTGTCTTGCTGATTTTTAGTTTTCCCAATTTGTACACCCATGAGTGGAAGTGCCCTATGCTCTCTAAGCTGTGTGTTTTAGATGTTTCAGGGCACACCGTACACTTCTCCAGAGTGGCTGTTCGCAGTTTACATCCCGCCCATCAGCGTAGCAAGGCTCCCATTTCTCCATGGCCTGTCCTGCCTTTCTGGTTTGTACACTTTTTTCAGCATGGCCCTTTGACCGATGGGAGGAGAGACTTCTTTGTAGCGCGGATTTGCCTTTCCAGGTTGCTTGGTTGCCCAAAAAGGGCGTATGCATTTTTTCCTGAATATATTCAGGAAAAAACGCATACGCCCTTTTTGGCCAAGGGCATCATTGTCCACATTTTGCCGCTTTTCATGTGCTTGAAAGGCGATTCGAATCTACCTCCTGAAAGCTGTTTCCTGCAATACTGCCTTGCTTTCAAATCCTCTTCGTTGCCTTCCCTCAATATATTTGTGGACAAGAGTTATCATTTATAACTCTGCAGGTCTGTGAATTGCAGTGCCCCTGAGCTCCATTTTTCAACTCGCTTTTTTGGGAGCTGGCCGCAAAAGCGCAGGATTGCTTCAGGCCCTATTCTGGTTCCGGGGGGCAGGCTGAGCCTGTGGTTAATTCTTCTTCCTGATGGGAAAAAAGAGTGACCTGTGCCTGTCACAACACCTAGAGCAAGTCTCTCATTGGTTCCCCCACTTCCCGTTCATTCTCAGGACAAATTGCAACCTATACAGAACAGGAGGTTAAAGGTGCTGATTTTCCGAGGAGGGAGATTGCTAGTAACGTGGCTGGAATCGCGAAGCTGAGCACAAGGAGATGAGAAATGAGGTGCGTTTCAGAAACCTTTCCCGATCAGACGGTGTACCACCTTCTGGGTTTCTCATGCATGTTTTCGATGTAGGAAGATGCCCTTGAACCTGGAGATTTGGTACCCATGGGATGGGGACCACGCAGTGTTTCTTTAAAGGGTCTGCTTTTGCTTACCCAACCTCAGCAAACCTCTCAGCCCCAAGAGTGTCCACCCTTATGTCTCATCTAGCTGTGGGTCTAGATATGGTCAATCCAGGTTGCATCACAGCCCCTGAACGAATTGTGTAAGAATTTCTCTCTCTTTCACTCTCTTTGTGTCATGGGTTTTTAAAAGTAATTTTTTTTTATAGTGGGGTTTAGCTGCTTTTCACTGCTGTGTTTATGCCCCTTTACACCCACTTGACACACTTCCAGAGAGATATCAATACATCGGTTTTAAGATTCTTACTAGTCAGATATATTCTTGTGCGGTGAATACGGGGTGTTGACTCCAGTTCACTGAGCAAGGAGTAGGTCTTGTCTATTACATATTGGGTTTATAGAACGGTATCTGAGCTAAGTAGAAACCCTTGTTTTATGCATCACCCCACCTCACCTTTCCCGTTAAGCAGCCATAGTGTGTTTTCTAAACGTGTGACTCTGTTCTGTTTTGTAATTCAGTTCAAGTGTAGCGGTTTTTACATTCCCTCTATAAGTGATAGCTTATGATAAGTGTCTTTTTCTGTGTGACTTATTTCACTTGGAATCGTCGTACCTAAATCCACTCATCATGCTGCTACTAGCCTTATGACATTGATTTCATGGCTGAGTGATATTCCATTGTACATAAGGACCACAACTTCTTTATCCATTTTTCTCTTTCCTGGGATATTTAAGGTGGAATGAAGTGGAGGTCCTTGTCAACAGAGCAGCCCTAAACTTTGGGCTGCCTGTGTCTTGCTGATTTTTAGTTTTCCCAATTTGTACACCCATGAGTGGAAGTGCCCTATGCTCTCTAAGCTGTGTGTTTTAGGTGTTTCAGGACACACTGTACACTTCTCCCGAGTGGCTGTTGGCAATTTACATCCCGCCCATCAGGGTAGCAAGGCTCCCATTTCTCCATGGCCTGTCCTGCCTTTCTGGTGTGTACATTTTTTTCAGCATGGCCCTTTGACCGATGGGAAGCGAGACTTCTTTGTAGCGCTGCTTTGCCTTTCCAGTTTGCTTGGTTGGCCAAAAAGGGCGTATGCGTTTTTTCTGAATATATTCAGGAAAAAACGCATACGCCCTTTTTGGCCAAGGGCATCATTGTCCACGTTTTGCCGCTTTTCATGTGCTTGAAAGGCGATTCGAATCTACCTCCTGAAAGCTGTTTCCTGCAATTCTGACTTGCTTTCAAATCCTCTTCGTTGCCTTCCCTCAATATATTGTGGACGAGAGTTATCATTTATCACTCTGCAGGTCTGTGAATTGCAGTGCCCCTGAGCTCCATTTTTCAACTCGCTTTTTTGGGAGCTGGCCGCAAAAGCGCAGGATTTCTTCAGGCCCTATTCTGGTTCCGGCGCGCTGGCTGAGCCTGTGGTTAATTCTTCTTCCTGATGGGAAAAAGAGTGACCTGTGCCTGTCAGAAAACCTAGAGCTAGTCTCTCATTGGTTCCCCCACTTCCCGTTCATTCTCAGGACAAATTGCAACCTGTACAGAACAGGAGGTTAAAGGTGCTGATTCTCCAAGGAGGGAGATTGCTAGTAACGTGGCTGGACCGGCGAACCCGAGCACAAGGAGATGAGAAATGAGGTGTGTTTCAGAAACCTTTCCCGATCAGACGGGGTACCATCATCTGGGTTTCTCATGCATGTTTTCGATGTAGGAAGATGCCCTTGAACCTGGAGATTTGGGACCCATGGGATGGGGACCACGCAGTAGTACTTTAAAGGGTCTGCGTTTGCTCACCCAACCTCACCAAACCTCTCAGCCCCAAGAGTGTCCAACCTTATGTCTCATCTAGCTGTGGGTCTAGATATGGTCAATCCAGGTTGCATCACAGCCCCTGAACGAATTGTGTAAGAATTTCTCTCTCTTTCACTCTCTTTCTTTCATGGTTTTTTTAAAGTAATTTATTTTGATAATGGGGTTTAGCTGCTTTTCACTGCTGTGTTTATGCCGCTTTACACCCACTTGACACTCTTCCAGAGAGATATCAATACATAGGTTTTAAGATTCTTACTAGTCAGATATGTTCTTGGGCGGTGAATACGGGGTGTTGAGTCCAGTTCACTGAGCAAGGAGTAGGTCTTGTCTATTACATATTGGGTTTATAGAACGGTATCTGAGCTAATTTGATACACTTGTTTTCTGCAACACGCCACCTCACCTTTCCCGTTAAGCAGCCATAGTGTGTTTTCAAAATGTGTGACTCTGTTCTGTTTTGTAATTCAGTTCAAGGGTAACGGTTTTTACATTCCCTCTATAAGTGATATCTTATGATATGTGTCTTTTTCTGTGTGACTTCTTTCACTTAGAATCGTTGTACCTAAATCCAATCATCATGCTGCTACTAGCCTTAGGACATTGATTTCATGGCTTAGTGATATTCCATTGTACATAAGGACCTCAACTTCTTTATCCATTTTTCTCTTTCCTGGGATATTTAAGGTGGAATGAAGTGGAGGTCCTTGTCAACAGAGCAGCCCTAAACTTTGGAGTGCCTGTGTCTTGCTGATTTTTAGTTTTCCCAATTTGTACACCCATGAGTGGAAGTGCCCTATGCTCTCTAAGCTGTGTGTTTTAGATGTTTCAGGGCACACCGTACACTTCTCCAGAGTGGCTGTTCGCAGTTTACATCCCGCCCATCAGCGTAGCAAGGCTCCCATTTCTCCATGGCCTGTCCTGCCTTTCTGGTTTGTACACTTTTTTCAGCATGGCCCTTTGACCGATGGGAGGAGAGACTTCTTTGTAGCGCGGATTTGCCTTTCCAGGTTGCTTGGTTGCCCAAAAAGGGCGTATGCATTTTTTCCTGAATATATTCAGGAAAAAACGCATACGCCCTTTTTGGCCAAGGGCATCATTGTCCACATTTTGCCGCTTTTCATGTGCTTGAAAGGCGATTCGAATCTACCTCCTGAAAGCTGTTTCCTGCAATACTGCCTTGCTTTCAAATCCTCTTCGTTGCCTTCCCTCAATATATTTGTGGACAAGAGTTATCATTTATAACTCTGCAGGTCTGTGAATTGCAGTGCCCCTGAGCTCCATTTTTCAACTCGCTTTTTTGGGAGCTGGCCGCAAAAGCGCAGGATTGCTTCAGGCCCTATTCTGGTTCCGGGGGGCAGGCTGAGCCTGTGGTTAATTCTTCTTCCTGATGGGAAAAAAGAGTGACCTGTGCCTGTCACAACACCTAGAGCAAGTCTCTCATTGGTTCCCCCACTTCCCGTTCATTCTCAGGACAAATTGCAACCTATACAGAACAGGAGGTTAAAGGTGCTGATTTTCCGAGGAGGGAGATTGCTAGTAACGTGGCTGGAATCGCGAAGCTGAGCACAAGGAGATGAGAAATGAGGTGCGTTTCAGAAACCTTTCCCGATCAGACGGTGTACCACCTTCTGGGTTTCTCATGCATGTTTTCGATGTAGGAAGATGCCCTTGAACCTGGAGATTTGGTACCCATGGGATGGGGACCACGCAGTGTTTCTTTAAAGGGTCTGCTTTTGCTTACCCAACCTCAGCAAACCTCTCAGCCCCAAGAGTGTCCACCCTTATGTCTCATCTAGCTGTGGGTCTAGATATGGTCAATCCAGGTTGCATCACAGCCCCTGAACGAATTGTGTAAGAATTTCTCTCTCTTTCACTCTCTTTGTGTCATGGGTTTTTAAAAGTAATTTTTTTTTATAGTGGGGTTTAGCTGCTTTTCACTGCTGTGTTTATGCCCCTTTACACCCACTTGACACACTTCCAGAGAGATATCAATACATCGGTTTTAAGATTCTTACTAGTCAGATATATTCTTGTGCGGTGAATACGGGGTGTTGACTCCAGTTCACTGAGCAAGGAGTAGGTCTTGTCTATTACATATTGGGTTTATAGAACGGTATCTGAGCTAAGTAGAAACCCTTGTTTTATGCATCACCCCACCTCACCTTTCCCGTTAAGCAGCCATAGTGTGTTTTCTAAACGTGTGACTCTGTTCTGTTTTGTAATTCAGTTCAAGTGTAGCGGTTTTTACATTCCCTCTATAAGTGATAGCTTATGATAAGTGTCTTTTTCTGTGTGACTTATTTCACTTGGAATCGTCGTACCTAAATCCACTCATCATGCTGCTACTAGCCTTATGACATTGATTTCATGGCTGAGTGATATTCCATTGTACATAAGGACCACAACTTCTTTATCCATTTTTCTCTTTCCTGGGATATTTAAGGTGGAATGAAGTGGAGGTCCTTGTCAACAGAGCAGCCCTAAACTTTGGGCTGCCTGTGTCTTGCTGATTTTTAGTTTTCCCAATTTGTACACCCATGAGTGGAAGTGCCCTATGCTCTCTAAGCTGTGTGTTTTAGGTGTTTCAGGACACACTGTACACTTCTCCCGAGTGGCTGTTGGCAATTTACATCCCGCCCATCAGGGTAGCAAGGCTCCCATTTCTCCATGGCCTGTCCTGCCTTTCTGGTGTGTACATTTTTTTCAGCATGGCCCTTTGACCGATGGGAAGCGAGACTTCTTTGTAGCGCTGCTTTGCCTTTCCAGTTTGCTTGGTTGGCCAAAAAGGGCGTATGCGTTTTTTCTGAATATATTCAGGAAAAAACGCATACGCCCTTTTTGGCCAAGGGCATCATTGTCCACGTTTTGCCGCTTTTCATGTGCTTGAAAGGCGATTCGAATCTACCTCCTGAAAGCTGTTTCCTGCAATTCTGACTTGCTTTCAAATCCTCTTCGTTGCCTTCCCTCAATATATTGTGGACGAGAGTTATCATTTATCACTCTGCAGGTCTGTGAATTGCAGTGCCCCTGAGCTCCATTTTTCAACTCGCTTTTTTGGGAGCTGGCCGCAAAAGCGCAGGATTTCTTCAGGCCCTATTCTGGTTCCGGGGCGCTGGCTGAGCCTGTGGTTAATTCTTCTTCCTGATGGGAAAAAGAGTGACCTGTGCCTGTCAGAAAACCTAGAGCTAGTCTCTCATTGGTTCCCCCACTTCCCGTTCATTCTCAGGACAAATTGCAACCTGTACAGAACAGGAGGTTAAAGGTGCTGATTCTCCAAGGAGGGAGATTGCTAGTAACGTGGCTGGACCGGCGAACCCGAGCACAAGGAGATGAGAAATGAGGTGTGTTTCAGAAACCTTTCCCGATCAGACGGGGTACCATCATCTGGGTTTCTCATGCATGTTTTCGATGTAGGAAGATGCCCTTGAACCTGGAGATTTGGGACCCATGGGATGGGGACCACGCAGTAGTACTTTAAAGGGTCTGCGTTTGCTCACCCAACCTCACCAAACCTCTCAGCCCCAAGAGTGTCCAACCTTATGTCTCATCTAGCTGTGGGTCTAGATATGGTCAATCCAGGTTGCATCACAGCCCCTGAACGAATTGTGTAAGAATTTCTCTCTCTTTCACTCTCTTTCTTTCATGGTTTTTTTAAAGTAATTTATTTTGATAATGGGGTTTAGCTGCTTTTCACTGCTGTGTTTATGCCGCTTTACACCCACTTGACACTCTTCCAGAGAGATATCAATACATAGGTTTTAAGATTCTTACTAGTCAGATATGTTCTTGGGCGGTGAATACGGGGTGTTGAGTCCAGTTCACTGAGCAAGGAGTAGGTCTTGTCTATTACATATTGGGTTTATAGAACGGTATCTGAGCTAATTTGATACACTTGTTTTCTGCAACACGCCACCTCACCTTTCCCGTTAAGCAGCCATAGTGTGTTTTCAAAATGTGTGACTCTGTTCTGTTTTGTAATTCAGTTCAAGGGTAACGGTTTTTACATTCCCTCTATAAGTGATATCTTATGATATGTGTCTTTTTCTGTGTGACTTCTTTCACTTAGAATCGTTGTACCTAAATCCAATCATCATGCTGCTACTAGCCTTAGGACATTGATTTCATGGCTTAGTGATATTCCATTGTACATAAGGACCTCAACTTCTTTATCCATTTTTCTCTTTCCTGGGATATTTAAGGTGGAATGAAGTGGAGGTCCTTGTCAACAGAGCAGCCCTAAACTTTGGAGTGCCTGTGTCTTGCTGATTTTTAGTTTTCCCAATTTGTACACCCATGAGTGGAAGTGCCCTATGCTCTCTAAGCTGTGTGTTTTAGATGTTTCAGGGCACACCGTACACTTCTCCAGAGTGGCTGTTCGCAGTTTACATCCCGCCCATCAGCGTAGCAAGGCTCCCATTTCTCCATGGCCTGTCCTGCCTTTCTGGTTTGTACACTTTTTTCAGCATGGCCCTTTGACCGATGGGAGGAGAGACTTCTTTGTAGCGCGGATTTGCCTTTCCAGGTTGCTTGGTTGCCCAAAAAGGGCGTATGCATTTTTTCCTGAATATATTCAGGAAAAAACGCATACGCCCTTTTTGGCCAAGGGCATCATTGTCCACATTTTGCCGCTTTTCATGTGCTTGAAAGGCGATTCGAATCTACCTCCTGAAAGCTGTTTCCTGCAATACTGCCTTGCTTTCAAATCCTCTTCGTTGCCTTCCCTCAATATATTTGTGGACAAGAGTTATCATTTATAACTCTGCAGGTCTGTGAATTGCAGTGCCCCTGAGCTCCATTTTTCAACTCGCTTTTTTGGGAGCTGGCCGCAAAAGCGCAGGATTGCTTCAGGCCCTATTCTGGTTCCGGGGGGCAGGCTGAGCCTGTGGTTAATTCTTCTTCCTGATGGGAAAAAAGAGTGACCTGTGCCTGTCACAACACCTAGAGCAAGTCTCTCATTGGTTCCCCCACTTCCCGTTCATTCTCAGGACAAATTGCAACCTATACAGAACAGGAGGTTAAAGGTGCTGATTTTCCGAGGAGGGAGATTGCTAGTAACGTGGCTGGAATCGCGAAGCTGAGCACAAGGAGATGAGAAATGAGGTGCGTTTCAGAAACCTTTCCCGATCAGACGGTGTACCACCTTCTGGGTTTCTCATGCATGTTTTCGATGTAGGAAGATGCCCTTGAACCTGGAGATTTGGTACCCATGGGATGGGGACCACGCAGTGTTTCTTTAAAGGGTCTGCTTTTGCTTACCCAACCTCAGCAAACCTCTCAGCCCCAAGAGTGTCCACCCTTATGTCTCATCTAGCTGTGGGTCTAGATATGGTCAATCCAGGTTGCATCACAGCCCCTGAACGAATTGTGTAAGAATTTCTCTCTCTTTCACTCTCTTTGTGTCATGGGTTTTTAAAAGTAATTTTTTTTTATAGTGGGGTTTAGCTGCTTTTCACTGCTGTGTTTATGCCCCTTTACACCCACTTGACACACTTCCAGAGAGATATCAATACATCGGTTTTAAGATTCTTACTAGTCAGATATATTCTTGTGCGGTGAATACGGGGTGTTGACTCCAGTTCACTGAGCAAGGAGTAGGTCTTGTCTATTACATATTGGGTTTATAGAACGGTATCTGAGCTAAGTAGAAACCCTTGTTTTATGCATCACCCCACCTCACCTTTCCCGTTAAGCAGCCATAGTGTGTTTTCTAAACGTGTGACTCTGTTCTGTTTTGTAATTCAGTTCAAGTGTAGCGGTTTTTACATTCCCTCTATAAGTGATAGCTTATGATAAGTGTCTTTTTCTGTGTGACTTATTTCACTTGGAATCGTCGTACCTAAATCCACTCATCATGCTGCTACTAGCCTTATGACATTGATTTCATGGCTGAGTGATATTCCATTGTACATAAGGACCACAACTTCTTTATCCATTTTTCTCTTTCCTGGGATATTTAAGGTGGAATGAAGTGGAGGTCCTTGTCAACAGAGCAGCCCTAAACTTTGGGCTGCCTGTGTCTTGCTGATTTTTAGTTTTCCCAATTTGTACACCCATGAGTGGAAGTGCCCTATGCTCTCTAAGCTGTGTGTTTTAGGTGTTTCAGGACACACTGTACACTTCTCCCGAGTGGCTGTTGGCAATTTACATCCCGCCCATCAGGGTAGCAAGGCTCCCATTTCTCCATGGCCTGTCCTGCCTTTCTGGTGTGTACATTTTTTTCAGCATGGCCCTTTGACCGATGGGAAGCGAGACTTCTTTGTAGCGCTGCTTTGCCTTTCCAGTTTGCTTGGTTGGCCAAAAAGGGCGTATGCGTTTTTTCTGAATATATTCAGGAAAAAACGCATACGCCCTTTTTGGCCAAGGGCATCATTGTCCACGTTTTGCCGCTTTTCATGTGCTTGAAAGGCGATTCGAATCTACCTCCTGAAAGCTGTTTCCTGCAATTCTGACTTGCTTTCAAATCCTCTTCGTTGCCTTCCCTCAATATATTGTGGACGAGAGTTATCATTTATCACTCTGCAGGTCTGTGAATTGCAGTGCCCCTGAGCTCCATTTTTCAACTCGCTTTTTTGGGAGCTGGCCGCAAAAGCGCAGGATTTCTTCAGGCCCTATTCTGGTTCCGGGGCGCTGGCTGAGCCTGTGGTTAATTCTTCTTCCTGATGGGAAAAAGAGTGACCTGTGCCTGTCAGAAAACCTAGAGCTAGTCTCTCATTGGTTCCCCCACTTCCCGTTCATTCTCAGGACAAATTGCAACCTGTACAGAACAGGAGGTTAAAGGTGCTGATTCTCCAAGGAGGGAGATTGCTAGTAACGTGGCTGGACCGGCGAACCCGAGCACAAGGAGATGAGAAATGAGGTGTGTTTCAGAAACCTTTCCCGATCAGACGGGGTACCATCATCTGGGTTTCTCATGCATGTTTTCGATGTAGGAAGATGCCCTTGAACCTGGAGATTTGGGACCCATGGGATGGGGACCACGCAGTAGTACTTTAAAGGGTCTGCGTTTGCTCACCCAACCTCACCAAACCTCTCAGCCCCAAGAGTGTCCAACCTTATGTCTCATCTAGCTGTGGGTCTAGATATGGTCAATCCAGGTTGCATCACAGCCCCTGAACGAATTGTGTAAGAATTTCTCTCTCTTTCACTCTCTTTCTTTCATGGTTTTTTTAAAGTAATTTATTTTGATAATGGGGTTTAGCTGCTTTTCACTGCTGTGTTTATGCCGCTTTACACCCACTTGACACTCTTCCAGAGAGATATCAATACATAGGTTTTAAGATTCTTACTAGTCAGATATGTTCTTGGGCGGTGAATACGGGGTGTTGAGTCCAGTTCACTGAGCAAGGAGTAGGTCTTGTCTATTACATATTGGGTTTATAGAACGGTATCTGAGCTAATTTGATACACTTGTTTTCTGCAACACGCCACCTCACCTTTCCCGTTAAGCAGCCATAGTGTGTTTTCAAAATGTGTGACTCTGTTCTGTTTTGTAATTCAGTTCAAGGGTAACGGTTTTTACATTCCCTCTATAAGTGATATCTTATGATATGTGTCTTTTTCTGTGTGACTTCTTTCACTTAGAATCGTTGTACCTAAATCCAATCATCATGCTGCTACTAGCCTTAGGACATTGATTTCATGGCTTAGTGATATTCCATTGTACATAAGGACCTCAACTTCTTTATCCATTTTTCTCTTTCCTGGGATATTTAAGGTGGAATGAAGTGGAGGTCCTTGTCAACAGAGCAGCCCTAAACTTTGGAGTGCCTGTGTCTTGCTGATTTTTAGTTTTCCCAATTTGTACACCCATGAGTGGAAGTGCCCTATGCTCTCTAAGCTGTGTGTTTTAGATGTTTCAGGGCACACCGTACACTTCTCCAGAGTGGCTGTTCGCAGTTTACATCCCGCCCATCAGCGTAGCAAGGCTCCCATTTCTCCATGGCCTGTCCTGCCTTTCTGGTTTGTACACTTTTTTCAGCATGGCCCTTTGACCGATGGGAGGAGAGACTTCTTTGTAGCGCGGATTTGCCTTTCCAGGTTGCTTGGTTGCCCAAAAAGGGCGTATGCATTTTTTCCTGAATATATTCAGGAAAAAACGCATACGCCCTTTTTGGCCAAGGGCATCATTGTCCACATTTTGCCGCTTTTCATGTGCTTGAAAGGCGATTCGAATCTACCTCCTGAAAGCTGTTTCCTGCAATACTGCCTTGCTTTCAAATCCTCTTCGTTGCCTTCCCTCAATATATTTGTGGACAAGAGTTATCATTTATCACTCTGCAGGTCTGTGAATTGCAGTGCCCCTGAGCTCCATTTTTCAACTCGCTTTTTTGGGAGCTGGCCGCAAAAGCGCAGGATTGCTTCAGGCCCTATTCTGGTTCCGGGGGGCAGGCTGAGCCTGTGGTTAATTCTTCTTCCTGATGGGAAAAAAGAGTGACCTGTGCCTGTCACAACACCTAGAGCAAGTCTCTCATTGGTTCCCCCACTTCCCGTTCATTCTCAGGACAAATTGCAACCTATACAGAACAGGAGGTTAAAGGTGCTGATTTTCCGAGGAGGGAGATTGCTAGTAACGTGGCTGGAATCGCGAACCCGAGCACAAGGAGATGAGAAATGAGGTGCGTTTCAGAAACCTTTCCCGATCAGACGGTGTACCACCTTCTGGGTTTCTCATGCATGTTTTCGATGTAGGAAGATGCCCTTGAACCTGGAGATTTGGTACCCATGGGATGGGGACCACGCAGTGTTTCTTTAAAGGGTCTGCTTTTGCTTACCCAACCTCAGCAAACCTCTCAGCCCCAAGAGTGTCCACCCTTATGTCTCATCTAGCTGTGGGTCTAGATATGGTCAATCCAGGTTGCATCACAGCCCCTGAACGAATTGTGTAAGAATTTCTCTCTCTTTCACTCTCTTTGTGTCATGGGTTTTTAAAAGTAATTTTTTTTTATAGTGGGGTTTAGCTGCTTTTCACTGCTGTGTTTATGCCCCTTTACACCCACTTGACACACTTCCAGAGAGATATCAATACATCGGTTTTAAGATTCTTACTAGTCAGATATATTCTTGTGCGGTGAATACGGGGTGTTGACTCCAGTTCACTGAGCAAGGAGTAGGTCTTGTCTATTACATATTGGGTTTATAGAACGGTATCTGAGCTAAGTAGAAACCCTTGTTTTATGCATCACCCCACCTCACCTTTCCCGTTAAGCAGCCATAGTGTGTTTTCTAAACGTGTGACTCTGTTCTGTTTTGTAATTCAGTTCAAGTGTAGCGGTTTTTACATTCCCTCTATAAGTGATAGCTTATGATAAGTGTCTTTTTCTGTGTGACTTATTTCACTTGGAATCGTCGTACCTAAATCCACTCATCATGCTGCTACTAGCCTTATGACATTGATTTCATGGCTGAGTGATATTCCATTGTACATAAGGACCACAACTTCTTTATCCATTTTTCTCTTTCCTGGGATATTTAAGGTGGAATGAAGTGGAGGTCCTTGTCAACAGAGCAGCCCTAAACTTTGGGCTGCCTGTGTCTTGCTGATTTTTAGTTTTCCCAATTTGTACACCCATGAGTGGAAGTGCCCTATGCTCTCTAAGCTGTGTGTTTTAGGTGTTTCAGGACACACTGTACACTTCTCCCGAGTGGCTGTTGGCAATTTACATCCCGCCCATCAGGGTAGCAAGGCTCCCATTTCTCCATGGCCTGTCCTGCCTTTCTGGTGTGTACATTTTTTTCAGCATGGCCCTTTGACCGATGGGAAGCGAGACTTCTTTGTAGCGCTGCTTTGCCTTTCCAGTTTGCTTGGTTGGCCAAAAAGGGCGTATGCGTTTTTTCTGAATATATTCAGGAAAAAACGCATACGCCCTTTTTGGCCAAGGGCATCATTGTCCACGTTTTGCCGCTTTTCATGTGCTTGAAAGGCGATTCGAATCTACCTCCTGAAAGCTGTTTCCTGCAATTCTGACTTGCTTTCAAATCCTCTTCGTTGCCTTCCCTCAATATATTGTGGACGAGAGTTATCATTTATCACTCTGCAGGTCTGTGAATTGCAGTGCCCCTGAGCTCCATTTTTCAACTCGCTTTTTTGGGAGCTGGCCGCAAAAGCGCAGGATTTCTTCAGGCCCTATTCTGGTTCCGGGGCGCTGGCTGAGCCTGTGGTTAATTCTTCTTCCTGATGGGAAAAAGAGTGACCTGTGCCTGTCAGAAAACCTAGAGCTAGTCTCTCATTGGTTCCCCCACTTCCCGTTCATTCTCAGGACAAATTGCAACCTGTACAGAACAGGAGGTTAAAGGTGCTGATTCTCCAAGGAGGGAGATTGCTAGTAACGTGGCTGGACCGGCGAACCCGAGCACAAGGAGATGAGAAATGAGGTGTGTTTCAGAAACCTTTCCCGATCAGACGGGGTACCATCATCTGGGTTTCTCATGCATGTTTTCGATGTAGGAAGATGCCCTTGAACCTGGAGATTTGGGACCCATGGGATGGGGACCACGCAGTAGTACTTTAAAGGGTCTGCGTTTGCTCACCCAACCTCACCAAACCTCTCAGCCCCAAGAGTGTCCAACCTTATGTCTCATCTAGCTGTGGGTCTAGATATGGTCAATCCAGGTTGCATCACAGCCCCTGAACGAATTGTGTAAGAATTTCTCTCTCTTTCACTCTCTTTCTTTCATGGTTTTTTTAAAGTAATTTATTTTGATAATGGGGTTTAGCTGCTTTTCACTGCTGTGTTTATGCCGCTTTACACCCACTTGACACTCTTCCAGAGAGATATCAATACATAGGTTTTAAGATTCTTACTAGTCAGATATGTTCTTGGGCGGTGAATACGGGGTGTTGAGTCCAGTTCACTGAGCAAGGAGTAGGTCTTGTCTATTACATATTGGGTTTATAGAACGGTATCTGAGCTAATTTGATACACTTGTTTTCTGCAACACGCCACCTCACCTTTCCCGTTAAGCAGCCATAGTGTGTTTTCAAAATGTGTGACTCTGTTCTGTTTTGTAATTCAGTTCAAGGGTAACGGTTTTTACATTCCCTCTATAAGTGATATCTTATGATATGTGTCTTTTTCTGTGTGACTTCTTTCACTTAGAATCGTTGTACCTAAATCCAATCATCATGCTGCTACTAGCCTTAGGACATTGATTTCATGGCTTAGTGATATTCCATTGTACATAAGGACCTCAACTTCTTTATCCATTTTTCTCTTTCCTGGGATATTTAAGGTGGAATGAAGTGGAGGTCCTTGTCAACAGAGCAGCCCTAAACTTTGGAGTGCCTGTGTCTTGCTGATTTTTAGTTTTCCCAATTTGTACACCCATGAGTGGAAGTGCCCTATGCTCTCTAAGCTGTGTGTTTTAGATGTTTCAGGGCACACCGTACACTTCTCCAGAGTGGCTGTTCGCAGTTTACATCCCGCCCATCAGCGTAGCAAGGCTCCCATTTCTCCATGGCCTGTCCTGCCTTTCTGGTTTGTACACTTTTTTCAGCATGGCCCTTTGACCGATGGGAGGAGAGACTTCTTTGTAGCGCGGATTTGCCTTTCCAGGTTGCTTGGTTGCCCAAAAAGGGCGTATGCGTTTTTTCCTGAATATATTCAGGAAAAAACGCATACGCCCTTTTTGGCCAAGGGCATCATTGTCCACATTTTGCCGCTTTTCATGTGCTTGAAAGGCGATTCGAATCTACCTCCTGAAAGCTGTTTCCTGCAATACTGCCTTGCTTTCAAATCCTCTTCGTTGCCTTCCCTCAATATATTTGTGGACAAGAGTTATCATTTATAACTCTGCAGGTCTGTGAATTGCAGTGCCCCTGAGCTCCATTTTTCAACTCGCTTTTTTGGGAGCTGGCCGCAAAAGCGCAGGATTGCTTCAGGCCCTATTCTGGTTCCGGGGGGCAGGCTGAGCCTGTGGTTAATTCTTCTTCCTGATGGGAAAAAAGAGTGACCTGTGCCTGTCACAACACCTAGAGCAAGTCTCTCATTGGTTCCCCCACTTCCCGTTCATTCTCAGGACAAATTGCAACCTATACAGAACAGGAGGTTAAAGGTGCTGATTTTCCGAGGAGGGAGATTGCTAGTAACGTGGCTGGAATCGCGAAGCTGAGCACAAGGAGATGAGAAATGAGGTGCGTTTCAGAAACCTTTCCCGATCAGACGGTGTACCACCTTCTGGGTTTCTCATGCATGTTTTCGATGTAGGAAGATGCCCTTGAACCTGGAGATTTGGTACCCATGGGATGGGGACCACGCAGTGTTTCTTTAAAGGGTCTGCTTTTGCTTACCCAACCTCAGCAAACCTCTCAGCCCCAAGAGTGTCCACCCTTATGTCTCATCTAGCTGTGGGTCTAGATATGGTCAATCCAGGTTGCATCACAGCCCCTGAACGAATTGTGTAAGAATTTCTCTCTCTTTCACTCTCTTTGTGTCATGGGTTTTTAAAAGTAATTTTTTTTTATAGTGGGGTTTAGCTGCTTTTCACTGCTGTGTTTATGCCCCTTTACACCCACTTGACACACTTCCAGAGAGATATCAATACATCGGTTTTAAGATTCTTACTAGTCAGATATATTCTTGTGCGGTGAATACGGGGTGTTGACTCCAGTTCACTGAGCAAGGAGTAGGTCTTGTCTATTACATATTGGGTTTATAGAACGGTATCTGAGCTAAGTAGAAACCCTTGTTTTATGCATCACCCCACCTCACCTTTCCCGTTAAGCAGCCATAGTGTGTTTTCTAAACGTGTGACTCTGTTCTGTTTTGTAATTCAGTTCAAGTGTAGCGGTTTTTACATTCCCTCTATAAGTGATAGCTTATGATAAGTGTCTTTTTCTGTGTGACTTATTTCACTTGGAATCGTCGTACCTAAATCCACTCATCATGCTGCTACTAGCCTTATGACATTGATTTCATGGCTGAGTGATATTCCATTGTACATAAGGACCACAACTTCTTTATCCATTTTTCTCTTTCCTGGGATATTTAAGGTGGAATGAAGTGGAGGTCCTTGTCAACAGAGCAGCCCTAAACTTTGGGCTGCCTGTGTCTTGCTGATTTTTAGTTTTCCCAATTTGTACACCCATGAGTGGAAGTGCCCTATGCTCTCTAAGCTGTGTGTTTTAGGTGTTTCAGGACACACTGTACACTTCTCCCGAGTGGCTGTTGGCAATTTACATCCCGCCCATCAGGGTAGCAAGGCTCCCATTTCTCCATGGCCTGTCCTGCCTTTCTGGTGTGTACATTTTTTTCAGCATGGCCCTTTGACCGATGGGAAGCGAGACTTCTTTGTAGCGCTGCTTTGCCTTTCCAGTTTGCTTGGTTGGCCAAAAAGGGCGTATGCGTTTTTTCTGAATATATTCAGGAAAAAACGCATACGCCCTTTTTGGCCAAGGGCATCATTGTCCACGTTTTGCCGCTTTTCATGTGCTTGAAAGGCGATTCGAATCTACCTCCTGAAAGCTGTTTCCTGCAATTCTGACTTGCTTTCAAATCCTCTTCGTTGCCTTCCCTCAATATATTGTGGACGAGAGTTATCATTTATCACTCTGCAGGTCTGTGAATTGCAGTGCCCCTGAGCTCCATTTTTCAACTCGCTTTTTTGGGAGCTGGCCGCAAAAGCGCAGGATTTCTTCAGGCCCTATTCTGGTTCCGGCGCGCTGGCTGAGCCTGTGGTTAATTCTTCTTCCTGATGGGAAAAAGAGTGACCTGTGCCTGTCAGAAAACCTAGAGCTAGTCTCTCATTGGTTCCCCCACTTCCCGTTCATTCTCAGGACAAATTGCAACCTGTACAGAACAGGAGGTTAAAGGTGCTGATTCTCCAAGGAGGGAGATTGCTAGTAACGTGGCTGGACCGGCGAACCCGAGCACAAGGAGATGAGAAATGAGGTGTGTTTCAGAAACCTTTCCCGATCAGACGGGGTACCATCATCTGGGTTTCTCATGCATGTTTTCGATGTAGGAAGATGCCCTTGAACCTGGAGATTTGGGACCCATGGGATGGGGACCACGCAGTAGTACTTTAAAGGGTCTGCGTTTGCTCACCCAACCTCACCAAACCTCTCAGCCCCAAGAGTGTCCAACCTTATGTCTCATCTAGCTGTGGGTCTAGATATGGTCAATCCAGGTTGCATCACAGCCCCTGAACGAATTGTGTAAGAATTTCTCTCTCTTTCACTCTCTTTCTTTCATGGTTTTTTTAAAGTAATTTATTTTGATAATGGGGTTTAGCTGCTTTTCACTGCTGTGTTTATGCCGCTTTACACCCACTTGACACTCTTCCAGAGAGATATCAATACATAGGTTTTAAGATTCTTACTAGTCAGATATGTTCTTGGGCGGTGAATACGGGGTGTTGAGTCCAGTTCACTGAGCAAGGAGTAGGTCTTGTCTATTACATATTGGGTTTATAGAACGGTATCTGAGCTAATTTGATACACTTGTTTTCTGCAACACGCCACCTCACCTTTCCCGTTAAGCAGCCATAGTGTGTTTTCAAAATGTGTGACTCTGTTCTGTTTTGTAATTCAGTTCAAGGGTAACGGTTTTTACATTCCCTCTATAAGTGATATCTTATGATATGTGTCTTTTTCTGTGTGACTTCTTTCACTTAGAATCGTTGTACCTAAATCCAATCATCATGCTGCTACTAGCCTTAGGACATTGATTTCATGGCTTAGTGATATTCCATTGTACATAAGGACCTCAACTTCTTTATCCATTTTTCTCTTTCCTGGGATATTTAAGGTGGAATGAAGTGGAGGTCCTTGTCAACAGAGCAGCCCTAAACTTTGGAGTGCCTGTGTCTTGCTGATTTTTAGTTTTCCCAATTTGTACACCCATGAGTGGAAGTGCCCTATGCTCTCTAAGCTGTGTGTTTTAGATGTTTCAGGGCACACCGTACACTTCTCCAGAGTGGCTGTTCGCAGTTTACATCCCGCCCATCAGCGTAGCAAGGCTCCCATTTCTCCATGGCCTGTCCTGCCTTTCTGGTTTGTACACTTTTTTCAGCATGGCCCTTTGACCGATGGGAGGAGAGACTTCTTTGTAGCGCGGATTTGCCTTTCCAGGTTGCTTGGTTGCCCAAAAAGGGCGTATGCATTTTTTCCTGAATATATTCAGGAAAAAACGCATACGCCCTTTTTGGCCAAGGGCATCATTGTCCACATTTTGCCGCTTTTCATGTGCTTGAAAGGCGATTCGAATCTACCTCCTGAAAGCTGTTTCCTGCAATACTGCCTTGCTTTCAAATCCTCTTCGTTGCCTTCCCTCAATATATTTGTGGACAAGAGTTATCATTTATAACTCTGCAGGTCTGTGAATTGCAGTGCCCCTGAGCTCCATTTTTCAACTCGCTTTTTTGGGAGCTGGCCGCAAAAGCGCAGGATTGCTTCAGGCCCTATTCTGGTTCCGGGGGGCAGGCTGAGCCTGTGGTTAATTCTTCTTCCTGATGGGAAAAAAGAGTGACCTGTGCCTGTCACAACACCTAGAGCAAGTCTCTCATTGGTTCCCCCACTTCCCGTTCATTCTCAGGACAAATTGCAACCTATACAGAACAGGAGGTTAAAGGTGCTGATTTTCCGAGGAGGGAGATTCCTAGTAACGTGGCTGGAATCGCGAAGCTGAGCACAAGGAGATGAGAAATGAGGTGCGTTTCAGAAACCTTTCCCGATCAGACGGTGTACCACCTTCTGGGTTTCTCATGCATGTTTTCGATGTAGGAAGATGCCCTTGAACCTGGAGATTTGGTACCCATGGGATGGGGACCACGCAGTGTTTCTTTAAAGGGTCTGCTTTTGCTTACCCAACCTCAGCAAACCTCTCAGCCCCAAGAGTGTCCACCCTTATGTCTCATCTAGCTGTGGGTCTAGATATGGTCAATCCAGGTTGCATCACAGCCCCTGAACGAATTGTGTAAGAATTTCTCTCTCTTTCACTCTCTTTGTGTCATGGGTTTTTAAAAGTAATTTTTTTTTATAGTGGGGTTTAGCTGCTTTTCACTGCTGTGTTTATGCCCCTTTACACCCACTTGACACACTTCCAGAGAGATATCAATACATCGGTTTTAAGATTCTTACTAGTCAGATATATTCTTGTGCGGTGAATACGGGGTGTTGACTCCAGTTCACTGAGCAAGGAGTAGGTCTTGTCTATTACATATTGGGTTTATAGAACGGTATCTGAGCTAAGTAGAAACCCTTGTTTTATGCATCACCCCACCTCACCTTTCCCGTTAAGCAGCCATAGTGTGTTTTCTAAACGTGTGACTCTGTTCTGTTTTGTAATTCAGTTCAAGTGTAGCGGTTTTTACATTCCCTCTATAAGTGATAGCTTATGATAAGTGTCTTTTTCTGTGTGACTTATTTCACTTGGAATCGTCGTACCTAAATCCACTCATCATGCTGCTACTAGCCTTATGACATTGATTTCATGGCTGAGTGATATTCCATTGTACATAAGGACCACAACTTCTTTATCCATTTTTCTCTTTCCTGGGATATTTAAGGTGGAATGAAGTGGAGGTCCTTGTCAACAGAGCAGCCCTAAACTTTGGGCTGCCTGTGTCTTGCTGATTTTTAGTTTTCCCAATTTGTACACCCATGAGTGGAAGTGCCCTATGCTCTCTAAGCTGTGTGTTTTAGGTGTTTCAGGACACACTGTACACTTCTCCCGAGTGGCTGTTGGCAATTTACATCCCGCCCATCAGGGTAGCAAGGCTCCCATTTCTCCATGGCCTGTCCTGCCTTTCTGGTGTGTACATTTTTTTCAGCATGGCCCTTTGACCGATGGGAAGCGAGACTTCTTTGTAGCGCTGCTTTGCCTTTCCAGTTTGCTTGGTTGGCCAAAAAGGGCGTATGCGTTTTTTCTGAATATATTCAGGAAAAAACGCATACGCCCTTTTTGGCCAAGGGCATCATTGTCCACGTTTTGCCGCTTTTCATGTGCTTGAAAGGCGATTCGAATCTACCTCCTGAAAGCTGTTTCCTGCAATTCTGACTTGCTTTCAAATCCTCTTCGTTGCCTTCCCTCAATATATTGTGGACGAGAGTTATCATTTATCACTCTGCAGGTCTGTGAATTGCAGTGCCCCTGAGCTCCATTTTTCAACTCGCTTTTTTGGGAGCTGGCCGCAAAAGCGCAGGATTTCTTCAGGCCCTATTCTGGTTCCGGCGCGCTGGCTGAGCCTGTGGTTAATTCTTCTTCCTGATGGGAAAAAGAGTGACCTGTGCCTGTCAGAAAACCTAGAGCTAGTCTCTCATTGGTTCCCCCACTTCCCGTTCATTCTCAGGACAAATTGCAACCTGTACAGAACAGGAGGTTAAAGGTGCTGATTCTCCAAGGAGGGAGATTGCTAGTAACGTGGCTGGACCGGCGAACCCGAGCACAAGGAGATGAGAAATGAGGTGTGTTTCAGAAACCTTTCCCGATCAGACGGGGTACCATCATCTGGGTTTCTCATGCATGTTTTCGATGTAGGAAGATGCCCTTGAACCTGGAGATTTGGGACCCATGGGATGGGGACCACGCAGTAGTACTTTAAAGGGTCTGCGTTTGCTCACCCAACCTCACCAAACCTCTCAGCCCCAAGAGTGTCCAACCTTATGTCTCATCTAGCTGTGGGTCTAGATATGGTCAATCCAGGTTGCATCACAGCCCCTGAACGAATTGTGTAAGAATTTCTCTCTCTTTCACTCTCTTTCTTTCATGGTTTTTTTAAAGTAATTTATTTTGATAATGGGGTTTAGCTGCTTTTCACTGCTGTGTTTATGCCGCTTTACACCCACTTGACACTCTTCCAGAGAGATATCAATACATAGGTTTTAAGATTCTTACTAGTCAGATATGTTCTTGGGCGGTGAATACGGGGTGTTGAGTCCAGTTCACTGAGCAAGGAGTAGGTCTTGTCTATTACATATTGGGTTTATAGAACGGTATCTGAGCTAATTTGATACACTTGTTTTCTGCAACACGCCACCTCACCTTTCCCGTTAAGCAGCCATAGTGTGTTTTCAAAATGTGTGACTCTGTTCTGTTTTGTAATTCAGTTCAAGGGTAACGGTTTTTACATTCCCTCTATAAGTGATATCTTATGATATGTGTCTTTTTCTGTGTGACTTCTTTCACTTAGAATCGTTGTACCTAAATCCAATCATCATGCTGCTACTAGCCTTAGGACATTGATTTCATGGCTTAGTGATATTCCATTGTACATAAGGACCTCAACTTCTTTATCCATTTTTCTCTTTCCTGGGATATTTAAGGTGGAATGAAGTGGAGGTCCTTGTCAACAGAGCAGCCCTAAACTTTGGAGTGCCTGTGTCTTGCTGATTTTTAGTTTTCCCAATTTGTACACCCATGAGTGGAAGTGCCCTATGCTCTCTAAGCTGTGTGTTTTAGATGTTTCAGGGCACACCGTACACTTCTCCAGAGTGGCTGTTCGCAGTTTACATCCCGCCCATCAGCGTAGCAAGGCTCCCATTTCTCCATGGCCTGTCCTGCCTTTCTGGTTTGTACACTTTTTTCAGCATGGCCCTTTGACCGATGGGAGGAGAGACTTCTTTGTAGCGCGGATTTGCCTTTCCAGGTTGCTTGGTTGCCCAAAAAGGGCGTATGCATTTTTTCCTGAATATATTCAGGAAAAAACGCATACGCCCTTTTTGGCCAAGGGCATCATTGTCCACATTTTGCCGCTTTTCATGTGCTTGAAAGGCGATTCGAATCTACCTCCTGAAAGCTGTTTCCTGCAATACTGCCTTGCTTTCAAATCCTCTTCGTTGCCTTCCCTCAATATATTTGTGGACAAGAGTTATCATTTATAACTCTGCAGGTCTGTGAATTGCAGTGCCCCTGAGCTCCATTTTTCAACTCGCTTTTTTGGGAGCTGGCCGCAAAAGCGCAGGATTGCTTCAGGCCCTATTCTGGTTCCGGGGGGCAGGCTGAGCCTGTGGTTAATTCTTCTTCCTGATGGGAAAAAAGAGTGACCTGTGCCTGTCACAACACCTAGAGCAAGTCTCTCATTGGTTCCCCCACTTCCCGTTCATTCTCAGGACAAATTGCAACCTATACAGAACAGGAGGTTAAAGGTGCTGATTTTCCGAGGAGGGAGATTGCTAGTAACGTGGCTGGAATCGCGAAGCTGAGCACAAGGAGATGAGAAATGAGGTGCGTTTCAGAAACCTTTCCCGATCAGACGGTGTACCACCTTCTGGGTTTCTCATGCATGTTTTCGATGTAGGAAGATGCCCTTGAACCTGGAGATTTGGTACCCATGGGATGGGGACCACGCAGTGTTTCTTTAAAGGGTCTGCTTTTGCTTACCCAACCTCAGCAAACCTCTCAGCCCCAAGAGTGTCCACCCTTATGTCTCATCTAGCTGTGGGTCTAGATATGGTCAATCCAGGTTGCATCACAGCCCCTGAACGAATTGTGTAAGAATTTCTCTCTCTTTCACTCTCTTTGTGTCATGGGTTTTTAAAAGTAATTTTTTTTTATAGTGGGGTTTAGCTGCTTTTCACTGCTGTGTTTATGCCCCTTTACACCCACTTGACACACTTCCAGAGAGATATCAATACATCGGTTTTAAGATTCTTACTAGTCAGATATATTCTTGTGCGGTGAATACGGGGTGTTGACTCCAGTTCACTGAGCAAGGAGTAGGTCTTGTCTATTACATATTGGGTTTATAGAACGGTATCTGAGCTAAGTAGAAACCCTTGTTTTATGCATCACCCCACCTCACCTTTCCCGTTAAGCAGCCATAGTGTGTTTTCTAAACGTGTGACTCTGTTCTGTTTTGTAATTCAGTTCAAGTGTAGCGGTTTTTACATTCCCTCTATAAGTGATAGCTTATGATAAGTGTCTTTTTCTGTGTGACTTATTTCACTTGGAATCGTCGTACCTAAATCCACTCATCATGCTGCTACTAGCCTTATGACATTGATTTCATGGCTGAGTGATATTCCATTGTACATAAGGACCACAACTTCTTTATCCATTTTTCTCTTTCCTGGGATATTTAAGGTGGAATGAAGTGGAGGTCCTTGTCAACAGAGCAGCCCTAAACTTTGGGCTGCCTGTGTCTTGCTGATTTTTAGTTTTCCCAATTTGTACACCCATGAGTGGAAGTGCCCTATGCTCTCTAAGCTGTGTGTTTTAGGTGTTTCAGGACACACTGTACACTTCTCCCGAGTGGCTGTTGGCAATTTACATCCCGCCCATCAGGGTAGCAAGGCTCCCATTTCTCCATGGCCTGTCCTGCCTTTCTGGTGTGTACATTTTTTTCAGCATGGCCCTTTGACCGATGGGAAGCGAGACTTCTTTGTAGCGCTGCTTTGCCTTTCCAGTTTGCTTGGTTGGCCAAAAAGGGCGTATGCGTTTTTTCTGAATATATTCAGGAAAAAACGCATACGCCCTTTTTGGCCAAGGGCATCATTGTCCACGTTTTGCCGCTTTTCATGTGCTTGAAAGGCGATTCGAATCTACCTCCTGAAAGCTGTTTCCTGCAATTCTGACTTGCTTTCAAATCCTCTTCGTTGCCTTCCCTCAATATATTGTGGACGAGAGTTATCATTTATCACTCTGCAGGTCTGTGAATTGCAGTGCCCCTGAGCTCCATTTTTCAACTCGCTTTTTTGGGAGCTGGCCGCAAAAGCGCAGGATTTCTTCAGGCCCTATTCTGGTTCCGGCGCGCTGGCTGAGCCTGTGGTTAATTCTTCTTCCTGATGGGAAAAAGAGTGACCTGTGCCTGTCAGAAAACCTAGAGCTAGTCTCTCATTGGTTCCCCCACTTCCCGTTCATTCTCAGGACAAATTGCAACCTGTACAGAACAGGAGGTTAAAGGTGCTGATTCTCCAAGGAGGGAGATTGCTAGTAACGTGGCTGGACCGGCGAACCCGAGCACAAGGAGATGAGAAATGAGGTGTGTTTCAGAAACCTTTCCCGATCAGACGGGGTACCATCATCTGGGTTTCTCATGCATGTTTTCGATGTAGGAAGATGCCCTTGAACCTGGAGATTTGGGACCCATGGGATGGGGACCACGCAGTAGTACTTTAAAGGGTCTGCGTTTGCTCACCCAACCTCACCAAACCTCTCAGCCCCAAGAGTGTCCAACCTTATGTCTCATCTAGCTGTGGGTCTAGATATGGTCAATCCAGGTTGCATCACAGCCCCTGAACGAATTGTGTAAGAATTTCTCTCTCTTTCACTCTCTTTCTTTCATGGTTTTTTTAAAGTAATTTATTTTGATAATGGGGTTTAGCTGCTTTTCACTGCTGTGTTTATGCCGCTTTACACCCACTTGACACTCTTCCAGAGAGATATCAATACATAGGTTTTAAGATTCTTACTAGTCAGATATGTTCTTGGGCGGTGAATACGGGGTGTTGAGTCCAGTTCACTGAGCAAGGAGTAGGTCTTGTCTATTACATATTGGGTTTATAGAACGGTATCTGAGCTAATTTGATACACTTGTTTTCTGCAACACGCCACCTCACCTTTCCCGTTAAGCAGCCATAGTGTGTTTTCAAAATGTGTGACTCTGTTCTGTTTTGTAATTCAGTTCAAGGGTAACGGTTTTTACATTCCCTCTATAAGTGATATCTTATGATATGTGTCTTTTTCTGTGTGACTTCTTTCACTTAGAATCGTTGTACCTAAATCCAATCATCATGCTGCTACTAGCCTTAGGACATTGATTTCATGGCTTAGTGATATTCCATTGTACATAAGGACCTCAACTTCTTTATCCATTTTTCTCTTTCCTGGGATATTTAAGGTGGAATGAAGTGGAGGTCCTTGTCAACAGAGCAGCCCTAAACTTTGGAGTGCCTGTGTCTTGCTGATTTTTAGTTTTCCCAATTTGTACACCCATGAGTGGAAGTGCCCTATGCTCTCTAAGCTGTGTGTTTTAGATGTTTCAGGGCACACCGTACACTTCTCCAGAGTGGCTGTTCGCAGTTTACATCCCGCCCATCAGCGTAGCAAGGCTCCCATTTCTCCATGGCCTGTCCTGCCTTTCTGGTTTGTACACTTTTTTCAGCATGGCCCTTTGACCGATGGGAGGAGAGACTTCTTTGTAGCGCGGATTTGCCTTTCCAGGTTGCTTGGTTGCCCAAAAAGGGCGTATGCGTTTTTTCCTGAATATATTCAGGAAAAAACGCATACGCCCTTTTTGGCCAAGGGCATCATTGTCCACATTTTGCCGCTTTTCATGTGCTTGAAAGGCGATTCGAATCTACCTCCTGAAAGCTGTTTCCTGCAATACTGCCTTGCTTTCAAATCCTCTTCGTTGCCTTCCCTCAATATATTTGTGGACAAGAGTTATCATTTATAACTCTGCAGGTCTGTGAATTGCAGTGCCCCTGAGCTCCATTTTTCAACTCGCTTTTTTGGGAGCTGGCCGCAAAAGCGCAGGATTGCTTCAGGCCCTATTCTGGTTCCGGGGGGCAGGCTGAGCCTGTGGTTAATTCTTCTTCCTGATGGGAAAAAAGAGTGACCTGTGCCTGTCACAACACCTAGAGCAAGTCTCTCATTGGTTCCCCCACTTCCCGTTCATTCTCAGGACAAATTGCAACCTATACAGAACAGGAGGTTAAAGGTGCTGATTTTCCGAGGAGGGAGATTGCTAGTAACGTGGCTGGAATCGCGAACCTGAGCACAAGGAGATGAGAAATGAGGTGCGTTTCAGAAACCTTTCCCGATCAGACGGTGTACCACCTTCTGGGTTTCTCATGCATGTTTTCGATGTAGGAAGATGCCCTTGAACCTGGAGATTTGGTACCCATGGGATGGGGACCACGCAGTGTTTCTTTAAAGGGTCTGCTTTTGCTTACCCAACCTCAGCAAACCTCTCAGCCCCAAGAGTGTCCACCCTTATGTCTCATCTAGCTGTGGGTCTAGATATGGTCAATCCAGGTTGCATCACAGCCCCTGAACGAATTGTGTAAGAATTTCTCTCTCTTTCACTCTCTTTGTGTCATGGGTTTTTAAAAGTAATTTTTTTTTATAGTGGGGTTTAGCTGCTTTTCACTGCTGTGTTTATGCCCCTTTACACCCACTTGACACACTTCCAGAGAGATATCAATACATCGGTTTTAAGATTCTTACTAGTCAGATATATTCTTGTGCGGTGAATACGGGGTGTTGACTCCAGTTCACTGAGCAAGGAGTAGGTCTTGTCTATTACATATTGGGTTTATAGAACGGTATCTGAGCTAAGTAGAAACCCTTGTTTTATGCATCACCCCACCTCACCTTTCCCGTTAAGCAGCCATAGTGTGTTTTCTAAACGTGTGACTCTGTTCTGTTTTGTAATTCAGTTCAAGTGTAGCGGTTTTTACATTCCCTCTATAAGTGATAGCTTATGATAAGTGTCTTTTTCTGTGTGACTTATTTCACTTGGAATCGTCGTACCTAAATCCACTCATCATGCTGCTACTAGCCTTATGACATTGATTTCATGGCTGAGTGATATTCCATTGTACATAAGGACCACAACTTCTTTATCCATTTTTCTCTTTCCTGGGATATTTAAGGTGGAATGAAGTGGAGGTCCTTGTCAACAGAGCAGCCCTAAACTTTGGGCTGCCTGTGTCTTGCTGATTTTTAGTTTTCCCAATTTGTACACCCATGAGTGGAAGTGCCCTATGCTCTCTAAGCTGTGTGTTTTAGGTGTTTCAGGACACACTGTACACTTCTCCCGAGTGGCTGTTGGCAATTTACATCCCGCCCATCAGGGTAGCAAGGCTCCCATTTCTCCATGGCCTGTCCTGCCTTTCTGGTGTGTACATTTTTTTCAGCATGGCCCTTTGACCGATGGGAAGCGAGACTTCTTTGTAGCGCTGCTTTGCCTTTCCAGTTTGCTTGGTTGGCCAAAAAGGGCGTATGCGTTTTTTCTGAATATATTCAGGAAAAAACGCATACGCCCTTTTTGGCCAAGGGCATCATTGTCCACGTTTTGCCGCTTTTCATGTGCTTGAAAGGCGATTCGAATCTACCTCCTGAAAGCTGTTTCCTGCAATTCTGACTTGCTTTCAAATCCTCTTCGTTGCCTTCCCTCAATATATTGTGGACGAGAGTTATCATTTATCACTCTGCAGGTCTGTGAATTGCAGTGCCCCTGAGCTCCATTTTTCAACTCGCTTTTTTGGGAGCTGGCCGCAAAAGCGCAGGATTTCTTCAGGCCCTATTCTGGTTCCGGCGCGCTGGCTGAGCCTGTGGTTAATTCTTCTTCCTGATGGGAAAAAGAGTGACCTGTGCCTGTCAGAAAACCTAGAGCTAGTCTCTCATTGGTTCCCCCACTTCCCGTTCATTCTCAGGACAAATTGCAACCTGTACAGAACAGGAGGTTAAAGGTGCTGATTCTCCAAGGAGGGAGATTGCTAGTAACGTGGCTGGACCGGCGAACCCGAGCACAAGGAGATGAGAAATGAGGTGTGTTTCAGAAACCTTTCCCGATCAGACGGGGTACCATCATCTGGGTTTCTCATGCATGTTTTCGATGTAGGAAGATGCCCTTGAACCTGGAGATTTGGGACCCATGGGATGGGGACCACGCAGTAGTACTTTAAAGGGTCTGCGTTTGCTCACCCAACCTCACCAAACCTCTCAGCCCCAAGAGTGTCCAACCTTATGTCTCATCTAGCTGTGGGTCTAGATATGGTCAATCCAGGTTGCATCACAGCCCCTGAACGAATTGTGTAAGAATTTCTCTCTCTTTCACTCTCTTTCTTTCATGGTTTTTTTAAAGTAATTTATTTTGATAATGGGGTTTAGCTGCTTTTCACTGCTGTGTTTATGCCGCTTTACACCCACTTGACACTCTTCCAGAGAGATATCAATACATAGGTTTTAAGATTCTTACTAGTCAGATATGTTCTTGGGCGGTGAATACGGGGTGTTGAGTCCAGTTCACTGAGCAAGGAGTAGGTCTTGTCTATTACATATTGGGTTTATAGAACGGTATCTGAGCTAATTTGATACACTTGTTTTCTGCAACACGCCACCTCACCTTTCCCGTTAAGCAGCCATAGTGTGTTTTCAAAATGTGTGACTCTGTTCTGTTTTGTAATTCAGTTCAAGGGTAACGGTTTTTACATTCCCTCTATAAGTGGTATCTTATGATATGTGTCTTTTTCTGTGTGACTTCTTTCACTTAGAATCGTTGTACCTAAATCCAATCATCATGCTGCTACTAGCCTTAGGACATTGATTTCATGGCTTAGTGATATTCCATTGTACATAAGGACCTCAACTTCTTTATCCATTTTTCTCTTTCCTGGGATATTTAAGGTGGAATGAAGTGGAGGTCCTTGTCAACAGAGCAGCCCTAAACTTTGGAGTGCCTGTGTCTTGCTGATTTTTAGTTTTCCCAATTTGTACACCCATGAGTGGAAGTGCCCTATGCTCTCTAAGCTGTGTGTTTTAGATGTTTCAGGGCACACCGTACACTTCTCCAGAGTGGCTGTTCGCAGTTTACATCCCGCCCATCAGCGTAGCAAGGCTCCCATTTCTCCATGGCCTGTCCTGCCTTTCTGGTTTGTACACTTTTTTCAGCATGGCCCTTTGACCGATGGGAGGAGAGACTTCTTTGTAGCGCGGATTTGCCTTTCCAGGTTGCTTGGTTGCCCAAAAAGGGCGTATGCGTTTTTTCCTGAATATATTCAGGAAAAAACGCATACGCCCTTTTTGGCCAAGGGCATCATTGTCCACATTTTGCCGCTTTTCATGTGCTTGAAAGGCGATTCGAATCTACCTCCTGAAAGCTGTTTCCTGCAATACTGCCTTGCTTTCAAATCCTCTTCGTTGCCTTCCCTCAATATATTTGTGGACAAGAGTTATCATTTATAACTCTGCAGGTCTGTGAATTGCAGTGCCCCTGAGCTCCATTTTTCAACTCGCTTTTTTGGGAGCTGGCCGCAAAAGCGCAGGATTGCTTCAGGCCCTATTCTGGTTCCGGGGGGCAGGCTGAGCCTGTGGTTAATTCTTCTTCCTGATGGGAAAAAAGAGTGACCTGTGCCTGTCACAACACCTAGAGCAAGTCTCTCATTGGTTCCCCCACTTCCCGTTCATTCTCAGGACAAATTGCAACCTATACAGAACAGGAGGTTAAAGGTGCTGATTTTCCGAGGAGGGAGATTCCTAGTAACGTGGCTGGAATCGCGAAGCTGAGCACAAGGAGATGAGAAATGAGGTGCGTTTCAGAAACCTTTCCCGATCAGACGGTGTACCACCTTCTGGGTTTCTCATGCATGTTTTCGATGTAGGAAGATGCCCTTGAACCTGGAGATTTGGTACCCATGGGATGGGGACCACGCAGTGTTTCTTTAAAGGGTCTGCTTTTGCTTACCCAACCTCAGCAAACCTCTCAGCCCCAAGAGTGTCCACCCTTATGTCTCATCTAGCTGTGGGTCTAGATATGGTCAATCCAGGTTGCATCACAGCCCCTGAACGAATTGTGTAAGAATTTCTCTCTCTTTCACTCTCTTTGTGTCATGGGTTTTTAAAAGTAATTTTTTTTTATAGTGGGGTTTAGCTGCTTTTCACTGCTGTGTTTATGCCCCTTTACACCCACTTGACACACTTCCAGAGAGATATCAATACATCGGTTTTAAGATTCTTACTAGTCAGATATATTCTTGTGCGGTGAATACGGGGTGTTGACTCCAGTTCACTGAGCAAGGAGTAGGTCTTGTCTATTACATATTGGGTTTATAGAACGGTATCTGAGCTAAGTAGAAACCCTTGTTTTATGCATCACCCCACCTCACCTTTCCCGTTAAGCAGCCATAGTGTGTTTTCTAAACGTGTGACTCTGTTCTGTTTTGTAATTCAGTTCAAGTGTAGCGGTTTTTACATTCCCTCTATAAGTGATAGCTTATGATAAGTGTCTTTTTCTGTGTGACTTATTTCACTTGGAATCGTCGTACCTAAATCCACTCATCATGCTGCTACTAGCCTTATGACATTGATTTCATGGCTGAGTGATATTCCATTGTACATAAGGACCACAACTTCTTTATCCATTTTTCTCTTTCCTGGGATATTTAAGGTGGAATGAAGTGGAGGTCCTTGTCAACAGAGCAGCCCTAAACTTTGGGCTGCCTGTGTCTTGCTGATTTTTAGTTTTCCCAATTTGTACACCCATGAGTGGAAGTGCCCTATGCTCTCTAAGCTGTGTGTTTTAGGTGTTTCAGGACACACTGTACACTTCTCCCGAGTGGCTGTTGGCAATTTACATCCCGCCCATCAGGGTAGCAAGGCTCCCATTTCTCCATGGCCTGTCCTGCCTTTCTGGTGTGTACATTTTTTTCAGCATGGCCCTTTGACCGATGGGAAGCGAGACTTCTTTGTAGCGCTGCTTTGCCTTTCCAGTTTGCTTGGTTGGCCAAAAAGGGCGTATGCGTTTTTTCTGAATATATTCAGGAAAAAACGCATACGCCCTTTTTGGCCAAGGGCATCATTGTCCACGTTTTGCCGCTTTTCATGTGCTTGAAAGGCGATTCGAATCTACCTCCTGAAAGCTGTTTCCTGCAATTCTGACTTGCTTTCAAATCCTCTTCGTTGCCTTCCCTCAATATATTGTGGACGAGAGTTATCATTTATCACTCTGCAGGTCTGTGAATTGCAGTGCCCCTGAGCTCCATTTTTCAACTCGCTTTTTTGGGAGCTGGCCGCAAAAGCGCAGGATTTCTTCAGGCCCTATTCTGGTTCCGGCGCGCTGGCTGAGCCTGTGGTTAATTCTTCTTCCTGATGGGAAAAAGAGTGACCTGTGCCTGTCAGAAAACCTAGAGCTAGTCTCTCATTGGTTCCCCCACTTCCCGTTCATTCTCAGGACAAATTGCAACCTGTACAGAACAGGAGGTTAAAGGTGCTGATTCTCCAAGGAGGGAGATTGCTAGTAACGTGGCTGGACCGGCGAACCCGAGCACAAGGAGATGAGAAATGAGGTGTGTTTCAGAAACCTTTCCCGATCAGACGGGGTACCATCATCTGGGTTTCTCATGCATGTTTTCGATGTAGGAAGATGCCCTTGAACCTGGAGATTTGGGACCCATGGGATGGGGACCACGCAGTAGTACTTTAAAGGGTCTGCGTTTGCTCACCCAACCTCACCAAACCTCTCAGCCCCAAGAGTGTCCAACCTTATGTCTCATCTAGCTGTGGGTCTAGATATGGTCAATCCAGGTTGCATCACAGCCCCTGAACGAATTGTGTAAGAATTTCTCTCTCTTTCACTCTCTTTCTTTCATGGTTTTTTTAAAGTAATTTATTTTGATAATGGGGTTTAGCTGCTTTTCACTGCTGTGTTTATGCCGCTTTACACCCACTTGACACTCTTCCAGAGAGATATCAATACATAGGTTTTAAGATTCTTACTAGTCAGATATGTTCTTGGGCGGTGAATACGGGGTGTTGAGTCCAGTTCACTGAGCAAGGAGTAGGTCTTGTCTATTACATATTGGGTTTATAGAACGGTATCTGAGCTAATTTGATACACTTGTTTTCTGCAACACGCCACCTCACCTTTCCCGTTAAGCAGCCATAGTGTGTTTTCAAAATGTGTGACTCTGTTCTGTTTTGTAATTCAGTTCAAGGGTAACGGTTTTTACATTCCCTCTATAAGTGATATCTTATGATATGTGTCTTTTTCTGTGTGACTTCTTTCACTTAGAATCGTTGTACCTAAATCCAATCATCATGCTGCTACTAGCCTTAGGACATTGATTTCATGGCTTAGTGATATTCCATTGTACATAAGGACCTCAACTTCTTTATCCATTTTTCTCTTTCCTGGGATATTTAAGGTGGAATGAAGTGGAGGTCCTTGTCAACAGAGCAGCCCTAAACTTTGGAGTGCCTGTGTCTTGCTGATTTTTAGTTTTCCCAATTTGTACACCCATGAGTGGAAGTGCCCTATGCTCTCTAAGCTGTGTGTTTTAGATGTTTCAGGGCACACCGTACACTTCTCCAGAGTGGCTGTTCGCAGTTTACATCCCGCCCATCAGCGTAGCAAGGCTCCCATTTCTCCATGGCCTGTCCTGCCTTTCTGGTTTGTACACTTTTTTCAGCATGGCCCTTTGACCGATGGGAGGAGAGACTTCTTTGTAGCGCGGATTTGCCTTTCCAGGTTGCTTGGTTGCCCAAAAAGGGCGTATGCATTTTTTCCTGAATATATTCAGGAAAAAACGCATACGCCCTTTTTGGCCAAGGGCATCATTGTCCACATTTTGCCGCTTTTCATGTGCTTGAAAGGCGATTCGAATCTACCTCCTGAAAGCTGTTTCCTGCAATACTGCCTTGCTTTCAAATCCTCTTCGTTGCCTTCCCTCAATATATTTGTGGACAAGAGTTATCATTTATAACTCTGCAGGTCTGTGAATTGCAGTGCCCCTGAGCTCCATTTTTCAACTCGCTTTTTTGGGAGCTGGCCGCAAAAGCGCAGGATTGCTTCAGGCCCTATTCTGGTTCCGGGGGGCAGGCTGAGCCTGTGGTTAATTCTTCTTCCTGATGGGAAAAAAGAGTGACCTGTGCCTGTCACAACACCTAGAGCAAGTCTCTCATTGGTTCCCCCACTTCCCGTTCATTCTCAGGACAAATTGCAACCTATACAGAACAGGAGGTTAAAGGTGCTGATTTTCCGAGGAGGGAGATTGCTAGTAACGTGGCTGGAATCGCGAAGCTGAGCACAAGGAGATGAGAAATGAGGTGCGTTTCAGAAACCTTTCCCGATCAGACGGTGTACCACCTTCTGGGTTTCTCATGCATGTTTTCGATGTAGGAAGATGCCCTTGAACCTGGAGATTTGGTACCCATGGGATGGGGACCACGCAGTGTTTCTTTAAAGGGTCTGCTTTTGCTTACCCAACCTCAGCAAACCTCTCAGCCCCAAGAGTGTCCACCCTTATGTCTCATCTAGCTGTGGGTCTAGATATGGTCAATCCAGGTTGCATCACAGCCCCTGAACGAATTGTGTAAGAATTTCTCTCTCTTTCACTCTCTTTGTGTCATGGGTTTTTAAAAGTAATTTTTTTTTATAGTGGGGTTTAGCTGCTTTTCACTGCTGTGTTTATGCCCCTTTACACCCACTTGACACACTTCCAGAGAGATATCAATACATCGGTTTTAAGATTCTTACTAGTCAGATATATTCTTGTGCGGTGAATACGGGGTGTTGACTCCAGTTCACTGAGCAAGGAGTAGGTCTTGTCTATTACATATTGGGTTTATAGAACGGTATCTGAGCTAAGTAGAAACCCTTGTTTTATGCATCACCCCACCTCACCTTTCCCGTTAAGCAGCCATAGTGTGTTTTCTAAACGTGTGACTCTGTTCTGTTTTGTAATTCAGTTCAAGTGTAGCGGTTTTTACATTCCCTCTATAAGTGATAGCTTATGATAAGTGTCTTTTTCTGTGTGACTTATTTCACTTGGAATCGTCGTACCTAAATCCACTCATCATGCTGCTACTAGCCTTATGACATTGATTTCATGGCTGAGTGATATTCCATTGTACATAAGGACCACAACTTCTTTATCCATTTTTCTCTTTCCTGGGATATTTAAGGTGGAATGAAGTGGAGGTCCTTGTCAACAGAGCAGCCCTAAACTTTGGGCTGCCTGTGTCTTGCTGATTTTTAGTTTTCCCAATTTGTACACCCATGAGTGGAAGTGCCCTATGCTCTCTAAGCTGTGTGTTTTAGGTGTTTCAGGACACACTGTACACTTCTCCCGAGTGGCTGTTGGCAATTTACATCCCGCCCATCAGGGTAGCAAGGCTCCCATTTCTCCATGGCCTGTCCTGCCTTTCTGGTGTGTACATTTTTTTCAGCATGGCCCTTTGACCGATGGGAAGCGAGACTTCTTTGTAGCGCTGCTTTGCCTTTCCAGTTTGCTTGGTTGGCCAAAAAGGGCGTATGCGTTTTTTCTGAATATATTCAGGAAAAAACGCATACGCCCTTTTTGGCCAAGGGCATCATTGTCCACGTTTTGCCGCTTTTCATGTGCTTGAAAGGCGATTCGAATCTACCTCCTGAAAGCTGTTTCCTGCAATTCTGACTTGCTTTCAAATCCTCTTCGTTGCCTTCCCTCAATATATTGTGGACGAGAGTTATCATTTATCACTCTGCAGGTCTGTGAATTGCAGTGCCCCTGAGCTCCATTTTTCAACTCGCTTTTTTGGGAGCTGGCCGCAAAAGCGCAGGATTTCTTCAGGCCCTATTCTGGTTCCGGCGCGCTGGCTGAGCCTGTGGTTAATTCTTCTTCCTGATGGGAAAAAGAGTGACCTGTGCCTGTCAGAAAACCTAGAGCTAGTCTCTCATTGGTTCCCCCACTTCCCGTTCATTCTCAGGACAAATTGCAACCTGTACAGAACAGGAGGTTAAAGGTGCTGATTCTCCAAGGAGGGAGATTGCTAGTAACGTGGCTGGACCGGCGAACCCGAGCACAAGGAGATGAGAAATGAGGTGTGTTTCAGAAACCTTTCCCGATCAGACGGGGTACCATCATCTGGGTTTCTCATGCATGTTTTCGATGTAGGAAGATGCCCTTGAACCTGGAGATTTGGGACCCATGGGATGGGGACCACGCAGTAGTACTTTAAAGGGTCTGCGTTTGCTCACCCAACCTCACCAAACCTCTCAGCCCCAAGAGTGTCCAACCTTATGTCTCATCTAGCTGTGGGTCTAGATATGGTCAATCCAGGTTGCATCACAGCCCCTGAACGAATTGTGTAAGAATTTCTCTCTCTTTCACTCTCTTTCTTTCATGGTTTTTTTAAAGTAATTTATTTTGATAATGGGGTTTAGCTGCTTTTCACTGCTGTGTTTATGCCGCTTTACACCCACTTGACACTCTTCCAGAGAGATATCAATACATAGGTTTTAAGATTCTTACTAGTCAGATATGTTCTTGGGCGGTGAATACGGGGTGTTGAGTCCAGTTCACTGAGCAAGGAGTAGGTCTTGTCTATTACATATTGGGTTTATAGAACGGTATCTGAGCTAATTTGATACACTTGTTTTCTGCAACACGCCACCTCACCTTTCCCGTTAAGCAGCCATAGTGTGTTTTCAAAATGTGTGACTCTGTTCTGTTTTGTAATTCAGTTCAAGGGTAACGGTTTTTACATTCCCTCTATAAGTGATATCTTATGATATGTGTCTTTTTCTGTGTGACTTCTTTCACTTAGAATCGTTGTACCTAAATCCAATCATCATGCTGCTACTAGCCTTAGGACATTGATTTCATGGCTTAGTGATATTCCATTGTACATAAGGACCTCAACTTCTTTATCCATTTTTCTCTTTCCTGGGATATTTAAGGTGGAATGAAGTGGAGGTCCTTGTCAACAGAGCAGCCCTAAACTTTGGAGTGCCTGTGTCTTGCTGATTTTTAGTTTTCCCAATTTGTACACCCATGAGTGGAAGTGCCCTATGCTCTCTAAGCTGTGTGTTTTAGATGTTTCAGGGCACACCGTACACTTCTCCAGAGTGGCTGTTCGCAGTTTACATCCCGCCCATCAGCGTAGCAAGGCTCCCATTTCTCCATGGCCTGTCCTGCCTTTCTGGTTTGTACACTTTTTTCAGCATGGCCCTTTGACCGATGGGAGGAGAGACTTCTTTGTAGCGCGGATTTGCCTTTCCAGGTTGCTTGGTTGCCCAAAAAGGGCGTATGCGTTTTTTCCTGAATATATTCAGGAAAAAACGCATACGCCCTTTTTGGCCAAGGGCATCATTGTCCACATTTTGCCGCTTTTCATGTGCTTGAAAGGCGATTCGAATCTACCTCCTGAAAGCTGTTTCCTGCAATACTGCCTTGCTTTCAAATCCTCTTCGTTGCCTTCCCTCAATATATTTGTGGACAAGAGTTATCATTTATAACTCTGCAGGTCTGTGAATTGCAGTGCCCCTGAGCTCCATTTTTCAACTCGCTTTTTTGGGAGCTGGCCGCAAAAGCGCAGGATTGCTTCAGGCCCTATTCTGGTTCCGGGGGGCAGGCTGAGCCTGTGGTTAATTCTTCTTCCTGATGGGAAAAAAGAGTGACCTGTGCCTGTCACAACACCTAGAGCAAGTCTCTCATTGGTTCCCCCACTTCCCGTTCATTCTCAGGACAAATTGCAACCTATACAGAACAGGAGGTTAAAGGTGCTGATTTTCCGAGGAGGGAGATTGCTAGTAACGTGGCTGGAATCGCGAACCTGAGCACAAGGAGATGAGAAATGAGGTGCGTTTCAGAAACCTTTCCCGATCAGACGGTGTACCACCTTCTGGGTTTCTCATGCATGTTTTCGATGTAGGAAGATGCCCTTGAACCTGGAGATTTGGTACCCATGGGATGGGGACCACGCAGTGTTTCTTTAAAGGGTCTGCTTTTGCTTACCCAACCTCAGCAAACCTCTCAGCCCCAAGAGTGTCCACCCTTATGTCTCATCTAGCTGTGGGTCTAGATATGGTCAATCCAGGTTGCATCACAGCCCCTGAACGAATTGTGTAAGAATTTCTCTCTCTTTCACTCTCTTTGTGTCATGGGTTTTTAAAAGTAATTTTTTTTTATAGTGGGGTTTAGCTGCTTTTCACTGCTGTGTTTATGCCCCTTTACACCCACTTGACACACTTCCAGAGAGATATCAATACATCGGTTTTAAGATTCTTACTAGTCAGATATATTCTTGTGCGGTGAATACGGGGTGTTGACTCCAGTTCACTGAGCAAGGAGTAGGTCTTGTCTATTACATATTGGGTTTATAGAACGGTATCTGAGCTAAGTAGAAACCCTTGTTTTATGCATCACCCCACCTCACCTTTCCCGTTAAGCAGCCATAGTGTGTTTTCTAAACGTGTGACTCTGTTCTGTTTTGTAATTCAGTTCAAGTGTAGCGGTTTTTACATTCCCTCTATAAGTGATAGCTTATGATAAGTGTCTTTTTCTGTGTGACTTATTTCACTTGGAATCGTCGTACCTAAATCCACTCATCATGCTGCTACTAGCCTTATGACATTGATTTCATGGCTGAGTGATATTCCATTGTACATAAGGACCACAACTTCTTTATCCATTTTTCTCTTTCCTGGGATATTTAAGGTGGAATGAAGTGGAGGTCCTTGTCAACAGAGCAGCCCTAAACTTTGGGCTGCCTGTGTCTTGCTGATTTTTAGTTTTCCCAATTTGTACACCCATGAGTGGAAGTGCCCTATGCTCTCTAAGCTGTGTGTTTTAGGTGTTTCAGGACACACTGTACACTTCTCCCGAGTGGCTGTTGGCAATTTACATCCCGCCCATCAGGGTAGCAAGGCTCCCATTTCTCCATGGCCTGTCCTGCCTTTCTGGTGTGTACATTTTTTTCAGCATGGCCCTTTGACCGATGGGAAGCGAGACTTCTTTGTAGCGCTGCTTTGCCTTTCCAGTTTGCTTGGTTGGCCAAAAAGGGCGTATGCGTTTTTTCTGAATATATTCAGGAAAAAACGCATACGCCCTTTTTGGCCAAGGGCATCATTGTCCACGTTTTGCCGCTTTTCATGTGCTTGAAAGGCGATTCGAATCTACCTCCTGAAAGCTGTTTCCTGCAATTCTGACTTGCTTTCAAATCCTCTTCGTTGCCTTCCCTCAATATATTGTGGACGAGAGTTATCATTTATCACTCTGCAGGTCTGTGAATTGCAGTGCCCCTGAGCTCCATTTTTCAACTCGCTTTTTTGGGAGCTGGCCGCAAAAGCGCAGGATTTCTTCAGGCCCTATTCTGGTTCCGGGGCGCTGGCTGAGCCTGTGGTTAATTCTTCTTCCTGATGGGAAAAAGAGTGACCTGTGCCTGTCAGAAAACCTAGAGCTAGTCTCTCATTGGTTCCCCCACTTCCCGTTCATTCTCAGGACAAATTGCAACCTGTACAGAACAGGAGGTTAAAGGTGCTGATTCTCCAAGGAGGGAGATTGCTAGTAACGTGGCTGGACCGGCGAACCCGAGCACAAGGAGATGAGAAATGAGGTGTGTTTCAGAAACCTTTCCCGATCAGACGGGGTACCATCATCTGGGTTTCTCATGCATGTTTTCGATGTAGGAAGATGCCCTTGAACCTGGAGATTTGGGACCCATGGGATGGGGACCACGCAGTAGTACTTTAAAGGGTCTGCGTTTGCTCACCCAACCTCACCAAACCTCTCAGCCCCAAGAGTGTCCAACCTTATGTCTCATCTAGCTGTGGGTCTAGATATGGTCAATCCAGGTTGCATCACAGCCCCTGAACGAATTGTGTAAGAATTTCTCTCTCTTTCACTCTCTTTCTTTCATGGTTTTTTTAAAGTAATTTATTTTGATAATGGGGTTTAGCTGCTTTTCACTGCTGTGTTTATGCCGCTTTACACCCACTTGACACTCTTCCAGAGAGATATCAATACATAGGTTTTAAGATTCTTACTAGTCAGATATGTTCTTGGGCGGTGAATACGGGGTGTTGAGTCCAGTTCACTGAGCAAGGAGTAGGTCTTGTCTATTACATATTGGGTTTATAGAACGGTATCTGAGCTAATTTGATACACTTGTTTTCTGCAACACGCCACCTCACCTTTCCCGTTAAGCAGCCATAGTGTGTTTTCAAAATGTGTGACTCTGTTCTGTTTTGTAATTCAGTTCAAGGGTAACGGTTTTTTACATTCCCTCTATAAGTGGTATCTTATGATATGTGTCTTTTTCTGTGTGACTTCTTTCACTTAGAATCGTTGTACCTAAATCCAATCATCATGCTGCTACTAGCCTTAGGACATTGATTTCATGGCTTAGTGATATTCCATAGTACATAAGGACCTCAACTTCTTTATCCATTTTTCTCTTTCCTGGGATATTTAAGGTGGAATGAAGTGGAGGTCCTTGTCAACAGAGCAGCCCTAAACTTTGGAGTGCCTGTGTCTTGCTGATTTTTAGTTTTCCCAATTTGTACACCCATGAGTGGAAGTGCCCTATGCTCTCTAAGCTGTGTGTTTTAGATGTTTCAGGGCACACCGTACACTTCTCCAGAGTGGCTGTTCGCAGTTTACATCCCGCCCATCAGCGTAGCAAGGCTCCCATTTCTCCATGGCCTGTCCTGCCTTTCTGGTTTGTACACTTTTTTCAGCATGGCCTTTGACCGATGGGAGGAGAGACTTCTTTGTAGCGCGGATTTGCCTTTCCAGGTTGCTTGGTTGCCCAAAAAGGGCGTATGCGTTTTTTCCTGAATATATTCAGGAAAAAACGCATACGCCCTTTTTGGCCAAGGGGCATCATTGTCCACATTTTGCCGCTTTTCATGTGCTTGAAAGGCGATTCGAATCTACCTCAGAAAGCTGTTTCCTGCAATACTGCCTTGCTTTCAAATCCTCTTCGTTGCCTTCCCTCAATATATTTGTGGACAAGAGTTATCATTTATAACTCTGCAGGTCTGTGAATTGCAGTGCCCCTGAGCTCCATTTTTCAACTCGCTTTTTTGGGAGCTGGCCGCAAAAGCGCAGGATTGCTTCAGGCCCTATTCTGGTTCCGGGGGGCAGGCTGAGCCTGTGGTTAATTCTTCTTCCTGATGGGAAAAAAGAGTGACCTGTGCCTGTCACAACACCTAGAGCAAGTCTCTCATTGGTTCCCCCACTTCCCGTTCATTCTCAGGACAAATTGCAACCTATACAGAACAGGAGGTTAAAGGTGCTGATTTTCCGAGGAGGGAGATTGCTAGTAACGTGGCTGGAATCGCGAAGCTGAGCACAAGGAGATGAGAAATGAGGTGCGTTTCAGAAACCTTTCCCGATCAGACGGTGTACCACCTTCTGGGTTTCTCATGCATGTTTTCGATGTAGGAAGATGCCCTTGAACCTGGAGATTTGGTACCCATGGGATGGGGACCACGCAGTGTTTCTTTAAAGGGTCTGCTTTTGCTTACCCAACCTCAGCAAACCTCTCAGCCCCAAGAGTGTCCACCCTTATGTCTCATCTAGCTGTGGGTCTAGATATGGTCAATCCAGGTTGCATCACAGCCCCTGAACGAATTGTGTAAGAATTTCTCTCTCTTTCACTCTCTTTGTGTCATGGGTTTTTAAAAGTAATTTTTTTTTATAGTGGGGTTTAGCTGCTTTTCACTGCTGTGTTTATGCCCCTTTACACCCACTTGACACACTTCCAGAGAGATATCAATACATCGGTTTTAAGATTCTTACTAGTCAGATATATTCTTGTGCGGTGAATACGGGGTGTTGACTCCAGTTCACTGAGCAAGGAGTAGGTCTTGTCTATTACATATTGGGTTTATAGAACGGTATCTGAGCTAAGTAGAAACCCTTGTTTTATGCATCACCCCACCTCACCTTTCCCGTTAAGCAGCCATAGTGTGTTTTCTAAACGTGTGACTCTGTTCTGTTTTGTAATTCAGTTCAAGTGTAGCGGTTTTTACATTCCCTCTATAAGTGATAGCTTATGATAAGTGTCTTTTTCTGTGTGACTTATTTCACTTGGAATCGTCGTACCTAAATCCACTCATCATGCTGCTACTAGCCTTATGACATTGATTTCATGGCTGAGTGATATTCCATTGTACATAAGGACCACAACTTCTTTATCCATTTTTCTCTTTCCTGGGATATTTAAGGTGGAATGAAGTGGAGGTCCTTGTCAACAGAGCAGCCCTAAACTTTGGGCTGCCTGTGTCTTGCTGATTTTTAGTTTTCCCAATTTGTACACCCATGAGTGGAAGTGCCCTATGCTCTCTAAGCTGTGTGTTTTAGGTGTTTCAGGACACACTGTACACTTCTCCCGAGTGGCTGTTGGCAATTTACATCCCGCCCATCAGGGTAGCAAGGCTCCCATTTCTCCATGGCCTGTCCTGCCTTTCTGGTGTGTACATTTTTTTCAGCATGGCCCTTTGACCGATGGGAAGCGAGACTTCTTTGTAGCGCTGCTTTGCCTTTCCAGTTTGCTTGGTTGGCCAAAAAGGGCGTATGCGTTTTTTCTGAATATATTCAGGAAAAAACGCATACGCCCTTTTTGGCCAAGGGCATCATTGTCCACGTTTTGCCGCTTTTCATGTGCTTGAAAGGCGATTCGAATCTACCTCCTGAAAGCTGTTTCCTGCAATTCTGACTTGCTTTCAAATCCTCTTCGTTGCCTTCCCTCAATATATTGTGGACGAGAGTTATCATTTATCACTCTGCAGGTCTGTGAATTGCAGTGCCCCTGAGCTCCATTTTTCAACTCGCTTTTTTGGGAGCTGGCCGCAAAAGCGCAGGATTTCTTCAGGCCCTATTCTGGTTCCGGCGCGCTGGCTGAGCCTGTGGTTAATTCTTCTTCCTGATGGGAAAAAGAGTGACCTGTGCCTGTCAGAAAACCTAGAGCTAGTCTCTCATTGGTTCCCCCACTTCCCGTTCATTCTCAGGACAAATTGCAACCTGTACAGAACAGGAGGTTAAAGGTGCTGATTCTCCAAGGAGGGAGATTGCTAGTAACGTGGCTGGACCGGCGAACCCGAGCACAAGGAGATGAGAAATGAGGTGTGTTTCAGAAACCTTTCCCGATCAGACGGGGTACCATCATCTGGGTTTCTCATGCATGTTTTCGATGTAGGAAGATGCCCTTGAACCTGGAGATTTGGGACCCATGGGATGGGGACCACGCAGTAGTACTTTAAAGGGTCTGCGTTTGCTCACCCAACCTCACCAAACCTCTCAGCCCCAAGAGTGTCCAACCTTATGTCTCATCTAGCTGTGGGTCTAGATATGGTCAATCCAGGTTGCATCACAGCCCCTGAACGAATTGTGTAAGAATTTCTCTCTCTTTCACTCTCTTTCTTTCATGGTTTTTTTAAAGTAATTTATTTTGATAATGGGGTTTAGCTGCTTTTCACTGCTGTGTTTATGCCGCTTTACACCCACTTGACACTCTTCCAGAGAGATATCAATACATAGGTTTTAAGATTCTTACTAGTCAGATATGTTCTTGGGCGGTGAATACGGGGTGTTGAGTCCAGTTCACTGAGCAAGGAGTAGGTCTTGTCTATTACATATTGGGTTTATAGAACGGTATCTGAGCTAATTTGATACACTTGTTTTCTGCAACACGCCACCTCACCTTTCCCGTTAAGCAGCCATAGTGTGTTTTCAAAATGTGTGACTCTGTTCTGTTTTGTAATTCAGTTCAAGGGTAACGGTTTTTACATTCCCTCTATAAGTGGTATCTTATGATATGTGTCTTTTTCTGTGTGACTTCTTTCACTTAGAATCGTTGTACCTAAATCCAATCATCATGCTGCTACTAGCCTTAGGACATTGATTTCATGGCTTAGTGATATTCCATTGTACATAAGGACCTCAACTTCTTTATCCATTTTTCTCTTTCCTGGGATATTTAAGGTGGAATGAAGTGGAGGTCCTTGTCAACAGAGCAGCCCTAAACTTTGGAGTGCCTGTGTCTTGCTGATTTTTAGTTTTCCCAATTTGTACACCCATGAGTGGAAGTGCCCTATGCTCTCTAAGCTGTGTGTTTTAGATGTTTCAGGGCACACCGTACACTTCTCCAGAGTGGCTGTTCGCAGTTTACATCCCGCCCATCAGCGTAGCAAGGCTCCCATTTCTCCATGGCCTGTCCTGCCTTTCTGGTTTGTACACTTTTTTCAGCATGGCCCTTTGACCGATGGGAGGAGAGACTTCTTTGTAGCGCGGATTTGCCTTTCCAGGTTGCTTGGTTGCCCAAAAAGGGCGTATGCGTTTTTTCCTGAATATATTCAGGAAAAAACGCATACGCCCTTTTTGGCCAAGGGCATCATTGTCCACATTTTGCCGCTTTTCATGTGCTTGAAAGGCGATTCGAATCTACCTCCTGAAAGCTGTTTCCTGCAATACTGCCTTGCTTTCAAATCCTCTTCGTTGCCTTCCCTCAATATATTTGTGGACAAGAGTTATCATTTATAACTCTGCAGGTCTGTGAATTGCAGTGCCCCTGAGCTCCATTTTTCAACTCGCTTTTTTGGGAGCTGGCCGCAAAAGCGCAGGATTGCTTCAGGCCCTATTCTGGTTCCGGGGGGCAGGCTGAGCCTGTGGTTAATTCTTCTTCCTGATGGGAAAAAAGAGTGACCTGTGCCTGTCACAACACCTAGAGCAAGTCTCTCATTGGTTCCCCCACTTCCCGTTCATTCTCAGGACAAATTGCAACCTATACAGAACAGGAGGTTAAAGGTGCTGATTTTCCGAGGAGGGAGATTGCTAGTAACGTGGCTGGAATCGCGAAGCTGAGCACAAGGAGATGAGAAATGAGGTGCGTTTCAGAAACCTTTCCCGATCAGACGGTGTACCACCTTCTGGGTTTCTCATGCATGTTTTCGATGTAGGAAGATGCCCTTGAACCTGGAGATTTGGTACCCATGGGATGGGGACCACGCAGTGTTTCTTTAAAGGGTCTGCTTTTGCTTACCCAACCTCAGCAAACCTCTCAGCCCCAAGAGTGTCCACCCTTATGTCTCATCTAGCTGTGGGTCTAGATATGGTCAATCCAGGTTGCATCACAGCCCCTGAACGAATTGTGTAAGAATTTCTCTCTCTTTCACTCTCTTTGTGTCATGGGTTTTTAAAAGTAATTTTTTTTTATAGTGGGGTTTAGCTGCTTTTCACTGCTGTGTTTATGCCCCTTTACACCCACTTGACACACTTCCAGAGAGATATCAATACATCGGTTTTAAGATTCTTACTAGTCAGATATATTCTTGTGCGGTGAATACGGGGTGTTGACTCCAGTTCACTGAGCAAGGAGTAGGTCTTGTCTATTACATATTGGGTTTATAGAACGGTATCTGAGCTAAGTAGAAACCCTTGTTTTATGCATCACCCCACCTCACCTTTCCCGTTAAGCAGCCATAGTGTGTTTTCTAAACGTGTGACTCTGTTCTGTTTTGTAATTCAGTTCAAGTGTAGCGGTTTTTACATTCCCTCTATAAGTGATAGCTTATGATAAGTGTCTTTTTCTGTGTGACTTATTTCACTTGGAATCGTCGTACCTAAATCCACTCATCATGCTGCTACTAGCCTTATGACATTGATTTCATGGCTGAGTGATATTCCATTGTACATAAGGACCACAACTTCTTTATCCATTTTTCTCTTTCCTGGGATATTTAAGGTGGAATGAAGTGGAGGTCCTTGTCAACAGAGCAGCCCTAAACTTTGGGCTGCCTGTGTCTTGCTGATTTTTAGTTTTCCCAATTTGTACACCCATGAGTGGAAGTGCCCTATGCTCTCTAAGCTGTGTGTTTTAGGTGTTTCAGGACACACTGTACACTTCTCCCGAGTGGCTGTTGGCAATTTACATCCCGCCCATCAGGGTAGCAAGGCTCCCATTTCTCCATGGCCTGTCCTGCCTTTCTGGTGTGTACATTTTTTTCAGCATGGCCCTTTGACCGATGGGAAGCGAGACTTCTTTGTAGCGCTGCTTTGCCTTTCCAGTTTGCTTGGTTGGCCAAAAAGGGCGTATGCGTTTTTTCTGAATATATTCAGGAAAAAACGCATACGCCCTTTTTGGCCAAGGGCATCATTGTCCACGTTTTGCCGCTTTTCATGTGCTTGAAAGGCGATTCGAATCTACCTCCTGAAAGCTGTTTCCTGCAATTCTGACTTGCTTTCAAATCCTCTTCGTTGCCTTCCCTCAATATATTGTGGACGAGAGTTATCATTTATCACTCTGCAGGTCTGTGAATTGCAGTGCCCCTGAGCTCCATTTTTCAACTCGCTTTTTTGGGAGCTGGCCGCAAAAGCGCAGGATTTCTTCAGGCCCTATTCTGGTTCCGGGGCGCTGGCTGAGCCTGTGGTTAATTCTTCTTCCTGATGGGAAAAAGAGTGACCTGTGCCTGTCAGAAAACCTAGAGCTAGTCTCTCATTGGTTCCCCCACTTCCCGTTCATTCTCAGGACAAATTGCAACCTGTACAGAACAGGAGGTTAAAGGTGCTGATTCTCCAAGGAGGGAGATTGCTAGTAACGTGGCTGGACCGGCGAACCCGAGCACAAGGAGATGAGAAATGAGGTGTGTTTCAGAAACCTTTCCCGATCAGACGGGGTACCATCATCTGGGTTTCTCATGCATGTTTTCGATGTAGGAAGATGCCCTTGAACCTGGAGATTTGGGACCCATGGGATGGGGACCACGCAGTAGTACTTTAAAGGGTCTGCGTTTGCTCACCCAACCTCACCAAACCTCTCAGCCCCAAGAGTGTCCAACCTTATGTCTCATCTAGCTGTGGGTCTAGATATGGTCAATCCAGGTTGCATCACAGCCCCTGAACGAATTGTGTAAGAATTTCTCTCTCTTTCACTCTCTTTCTTTCATGGTTTTTTTAAAGTAATTTATTTTGATAATGGGGTTTAGCTGCTTTTCACTGCTGTGTTTATGCCGCTTTACACCCACTTGACACTCTTCCAGAGAGATATCAATACATAGGTTTTAAGATTCTTACTAGTCAGATATGTTCTTGGGCGGTGAATACGGGGTGTTGAGTCCAGTTCACTGAGCAAGGAGTAGGTCTTGTCTATTACATATTGGGTTTATAGAACGGTATCTGAGCTAATTTGATACACTTGTTTTCTGCAACACGCCACCTCACCTTTCCCGTTAAGCAGCCATAGTGTGTTTTCAAAATGTGTGACTCTGTTCTGTTTTGTAATTCAGTTCAAGGGTAACGGTTTTTACATTCCCTCTATAAGTGATATCTTATGATATGTGTCTTTTTCTGTGTGACTTCTTTCACTTAGAATCGTTGTACCTAAATCCAATCATCATGCTGCTACTAGCCTTAGGACATTGATTTCATGGCTTAGTGATATTCCATTGTACATAAGGACCTCAACTTCTTTATCCATTTTTCTCTTTCCTGGGATATTTAAGGTGGAATGAAGTGGAGGTCCTTGTCAACAGAGCAGCCCTAAACTTTGGAGTGCCTGTGTCTTGCTGATTTTTAGTTTTCCCAATTTGTACACCCATGAGTGGAAGTGCCCTATGCTCTCTAAGCTGTGTGTTTTAGATGTTTCAGGGCACACCGTACACTTCTCCAGAGTGGCTGTTCGCAGTTTACATCCCGCCCATCAGCGTAGCAAGGCTCCCATTTCTCCATGGCCTGTCCTGCCTTTCTGGTTTGTACACTTTTTTCAGCATGGCCCTTTGACCGATGGGAGGAGAGACTTCTTTGTAGCGCGGATTTGCCTTTCCAGGTTGCTTGGTTGCCCAAAAAGGGCGTATGCGTTTTTTCCTGAATATATTCAGGAAAAAACGCATACGCCCTTTTTGGCCAAGGGCATCATTGTCCACATTTTGCCGCTTTTCATGTGCTTGAAAGGCGATTCGAATCTACCTCCTGAAAGCTGTTTCCTGCAATACTGCCTTGCTTTCAAATCCTCTTCGTTGCCTTCCCTCAATATATTTGTGGACAAGAGTTATCATTTATAACTCTGCAGGTCTGTGAATTTCAGTGCCCCTGAGCTCCATTTTTCAACTCGCTTTTTTGGGAGCTGGCCGCAAAAGCGCAGGATTGCTTCAGGCCCTATTCTGGTTCCGGGGGGCAGGCTGAGCCTGTGGTTAATTCTTCTTCCTGATGGGAAAAAAGAGTGACCTGTGCCTGTCACAACACCTAGAGCAAGTCTCTCATTGGTTCCCCCACTTCCCGTTCATTCTCAGGACAAATTGCAACCTATACAGAACAGGAGGTTAAAGGTGCTGATTTTCCGAGGAGGGAGATTGCTAGTAACGTGGCTGGAATCGCGAAGCTGAGCACAAGGAGATGAGAAATGAGGTGCGTTTCAGAAACCTTTCCCGATCAGACGGTGTACCACCTTCTGGGTTTCTCATGCATGTTTTCGATGTAGGAAGATGCCCTTGAACCTGGAGATTTGGTACCCATGGGATGGGGACCACGCAGTGTTTCTTTAAAGGGTCTGCTTTTGCTTACCCAACCTCAGCAAACCTCTCAGCCCCAAGAGTGTCCACCCTTATGTCTCATCTAGCTGTGGGTCTAGATATGGTCAATCCAGGTTGCATCACAGCCCCTGAACGAATTGTGTAAGAATTTCTCTCTCTTTCACTCTCTTTGTGTCATGGGTTTTTAAAAGTAATTTTTTTTTATAGTGGGGTTTAGCTGCTTTTCACTGCTGTGTTTATGCCCCTTTACACCCACTTGACACACTTCCAGAGAGATATCAATACATCGGTTTTAAGATTCTTACTAGTCAGATATATTCTTGTGCGGTGAATACGGGGTGTTGACTCCAGTTCACTGAGCAAGGAGTAGGTCTTGTCTATTACATATTGGGTTTATAGAACGGTATCTGAGCTAAGTAGAAACCCTTGTTTTATGCATCACCCCACCTCACCTTTCCCGTTAAGCAGCCATAGTGTGTTTTCTAAACGTGTGACTCTGTTCTGTTTTGTAATTCAGTTCAAGTGTAGCGGTTTTTACATTCCCTCTATAAGTGATAGCTTATGATAAGTGTCTTTTTCTGTGTGACTTATTTCACTTGGAATCGTCGTACCTAAATCCACTCATCATGCTGCTACTAGCCTTATGACATTGATTTCATGGCTGAGTGATATTCCATTGTACATAAGGACCACAACTTCTTTATCCATTTTTCTCTTTCCTGGGATATTTAAGGTGGAATGAAGTGGAGGTCCTTGTCAACAGAGCAGCCCTAAACTTTGGGCTGCCTGTGTCTTGCTGATTTTTAGTTTTCCCAATTTGTACACCCATGAGTGGAAGTGCCCTATGCTCTCTAAGCTGTGTGTTTTAGGTGTTTCAGGACACACTGTACACTTCTCCCGAGTGGCTGTTGGCAATTTACATCCCGCCCATCAGGGTAGCAAGGCTCCCATTTCTCCATGGCCTGTCCTGCCTTTCTGGTGTGTACATTTTTTTCAGCATGGCCCTTTGACCGATGGGAAGCGAGACTTCTTTGTAGCGCTGCTTTGCCTTTCCAGTTTGCTTGGTTGGCCAAAAAGGGCGTATGCGTTTTTTCTGAATATATTCAGGAAAAAACGCATACGCCCTTTTTGGCCAAGGGCATCATTGTCCACGTTTTGCCGCTTTTCATGTGCTTGAAAGGCGATTCGAATCTACCTCCTGAAAGCTGTTTCCTGCAATTCTGACTTGCTTTCAAATCCTCTTCGTTGCCTTCCCTCAATATATTGTGGACGAGAGTTATCATTTATCACTCTGCAGGTCTGTGAATTGCAGTGCCCCTGAGCTCCATTTTTCAACTCGCTTTTTTGGGAGCTGGCCGCAAAAGCGCAGGATTTCTTCAGGCCCTATTCTGGTTCCGGGGCGCTGGCTGAGCCTGTGGTTAATTCTTCTTCCTGATGGGAAAAAGAGTGACCTGTGCCTGTCAGAAAACCTAGAGCTAGTCTCTCATTGGTTCCCCCACTTCCCGTTCATTCTCAGGACAAATTGCAACCTGTACAGAACAGGAGGTTAAAGGTGCTGATTCTCCAAGGAGGGAGATTGCTAGTAACGTGGCTGGACCGGCGAACCCGAGCACAAGGAGATGAGAAATGAGGTGTGTTTCAGAAACCTTTCCCGATCAGACGGGGTACCATCATCTGGGTTTCTCATGCATGTTTTCGATGTAGGAAGATGCCCTTGAACCTGGAGATTTGGGACCCATGGGATGGGGACCACGCAGTAGTACTTTAAAGGGTCTGCGTTTGCTCACCCAACCTCACCAAACCTCTCAGCCCCAAGAGTGTCCAACCTTATGTCTCATCTAGCTGTGGGTCTAGATATGGTCAATCCAGGTTGCATCACAGCCCCTGAACGAATTGTGTAAGAATTTCTCTCTCTTTCACTCTCTTTCTTTCATGGTTTTTTTAAAGTAATTTATTTTGATAATGGGGTTTAGCTGCTTTTCACTGCTGTGTTTATGCCGCTTTACACCCACTTGACACTCTTCCAGAGAGATATCAATACATAGGTTTTAAGATTCTTACTAGTCAGATATGTTCTTGGGCGGTGAATACGGGGTGTTGAGTCCAGTTCACTGAGCAAGGAGTAGGTCTTGTCTATTACATATTGGGTTTATAGAACGGTATCTGAGCTAATTTGATACACTTGTTTTCTGCAACACGCCACCTCACCTTTCCCGTTAAGCAGCCATAGTGTGTTTTCAAAATGTGTGACTCTGTTCTGTTTTGTAATTCAGTTCAAGGGTAACGGTTTTTACATTCCCTCTATAAGTGATATCTTATGATATGTGTCTTTTTCTGTGTGACTTCTTTCACTTAGAATCGTTGTACCTAAATCCAATCATCATGCTGCTACTAGCCTTAGGACATTGATTTCATGGCTTAGTGATATTCCATTGTACATAAGGACCTCAACTTCTTTATCCATTTTTCTCTTTCCTGGGATATTTAAGGTGGAATGAAGTGGAGGTCCTTGTCAACAGAGCAGCCCTAAACTTTGGAGTGCCTGTGTCTTGCTGATTTTTAGTTTTCCCAATTTGTACACCCATGAGTGGAAGTGCCCTATGCTCTCTAAGCTGTGTGTTTTAGATGTTTCAGGGCACACCGTACACTTCTCCAGAGTGGCTGTTCGCAGTTTACATCCCGCCCATCAGCGTAGCAAGGCTCCCATTTCTCCATGGCCTGTCCTGCCTTTCTGGTTTGTACACTTTTTTCAGCATGGCCCTTTGACCGATGGGAGGAGAGACTTCTTTGTAGCGCGGATTTGCCTTTCCAGGTTGCTTGGTTGCCCAAAAAGGGCGTATGCATTTTTTCCTGAATATATTCAGGAAAAAACGCATACGCCCTTTTTGGCCAAGGGCATCATTGTCCACGTTTTGCCGCTTTTCATGTGCTTGAAAGGCGATTCGAATCTACCTCCTGAAAGCTGTTTCCTGCAATACTGCCTTGCTTTCAAATCCTCTTCGTTGCCTTCCCTCAATATATTTGTGGACAAGAGTTATCATTTATAACTCTGCAGGTCTGTGAATTGCAGTGCCCCTGAGCTCCATTTTTCAACTCGCTTTTTTGGGAGCTGGCCGCAAAAGCGCAGGATTGCTTCAGGCCCTATTCTGGTTCCGGGGGGCAGGCTGAGCCTGTGGTTAATTCTTCTTCCTGATGGGAAAAAAGAGTGACCTGTGCCTGTCACAACACCTAGAGCAAGTCTCTCATTGGTTCCCCCACTTCCCGTTCATTCTCAGGACAAATTGCAACCTATACAGAACAGGAGGTTAAAGGTGCTGATTTTCCGAGGAGGGAGATTGCTAGTAACGTGGCTGGAATCGCGAACCTGAGCACAAGGAGATGAGAAATGAGGTGCGTTTCAGAAACCTTTCCCGATCAGACGGTGTACCACCTTCTGGGTTTCTCATGCATGTTTTCGATGTAGGAAGATGCCCTTGAACCTGGAGATTTGGTACCCATGGGATGGGGACCACGCAGTGTTTCTTTAAAGGGTCTGCTTTTGCTTACCCAACCTCAGCAAACCTCTCAGCCCCAAGAGTGTCCACCCTTATGTCTCATCTAGCTGTGGGTCTAGATATGGTCAATCCAGGTTGCATCACAGCCCCTGAACGAATTGTGTAAGAATTTCTCTCTCTTTCACTCTCTTTGTGTCATGGGTTTTTAAAAGTAATTTTTTTTTATAGTGGGGTTTAGCTGCTTTTCACTGCTGTGTTTATGCCCCTTTACACCCACTTGACACACTTCCAGAGAGATATCAATACATCGGTTTTAAGATTCTTACTAGTCAGATATATTCTTGTGCGGTGAATACGGGGTGTTGACTCCAGTTCACTGAGCAAGGAGTAGGTCTTGTCTATTACATATTGGGTTTATAGAACGGTATCTGAGCTAAGTAGAAACCCTTGTTTTATGCATCACCCCACCTCACCTTTCCCGTTAAGCAGCCATAGTGTGTTTTCTAAACGTGTGACTCTGTTCTGTTTTGTAATTCAGTTCAAGTGTAGCGGTTTTTACATTCCCTCTATAAGTGATAGCTTATGATAAGTGTCTTTTTCTGTGTGACTTATTTCACTTGGAATCGTCGTACCTAAATCCACTCATCATGCTGCTACTAGCCTTATGACATTGATTTCATGGCTGAGTGATATTCCATTGTACATAAGGACCACAACTTCTTTATCCATTTTTCTCTTTCCTGGGATATTTAAGGTGGAATGAAGTGGAGGTCCTTGTCAACAGAGCAGCCCTAAACTTTGGGCTGCCTGTGTCTTGCTGATTTTTAGTTTTCCCAATTTGTACACCCATGAGTGGAAGTGCCCTATGCTCTCTAAGCTGTGTGTTTTAGGTGTTTCAGGACACACTGTACACTTCTCCCGAGTGGCTGTTGGCAATTTACATCCCGCCCATCAGGGTAGCAAGGCTCCCATTTCTCCATGGCCTGTCCTGCCTTTCTGGTGTGTACATTTTTTTCAGCATGGCCCTTTGACCGATGGGAAGCGAGACTTCTTTGTAGCGCTGCTTTGCCTTTCCAGTTTGCTTGGTTGGCCAAAAAGGGCGTATGCGTTTTTTCTGAATATATTCAGGAAAAAACGCATACGCCCTTTTTGGCCAAGGGCATCATTGTCCACGTTTTGCCGCTTTTCATGTGCTTGAAAGGCGATTCGAATCTACCTCCTGAAAGCTGTTTCCTGCAATTCTGACTTGCTTTCAAATCCTCTTCGTTGCCTTCCCTCAATATATTGTGGACGAGAGTTATCATTTATCACTCTGCAGGTCTGTGAATTGCAGTGCCCCTGAGCTCCATTTTTCAACTCGCTTTTTTGGGAGCTGGCCGCAAAAGCGCAGGATTTCTTCAGGCCCTATTCTTGTTCCGGGGCGCTGGCTGAGCCTGTGGTTAATTCTTCTTCCTGATGGGAAAAAGAGTGACCTGTGCCTGTCAGAAAACCTAGAGCTAGTCTCTCATTGGTTCCCCCACTTCCCGTTCATTCTCAGGACAAATTGCAACCTGTACAGAACAGGAGGTTAAAGGTGCTGATTCTCCAAGGAGGGAGATTGCTAGTAACGTGGCTGGACCGGCGAACCCGAGCACAAGGAGATGAGAAATGAGGTGTGTTTCAGAAACCTTTCCCGATCAGACGGGGTACCATCATCTGGGTTTCTCATGCATGTTTTCGATGTAGGAAGATGCCCTTGAACCTGGAGATTTGGGACCCATGGGATGGGGACCACGCAGTAGTACTTTAAAGGGTCTGCGTTTGCTCACCCAACCTCACCAAACCTCTCAGCCCCAAGAGTGTCCAACCTTATGTCTCATCTAGCTGTGGGTCTAGATATGGTCAATCCAGGTTGCATCACAGCCCCTGAACGAATTGTGTAAGAATTTCTCTCTCTTTCACTCTCTTTCTTTCATGGTTTTTTTAAAGTAATTTATTTTGATAATGGGGTTTAGCTGCTTTTCACTGCTGTGTTTATGCCGCTTTACACCCACTTGACACTCTTCCAGAGAGATATCAATACATAGGTTTTAAGATTCTTACTAGTCAGATATGTTCTTGGGCGGTGAATACGGGGTGTTGAGTCCAGTTCACTGAGCAAGGAGTAGGTCTTGTCTATTACATATTGGGTTTATAGAACGGTATCTGAGCTAATTTGATACACTTGTTTTCTGCAACACGCCACCTCACCTTTCCCGTTAAGCAGCCATAGTGTGTTTTCAAAATGTGTGACTCTGTTCTGTTTTGTAATTCAGTTCAAGGGTAACGGTTTTTACATTCCCTCTATAAGTGATATCTTATGATATGTGTCTTTTTCTGTGTGACTTCTTTCACTTAGAATCGTTGTACCTAAATCCAATCATCATGCTGCTACTAGCCTTAGGACATTGATTTCATGGCTGAGTGATATTCCATTGTACATAAGGACCTCAAATTCTTTATCCATTTTTCTCTTTCCTGGGATATTTAAGGTGGAATGAAGTGGAGGTCCTTGTCAACAGAGCAGCCCTAAACTTTGGAGTGCCTGTGTCTTGCTGATTTTTAGTTTTCCCAATTTGTACACCCATGAGTGGAAGTGCCCTATGCTCTCTAAGCTGTGTGTTTTAGATGTTTCAGGGCACACCGTACACTTCTCCAGAGTGGCTGTTGGCAATTTACATCCCGCCCATCAGCGTAGCAAGGCTCCCATTTCTCCATGGCCTGTCCTGCCTTTCTGGTTTGTACACTTTTTTCAGCATGGCCCTTTGACCGATGGGAGGAGAGACTTCTTTGTAGCGCTGATTTGCCTTTCCAGGTTGCTTGGTTGGCCAAAATGGGCGTATGCGTTTTTTCCTGAATATATTCAGGAAAAAACGCATACGCCCTTTTTGGCCAAGGGCATCATTGTCCACGTTTTGCCGCTTTTCATGTGCTTGAAAGGCGATTCGAATCTACCTCCTGAAAGCTGTTTCCTGCAATTCTGCCTTGCTTTCAAATCCTCTTCGTTGCCTTCCCTCAATATATTTGTGGACGAGAGTTATCATTTATAACTCTGCAGGTCTGTGAATTTCAGTGCCCCTGAGCTCCATTTTTCAACTCGCTTTTTTGGGAGCTGGCAGCAAAAGCGCAGGATTGCTTCAGGCCCTATTCTGGTTCCGGGGGGCAGGCTGAGCCTGTGGTTAATTCTTCTTCCTGATGGGAAAAAAGAGTGACCTGTGCCTGTCACAACACCTAGAGCTAGACTCTCATTGGTTCCCCCAATTCCCGTTCATTCTCAGGACAAATTGCAAACTATACAGGACAGGAGGTTAAAGGTGCTGATTCTCCAAGGAGGGAGATTGCTAGTAACGTGGCTGGAATCGCGAACCCGAGCACAAGGAGATGAGAAATGAGGTGCGTTTCAGAAACCTTTCCCGATCAGACGGTGTACCATCTTCTGGGTTTCTCATGCATGTTTTCGATGTAGGAAGATGCCCTTGAACCTGGAGATTTGGGACCCATGGGATGGGGACCACGCAGTATTACTTTACAGGGTCTGCTTTTGCTTACCCAACCTCAGCAAACCTCTCAACCCCAAGAGTGTCCACCCTTATGTCTCATCTAGCTGTGGGTCTAGAAATGGTCAATCCAGGTTGCATCACAGCCCCTGAACGAATTGTGTAAGAATTTCTCTCTCTTTCACTCTCTTTGTTTCATGGGTTTTTAAAAGTAATTTATTTTTATAGTGGGGTTTAGCTGCTTTTCACTGCTGTGTTTATGCCCCTTTACACCCACTTGACACACTTCCAGAGAGATATCAATACATCGGTTTTAAGATTCTTACTAGTCAGATATATTCTTGTGCGGTGAATACGGGGTGTTGAGTCCAGTTCACTGAGCAAGGAGTAGGTCTTGTCTATTACATATTGGGTTTATAGAACGGTATCTGAGCTAAGTAGAAACCCTTGTTTTATGCATCACCCCACCTCACCTTTCCCGTTAAGCAGCCATAGTGTGTTTTCTAAACGTGTGACTCTGTTCTGTTTTGTAATTCAGTTCAAGTGTAGCGGTTTTTACATTCCCTCTATAAGTGATAGCTTATGATAAGTGTCTTTTTCTGTGTGACTTATTTCACTTGGAATTGTCGTACCTAAATCCACTCATCATGCTGCTACTAGCCTTATGACATTGATTTCATGGCTGAGTGATATTCCATTGTACATAAGGACCACAACTTCTTTATCCATTTTTCTCTTTCCTGGGATATTTAAGGTGTCATGAAGTGGAGGTTCTTGTAACAGAGTAGCCCTAAACTTTGGGGTGCCTGTGTCTTGCTGATTTTTAGTTTTTCAATTAATACGCCCATGAGTGGAAGTGTCCTTTGCTCCCTAAGCTGTGTTTTTTCGATGTTTCAGAACACACCGTACACTTCTCCAGAGTGGCTGTTGGCAATTACATCCCGCCCATCAGCGTAGCAAGGCTACCATTTCTCCATGGCCTGTCCTGCATTTCTGGTTTTGACACTTTTTTCTGCATGGCCCTTTTGACCTATGGGAAGCCAGACTTCTTTGTAGTGCTGAATTGCCTTTCCAGTTTGCTTGGTTGGCCAAAAACGGCGTATGCGTTTTTTTCCTGAATATATTCAGGAAAAAACGCATACGCCCTTTTTGGCCAAGGGCACTATTGTCCACGTTTTGCCGCTTTTCATGTGCTTTAAAGGCAATTCGAATCTACCTCCTGAAATCTGTTTCCTGCAATTCTGCCTTGCTTTCAAATCCTCTTCGTTGCCTTCCCTCAATATATTTGTGGACGAGAGTTATCATTTATAACTCTGCAGGTCTGTGAATTGCAGTGCCCCTGAGCTCCATTTTTCAACTCGCTTTTTTGGGAGCTGGCCTCAAAAGCGCAGGAGTGCTTCAGGCCCTATTCTGGTTCCGGGGGGGAGGCTGAGCCTGTGGTTAATTCTTCTTCCTGATGGGAAAAAAGTGTGACCTGTGCCTGTCACAACACCTAGAGCTAGTCTCTCATTGGTTCCCCCACTTCCCGTTCCTTCTCAGGACAAATTGCAACCTGTACAGAAAAGGAGGTTAAAGGTGCTGATTCTCCAAGGAGGGAGATTGCTAGTAACGCGGCTGGTATGGCGAACCCGAGCACAAGGTGATGAGAAATGAGGTGCGTTTCAGAAACCTTTCGCAATCACACGGTGTACCATCTTCTGGGTTTCTCATGCACGTTTTCGATGTAGGAAGATGCCCTTGAACCTGGAGATTTGGGACCTATGGGATGGGGACCACGCAGTATTACTTTAAAGGGTCTGCGTTTGCTCACCCAACCTCACCAAACCTCTCAGCCCCAAGAGTGTCCACCCTTATGTCTCATCTAGCTGTGGGTCTAGATATGGTCAATCCAGGTTGCATCACATCCCCTGAACGAATTGTGTAAGAATTTCTCTCTCTTTCACTCTCTTTGTTTCATGGGTTTTTAAAAGTAATTTATTTTTATAGTGGGGTTTAGCTGCTTTTCACTGCTGTGTTTTTGCCCCTTTACACCCACTTGACACACTTCCAGAGAGATATCAATACATTGCTATTAAGACTTTTACTACTCAGATATATTCTTGTGCGGTGAATACGGGGTGTTGAGTCCAGTTCACTGAGCAAGGAGTAGGTCTTGTCTATTACATATTGGCTTTATAGAACGGTATCTGAGCTAATTAGAAACCCTTGTTTTATGCATCACCCCACCTCACCTTTCCCGTTAAGCAGCCATAGTGTGTTTTCAAAATGTGTGACTCTGTTCTGTTTTGTAATTCAGTTCAAGGGTAACGGATTTTACATTCCCTCTATAAGTGATATCTTATAATAAGTGTCTTTTTCTGTGTGACTTATTTCACTTAGAATCGGCGTACCTAAATCCAATCATCATGCTGCAACTAGCCTTAGGACATTGATATCATGGCTGAGTGATATTCCATTGTACATAAGGACCTCAACTTGTGTATCCATTTTCTCTTTCCTGGGATATTTAAGGTGGAATGAAGTGGAGGTCCTTGTCAACAGAGCAGCCCTAAACTTTGGGGTGCCTGTGTCTTGCTGATTTTTAGTTTTCCCAATTTGTACACCCATGAGTGGAAGTGCCCTATGCTCTCTAATCTGTGTGTTTCAGATGTTTCAGGACACATCGTACACTTCTCCAGAGTGGCTGTTGGCAATTTACATCCCGCCCATCAGTGTAGCAAGGCTCGCATTTCTCCATGGCCTGTCCTGCCTTTCTGGTTTGTACACTTTTTTCAGCATGGCCCTTTTGACCGATGGGAAGCGAGACTTCTTTGTAGCGCTGATTTGCCTTTCCAGGTTGCTTGGTTGGCGAAAAACGGCGCATGCTTTTTTTCCTGAATATATTCAGGAAAAAACGCATGCGCCCTTTTTGGCCAAGGGCATCATTGTCCACGTTTTGCCGCTTTTCATGTGCTTTAAAGGAGATTCGAATCTACCTCCTGAAAGCTGTTTCCTGCAATTCTGCCTTGCTTTCAAATCCTCTTCGTTGCCTTCCCTCAATATATTTGTGGACGAGACTTATCAATTATAACTCTGCAGGTCTGTGAATTGCAGTGCCCCTGAGCTCCATTTTTCAACTCGCTTTTTTGGGAGCTGGCCGCAAAAGTGCAGGATTGCTTCAGGCCCTATTCTGGTTCCAGGGGGCAGGCTGAGCCTGTGGTTAATTATTCTTCCTGATGGGAAAAAAGAGTGACTTGTGCCTCTCACAAAACCTAGAGCTAGTCTCTTATTGGTTCCCCCACTTCCCGTTCATTCTCAGGACAAATTGCAACCTGTACAGAACAGGAGGTTAAAGGTGCTGATTCTCCAAGGAGGGAGATTGCTAGTAACGTGGCTGGACCGCCGAACCCGAGCACAAGGAGATGAGAAATGAGGTGTGTTTCAGTAACCTTTCCCGATCAGACGGGGTACCATCATCTGGGTTTCTCATGCATGTTTTCGATGTAGGAAGATGCCCTTGAACCTGGAGATTTGGGACCCATGGGATGGGGACCACGCAGTAGTACTTTAAAGGGTCTGCGTTTGCTCACCCAACCTCACCAAACCTCTCAGCCCCAAGAGTGTCCAACCTTATGTCTCATCTAGCTGTGGGTCTAGATATGGTCAATCCAGGTTGCATCACAGCCCCTGAACGAATTGTGTAAGAATTTATCTCTCTTTCACTCTCTTCGTTTCATGGGTTTTGAAAAGTAATTTATTTTGATAATGGGGTTTAGCTGCTTTTCACTGCTGTGTTTATGCCGCTTTACACCCACTTGACACTCTTCCAGAGAGATATCAATACATAGGTTTTAAGATTCTTACTACTCAGATATGTTCTTGGGCGGTGAATACGGGGTGTTGAGTCCAGTTCACTGAGCAAGGAGTAGGTCTTGTCTATTACATATTGGGTTTATAGAACGGTATCTGAGCCAATTTGATACCCTTGTTTTATGCATCACCCCACCTCACCTTTCCCGTTAAGCAGCCATAGTGTGTTTTCAAAATGTGTGACTCTGTTCTGTTTTGTAATTCAGTTCAAGGGTAACGATTTAACATTCCCTCTATAAGTGATATCTTATGATATGTGTCTTTTTCTGTGTGACTTATTTCACTTAGAATCGTCGTACCTAAATCCAATCATCATGCTGCTACTAGCCTTTGGACATTGATTTCATGGCTTAGTGATATTCCATTGTACATAAGGACCTCAACTTCTTTATCCATTTTTCTCTTTCCTGGGATATTTAAGGTGGAATGAAGTGGAGGTCCTTGTCAACAGAGCAGCCCTAAACTTTGGAGTGCCTGTGTCTTGCTGATTTTTAGTTTTCCCAATTTGTACACCCATGAGTGGAAGTGCCCTATGCTCTCTAAGCTGTGTGTTTTAGATGTTTCAGGGCACACCGTACACTTCTCCAGAGTGGCTGTTGGCAATTTACATCCCGCCCATCAGCGTAGCAAAGCTCCCATTTCTCCATGGCCTGTCCTGCCTTTCTGGTTTGTACACTTTTTTCAGCATGGCCCTTTGACCGATGGGAAGAGAGACTTCTTTGTAGCGCTGATTTGCCTTTCCAGGTTGCTTGGTTGGCCAAAATGGGCGTATGCGTTTTTTCCTGAATATATTCAGGAAAAAACGCATACGCCCTTTTTGGCCAAGGGCATCATTGTCCACGTTTTGCCGCTTTTCATGTGCTTGAAAGGCGATTCGAATCTACCTCCTGAAAGCTGTTTCCTGCAATTCTGCCTTGCTTTCAAATCCTCTTCGTTGCCTTCCCTCAATATATTTGTGGACGAGAGTTATCATTTATAACTCTGCAGGTCTGTGAATTGCAGTGCCCCTGAGCTCCATTTTTCAACTCGCTTTTTTGGGAGCTGGCCGCAAAAGCGCAGGATTGCTTCAGGCCCTATTCTGGTTCCGGGGGGCAGGCTGAGCCTGTGGTTAATTCTTCTTCCTGATGGGAAAAAAGAGTGACCTGTGCCTGTCACAACACCTAGAGCTAGACTCTCATTGGTTCCCCCACTTCCCGTTCATTCTCAGGACAAATTGCAACCTATACAGAACAGGAGGATAAAGGTGCTGATTCTCCAAGGAGGGAGATTGCTAGTAACGTGGCTGGAATCGCGAACCCGAGCACAAGGAGATGAGAAATGAGGTGCGTTTCAGAAACCTTTCCCGATCAGACGGTGTACCATCTTCTGGGTTTCTCATGCATGTTTTCGATGTAGGAAGATGCCCTTGAACCTGGAGATTTGGGACCCATGGGATGGGGACCACGCAGTATTACTTTACAGGGTCTGCTGTTGCTTACCCAACCTCAGCAAACCTCTCAACCCCAAGAGTGTCCACCCTTATGTCTCATCTAGCTGTGGGTCTAGAAATGGTCAATCCAGGTTGCATCACAGCCCCTGAAGGAATTGTGTAAGAATTTCTCTCTCTTTCACTCTCTTTGTTTCATGGGTTTTTAAAAGTAATTTATTTTTATAGTGGGGTTTAGCTGCTTTTCACTGCTGTGTTTATGCCCCTTTACACCCACTTGACACACTTCCAGAGAGATATCAATACATCGGTTTTAAGATTCTTACTAGTCAGATATATTCTTGTGCGGTGAATACGGGGTGTTGAGTCCAGTTCACTGAGCAAGGAGTAGGTCTTGTCTATTACATATTGGGTTTATAGAACGGTATCTGAGCTAAGTAGAAACCCTTGTTTTATGCATCACCCCACCTCACCTTTCCCGTTAAGCAGCCATAGTGTGTTTTCTAAACGTGTGACTCTGTTCTGTTTTGTAATTCAGTTCAAGTGTAGCGGTTTTTACATTCCCTCTATAAGTGATAGCTTATGATAAGTGTCTTTTTCTGTGTGACTTATTTCACTTGGAATTGTCGTACCTAAATCCACTCATCATGCTGCTACTAGCCTTATGACATTGATTTCATGGCTGAGTGATATTCCATTGTACATAAGGACCACAACTTCTTTATCCATTTTTCTCTTTCCTGGGATATTTAAGGTGTCATGAAGTGGAGGTTCTTGTAACAGAGTAGCCCTAAACTTTGGGGTGCCTGTGTCTTGCTGATTTTTAGTTTTTCAATTAATACGCCCATGAGTGGAAGTGTCCTTTGCTCCCTAAGCTGTGTTTTTTCGATGTTTCAGAACACACCGTACACTTCTCCAGAGTGGCTGTTGGCAATTACATCCCGCCCATCAGCGTAGCAAGGCTACCATTTCTCCATGGCCTGTCCTGCATTTCTGGTTTTGACACTTTTTTCTGCATGGCCCTTTTGACCGATGGAAAGCCAGACTTCTTTGTAGTGCTGAATTGCCTTTCCAGTTTGCTTGGTTGGCCAAAAACGGCGTATGCGTTTTTTTCCTGAATAGATTCAGGAAAAAACGCATACGCCCTTTTTGGCCAAGGGCATCATTGTCCACGTTTTGCCGCTTTTCATGTGCTTTAAAGACAATTCGAATCTACCTCCTGAAATCTGTTTCCTGCAATTCTGCCTTGCTTTCAAATCCTCTTCGTTGCCTTCCCTCAATATATTTGTGGACGAGAGTTATCATTTATAACTCTGCAGGTCTGTGAATTGCAGTGCCCCTGAGCTCCATTTTTCAACTCGCTTTTTTGGGAGCTGGCCTCAAAAGCGCAGGAGTGCTTCAGGCCCTATTCTGGTTCCGGGGGGGAGGCTGAGCCTGTGGTTAATTCTTCTTCCTGATGGGAAAAAAGTGTGACCTGTGCCTGTCACAACACCTAGAGCTAGTCTCTCATTGGTTCCCCCACTTCCCGTTCCTTCTCAGGACAAATTGCAACCTGTACAGAAAAGGAGGTTAAAGGTGCTGATTCTCCAAGGAGGGAGATTGCTAGTAACGCGGCTGGTATGGTGAAACCGAGCACAAGGTGATGAGAAATGAGGTGCGTTTCAGAAACCTTTCGCAATCACACGGTGTACCATCTTCTGGGTTTCTCATGCACGTTTTCGATGTAGGAAGATGCCCTTGAACCTGGAGATTTGGGACCTATGGGATGGGGACCACGCAGTATTACTTTAAAGGGTCTGCGTTTGCTCACCCAACCTCACCAAACCTCTCAGCCCCAAGAGTGTCCACCCTTATGTCTCATCTAGCTGTGGGTCTAGATATGGTCAATCCAGGTTGCATCACATCCCCTGAACGAATTGTGTAAGAATTTCTCTCTCTTTCACTCTCTTTGTTTCATGGGTTTTTAAAAGTAATTTATTTTTATAGTGGGGTTTAGCTGCTTTTCACTGCTGTGTTTATGCCCCTTTACACCCACTTGACACACTTCCAGAGAGATATCAATACATTGGTATTAAGATTTTTACTACTCAGATATATTCTTGTGTGGTGAATACGGGGTGTTGAGTCCAGTTCACTGAGCAAGGAGTAGGTCTTGTCTATTACATATTGGGTTTATAGAACGGTATCTGAGCTAATTAGAAACCCTTGTTCTATGCATCACCCCACCTCACCTTTCCCGTTAAGCAGCCATAGTGTGTTTTCAAAATGTGTGACTCTGTTCTGTTTTGTAATTCAGTTCAAGGGTAACGGATTTTACATTCCCTCTATAAGTGATATCTTATAATAAGTGTCTTTTTCTGTGTGACTTATTTCACTTAGAATCGGCGTACCTAAATCCAATCATCATGCTGCTACTAGCCTTAGGACATTGATATCATGGCTGAGTGATATTCCATTGTACATAAGGACCTCAACTTGTGTATCCATTTTCTCTTTCCTGGGATATTTAAGGTGGAATGAAGTGGAGGTCCTTGTCAACAGAGCAGCCCTAAACTTTGGGCTGCCTGTGTCTTGCTGATTTTTAGTTTTCCCAATTTGTACACCCATGAGTGGAAGTGCCCTATGCTCTCTAATCTGTGTGTTTCAGATGTTTCAGGACACATCGTACACTTCTCCAGAGTGGCTGTTGGCAATTTACATCCCGCCCATCAGTGTAGCAAGGCTCGCATTTCTCCATGGCCTGTCCTGCCTTTCTGGTTTGTACACTTTTTTCAGCATGGCCCTTTTGACCGATGGGAAGCGAGACTTCTTTGTAGCGCTGATTTGCCTTTCCAGGTTGCTTGGTTGGCGAAAAACGGCGCATGCTTTTTTTCCTGAATATATTCAGGAAAAAACGCATGCGCCCTTTTTGGCCAAGGGCATCATTGTCCACGTTTTGCCGCTTTTCATGTGCTTTAAAGGAGATTCGAATCTACCTCCTGAAAGCTGTTTCCTGCAATTCTGCCTTGCTTTCAAATCCTCTTCGTTGCCTTCCCTCAATATATTTGTGGACGAGACTTATCAATTATAACTCTGCAGGTCTGTGAATTGCAGTGCCCCTGAGCTCCATTTTTCAACTCGCTTTTTTGGGAGCTGGCCGCAAAAGTGCAGGATTGCTTCAGGCCCTATTCTGGTTCCAGGGGGCAGGCTGAGCCTGTGGTTAATTATTCTTCCTGATGGGAAAAAAGAGTGACTTGTGCCTCTCACAAAACCTAGAGCTAGTCTCTTATTGGTTCCCCCACTTCCCGTTCATTCTCAGGACAAATTGCAACCTGTACAGAACAGGAGGTTAAAGGTGCTGATTCTCCAAGGAGGGAGATTGCTAGTAACGTGGCTGGACCGCCGAACCCGAGCACAAGGAGATGAGAAATGAGGTGTGTTTCAGTAACCTTTCCCGATCAGACGGGGTACCATCATCTGGGTTTCTCATGCATGTTTTCGATGTAGGAAGATGCCCTTGAACCTGGAGATTTGGGACCCATGGGATGGGGACCACGCAGTAGTACTTTAAAGGGTCTGCGTTTGCTCACCCAACCTCACCAAACCTCTCAGCCCCAAGAGTGTCCAACCTTATGTCTCATCTAGCTGTGGGTCTAGATATGGTCAATCCAGGTTGCATCACAGCCCCTGAACGAATTGTGTAAGAATTTATCTCTCTTTCACTCTCTTCGTTTCATGGGTTTTGAAAAGTAATTTATTTTGATAATGGGGTTTAGCTGCTTTTCACTGCTGTGTTTATGCCGCTTTACACCCACTTGACACTCTTCCAGAGAGATATCAATACATAGGTTTTAAGATTCTTACTACTCAGATATGTTCTTGGGCGGTGAATACGGGGTGTTGAGTCCAGTTCACTGAGCAAGGAGTAGGTCTTGTCTATTACATATTGGGTTTATAGAACGGTATCTGAGCCAATTTGATACCCTTGTTTTATGCATCACCCCACCTCACCTTTCCCGTTAAGCAGCCATAGTGTGTTTTCAAAATGTGTGACTCTGTTCTGTTTTGTAATTCAGTTCAAGGGTAACGATTTAACATTCCCTCTATAAGTGATATCTTATGATATGTGTCTTTTTCTGTGTGACTTATTTCACTTAGAATCGTCGTACCTAAATCCAATCATCATGCTGCTACTAGCCTTTGGACATTGATTTCATGGCTTAGTGATATTCCATTGTACATAAGGACCTCAACTTCTTTATCCATTTTTCTCTTTCCTGGGATATTTAAGGTGGAATGAAGTGGAGGTCCTTGTCAACAGAGCAGCCCTAAACTTAGGAGTGCCTGTGTCTTGCTGATTTTTAGTTTTCCCAATTTGTACACCCATGAGTGGAAGTGCCCTATGCTCTCTAAGCTGTGTGTTTTAGATGTTTCAGGGCACACCGTACACTTCTCCAGAGTGGCTGTTGGCAATTTACATCCCGCCCATCAGCGTAGCAAGGCTCCCATTTCTCCATGGCCTGTCCTGCCTTTCTGGTTTGTACACTTTTTTCAGCATGGCCCTTTGACCGATGGGAAGAGAGACTTCTTTGTAGCGCGGATTTGCCTTTCCAGGTTGCTTGGTTGCCAAAAAACGGCGTATGCATTTTTTCCTGAATATATTCAGGAAAAAACGCATACGCCCTTTTTGGCCAAGGGCATCATTGTCCACATTTTGCCGCTTTTCATGTGCTTGAAAGGCGATTCGAATCTACCTCCTGAAAGCTGTTTCCTGCAATACTGCCTTGCTTTCAAATCCTCTTCGTTGCCTTCCCTCAATATATTTGTGGACAAGAGTTATCATTTATAACTCTGCAGGTCTGTGAATTGCAGTGCCCCTGAGCTCCATTTTTCAACTCGCTTTTTTGGGAGCTGGCCGCAAAAGCGCAGGATTGCTTCAGGCCCTATTCTGGTTCCGGGGGGCAGGCTGAGCCTGTGGTTAATTCTTCTTCCTGATGGGAAAAAAGAGTGACCTGTGCCTGTCACAACACCTAGAGCTAGTCTCTCATTGGTTCCCCCACTTCCCGTTCATTCTCAGGACAAATTGCAACCTATACAGAACAGGAGGTTAAAGGTGCTGATTTTCCGAGGAGGGAGATTGCTAGTAACGTGGCTGGAATCGCGAACCCGAGCACAAGGAGATGAGAAATGAGGTGCGTTTCAGAAACCTTTCCCGATCAGACGGTGCACCACCTTCTGGGTTTCTCATGCATGTTTTCGATGTAGGAAGATGCCCTTGAACCTGGAGATTTGGTACCCATGGGATGGGGACCACGCAGTGTTACTTTAAAGGGTCTGCTTTTGCTTACCCAACCTCAGCAAACCTCTCAGCCCCAAGAGTGTCCACCCTTATGTCTCATCTAGCTGTGGGTCTAGATATGGTCAATCCAGGTTGCATCACAGCCCCTGAACGAATTGTGTAAGAATTTCTCTCTCTTTCACTCTCTTTGTGTCATGGGTTTTTAAAAGTAATTTTTTTTTATAGTGGGGTTTAGCTGCTTTTCACTGCTGTGTTTATGCCCCTTTACGCCCACTTGACACACTTCCAGAGAGATATCAATACATTGGTTTTAAGATTCTTACTAGTCAGATATATTCTTGTGCGGTGAATACGGGGTGTTGAGTCCAGTTCACTGAGCAAGGAGTAGGTCTTGTCTATTACATTTTGGGTTTATAGAACGGTATCTGAGCTAAGTAGAAACCCTTGTTTTATGCATCACCCCACCTCACCTTTCCCGTTAAGCAGCCATAGTGTGTTTTCTAAACGTGTGACTCTGTTCTGTTTTGTAATTCAGTTCAAGTGTAGCGGTTTTTACATTCCCTCTATAAGTGATAGCTTATGATAAGTGTCTTTTTCTGTGTGACTTATTTCACTTGGAATCGTCGTACCTAAATCCACTCATCATGCTGCTACTAGCCTTATGACATTGATTTCATGGCTGAGTGATATTCCATTGTACATAAGGACCACAACTTCTTTATCCATTTTTCTCTTTCCTGGGATATTTAAGGTGAAATGAAGTGGAGGTCCTTGTCAACAGAGCAGCCCTAAACTTTGGGCTGCCTGTGTCTTGCTGATTTTTAGTTTTCCCAATTTGTACACCCATGAGTGGAAGTGCCCTATGCTCTCTAAGCTGTGTGTTTTAGGTGTTTCAGGACACACTGTACACTTCTCCCGAGTGGCTCTTGGCAATTTACATCCCGCCCATCAGGGTAGCAAGGCTCCCATTTCTCCATGGCCTGTCCTGCCTTTCTGGTGTGTACATTTTTTTCAGCATGGCCCTTTGACCGATGGGAAGCGAGACTTCTTTGTAGCGCTGATTTGCCTTTCCAGTTTGCTTGGTTGGCCAAAAAGGGCGTATGCGTTTTTTCTGAATATATTCAGGAAAAAACGCATGCGCCCTTTTTGGCCAAGGGCATCATTGTCCACGTTTTGCCGCTTTTCATGTGCTTGAAAGGCGATTCGAATCTACCTCCTGAAAGCTGTTTCCTGCAATTCTGCCTTGCTTTCAAATCCTCTTCGTTGCCTTCCCTCAATATATTTGTGGACGAGACTTATCAATTATAACTCTGCAGGTCTGTGAATTGCAGTGCCCCTGAGCTCCATTTTTCAACTCGCTTTTTTGGGAGCTGGCCGCAAAAGCGCAGGATTGCTTCAGGCCCTATTCTGGTTCCGGGGCGCTGGCTGAGCCTGTGGTTAATTCTTCTTCCTGATGGGAAAAAGAGTGACCTGTGCCTCTCACAAAACCTAGAGCTAGTCTCTCATTGGTTCCCCCACTTCCCGTTCATTCTCAGGACAAATTGCAACCTGTACAGAACAGGAGGTTAAAGGTGCTGATTCTCCAAAGAGGGAGATTGCTAGTAACGTGGCTGGACCGGCGAACCCGAGCACAAGGAGATGAGAAATGAGGTGTGTTTCAGAAACCTTTCCCGATCAGACGGGGTACCATCATCTGGGTTTCTCATGCATGTTTTCGATGTAGGAAGATGCCCTTGAACCTGGAGATTTGGGACCCATGTGATGGGGACCACGCAGTAGTACTTTAAAGGGTCTGTGTTTGCTCACCCAACCTCACCAAACCTCTCAGCCCCAAGAGTGTCCAACCTTATGTCTCATCTAGCTGTGGGTCTAGATATGGTCAATCCAGGTTGCATCACAGCCCCTGAACGAATTGTGTAAGAATTTCTCTCTCTTTCACTCTCTTTCTTTCATGGTTTTTTTAAAGTAATTTATTTTGATAATGGGGTTTAGCTGCTTTTCACTGCTGTGTTTATGCCGCTTTACACCCACTTGACACTCTTCCAGAGAGATATCAATACATAGGTTTTAAGATTCTTACTAGTCAGATATGTTCTTGGGCGGTGAATACGGGGTGTTGAGTCCAGTTCACTGAGCAAGGAGTAGGTCTTGTCTATTACATATTGGGTTTATAGAACGGTATCTGAGCTAATTTGATACCCTTGTTTTCTGCAACACGCCACCTCACCTTTCCCGTTAAGCAGCCATAGTGTGTTTTCAAAATGTGTGACTCTGTTCTGTTTTGTAATTCAGTTCAAGGGTAACGGTTTTTACATTCCCTCTATAAGTGATATCTTATGATATGTGTCTTTTTCTGTGTGACTTCTTTCACTTAGAATCGTTGTACCTAAATCCAATCATCATGCTGCTACTAGCCTTAGGACATTGATTTCATGGCTGAGTGATATTCCATTGTACATAAGGACCTCAACTTCTTTATCCATTTTTCTCTTTCCTGGGATATTTAAGGTGGAATGAAGTGGAGGTCCTTGTCAACAGAGCAGCCCTAAACTTTGGAGTGCCTGTGTCTTGCTGATTTTTAGTTTTCCCAATTTGTACACCCATGAGTGGAAGTGCCCTATGCTCTCTAAGCTGTTTGTTTTAGATGTTTCAGGGCACACCGTACACTTCTCCAGAGTGGCTGTTGGCAATTTACATCCCGCCCATCAGCGTAGCAAAGCTCCCATTTCTCCATGGCCTGTCCTGCCTTTCTGGTTTGTACACTTTTTTCAGCATGGCCCTTTGACCGATGGGAAGAGAGACTTCTTTGTAGCGCTGATTTGCCTTTCCAGGTTGCTTGGTTGGCCAAAATGGGCGTATGCGTTTTTTCCTGAATATATTCAGGAAAAAACGCATACGCCCTTTTTGGCCAAGGGCATCATTGTCCACGTTTTGCCGCTTTTCATGTGCTTGAAAGGCGATTCGAATCTACCTCCTGAAAGCTGTTTCCTGCAATTCTGCCTTGCTTTCAAATCCTCTTCGTTGCCTTCCCTCAATATATTTGTGGACGAGAGTTATCATTTATAACTCTGCAGGTCTGTGAATTGCAGTGCCCCTGAGCTCCATTTTTCAACTCGCTTTTTTGGGAGCTGGCCGCAAAAGCGCAGGATTGCTTCAGGCCCTATTCTGGTTCCGGGGGGCAGGCTGAGCCTGTGGTTAATTCTTCTTCCTGATGGGAAAAAAGAGTGACCTGTGCCTGTCACAACACCTAGAGCTAGACTCTCATTGGTTCCCCCACTTCCCGTTCATTCTCAGGACAAATTGCAACCTATACAGAACAGGAGGATAAAGGTGCTGATTCTCCAAGGAGGGAGATTGCTAGTAACGTGGCTGGAATCGCGAACCCGAGCACAAGGAGATGAGAAATGAGGTGCGTTTCAGAAACCTTTCCCGATCAGACGGTGTACCATCTTCTGGGTTTCTCATGCATGTTTTCGATGTAGGAAGATGCCCTTGAACCTGGAGATTTGGGACCCATGGGATGGGGACCACGCAGTATTACTTTACAGGGTCTGCTTTTGCTTACCCAACCTCAGCAAACCTCTCAACCCCAAGAGTGTCCACCCTTATGTCTCATCTAGCTGTGGGTCTAGAAATGGTCAATCCAGGTTGCATCACAGCCCCTGAAGGAATTGTGTAAGAATTTCTCTCTCTTTCACTCTCTTTGTTTCATGGGTTTTTAAAAGTAATTTATTTTTATAGTGGGGTTTAGCTGCTTTTCACTGCTGTGTTTATGCCCCTTTACACCCACTTGACACACTTCCAGAGAGATATCAATACATCGGTTTTAAGATTCTTACTAGTCAGATATATTCTTGTGCGGTGAATACGGGGTGTTGAGTCCAGTTCACTGAGCAAGGAGTAGGTCTTGTCTATTACATATTGGGTTTATAGAACGGTATCTGAGCTAAGTAGAAACCCTTGTTTTATGCATCACCCCACCTCACCTTTCCCGTTAAGCAGCCATAGTGTGTTTTCTAAACGTGTGACTCTGTTCTGTTTTGTAATTCAGTTCAAGTGTAGCGGTTTTTACATTCCCTCTATAAGTGATAGCTTATGATAAGTGTCTTTTTCTGTGTGACTTATTTCACTTGGAATTGTCGTACCTAAATCCACTCATCATGCTGCTACTAGCCTTATGACATTGATTTCATGGCTGAGTGATATTCCATTGTACATAAGGACCACAACTTCTTTATCCATTTTTCTCTTTCCTGGGATATTTAAGGTGTCATGAAGTGGAGGTTCTTGTAACAGAGTAGCCCTAAACTTTGGGGTGCCTGTGTCTTGCTGATTTTTAGTTTTTCAATTAATACGCCCATGAGTGGAAGTGTCCTTTGCTCCCTAAGCTGTGTTTTTTCGATGTTTCAGAACACACCGTACACTTCTCCAGAGTGGCTGTTGGCAATTACATCCCGCCCATCAGCGTAGCAAGGCTACCATTTCTCCATGGCCTGTCCTGCATTTCTGGTTTTGACACTTTTTTCTGCATGGCCCTTTTGACCGATGGAAAGCCAGACTTCTTTGTAGTGCTGAATTGCCTTTCCAGTTTGCTTGGTTGGCCAAAAACGGCGTATGCGTTTTTTTCCTGAATATATTCAGGAAAAAACGCATACGCCCTTTTTGGCCAAGGGCATCATTGTCCACGTTTTGCCGCTTTTCATGTGCTTTAAAGGCAATTCGAATCTACCTCCTGAAATCTGTTTCCTGCAATTCTGCCTTGCTTTCAAATCCTCTTCGTTGCCTTCCCTCAATATATTTGTGGACGAGAGTTATCATTTATAACTCTGCAGGTCTGTGAATTGCAGTGCCCCTGAGCTCCATTTTTCAACTCGCTTTTTTGGGAGCTGGCCTCAAAAGCGCAGGAGTGCTTCAGGCCCTATTCTGGTTCCGGGGGGGAGGCTGAGCCTGTGGTTAATTCTTCTTCCTGATGGGAAAATAGAGTGACCTGTGCCTGTCCCAACACCTAGAGCTAGTCTCTCATTGTTTGCCCCTCTTCCCTTTCATCCTCAGGACAAATTGCAACCTGTATGGAACAAGAGGTTAAAGGTGCTGATTCTCCAAGTAGGGAGATTCCTAGTAAAGTAGCTGGAATGGCGAACCCGAGCAAAAGGAGATGAGAAATGAGGTGCGTTTTAGAAACCTTTCCCGATCAGATGGTGTACCATCTTCTGGGTTTCTCATGCATATTTTCGATGTAGAAAGATGCCCTTGAACCTTGAGTTTTGGGACCCATGGGATGGGTACCTTGCAGTATTACTTTAAAGGGTCTGCGTTTGCTCACCCAACCTAACCCAAAGTCTCAGCCCCAAGAATGCCCACCTTTATGTCTCAATCACCTGTGGGTCTAGATATGGTCAATCCAGGTTGCATCACAGCCCCTGAACGAATTTTGTAAGAATTTCTCTCTCTTACACTGTCTTTGTTTCTCGGGTTTTTAAAAGTAATTTATTTTTAAAATGGGGTTTAGCTGCTTTTCACATCTGTGTTTATGCCGCTTTACACTCACTTGACTCTCTTCCAGAGAGAGATCAATACATAGTTTTTCAGATTGTTACTAGTCAGATATATACTTGTGCAGTGACTAGGGGGTGTTGAGTCCAGTTCACTGAGCAAGGAGTAGGTCTTGTCTATTACATATTGGGTTTATGGAACGGTATCTGAGCTAATTTGAAACCCTTGTTTTCTGCATCACCCCACCTCACCTTTCGCGTTAAGCAGCCATAGCGTGTTTTCAAAATGTGTGACTCTGTTCTGTTTTGTAATTCAGTTCAAGTGTATCGGTTTTTACATTCCCTCTATAAGTGATATCTTATGATAAGTGTGTTTTTCTGTGTGACTTATTTCACTTAGAATCGTCGTACCTAAATCCACTCATCATGTTGCTACTAGCCTTAGGACTTTGATTTCATGGCTGAATGATATTCCATTGTACATAAGTACCACAACTTCTTTACCATTTTTCTCATCCCTGGGATATTTAAGATGTACACAAGTGGAGGTTCTTGTAACCAGAGCAGCCCTAAACTTTGGGGTGCCTTTGTCTTGTTGATTTTTATTTTTCCAATTTATACGCCCATGAATGGATGTGCCCCTTTCTCTCTAGCTGTGTTTTTTAGATGTTTTAGGAAACACCATACCCTTCTCCAGAGTCGCGATTGGCAATTTACATCCCGACCATCAGTGTAACAATGCTCCCTTTCCTCCCTGGCCTCTCCAGTATTTTTTTTTTTACACTTTTTTAGGAAGGCACTTTTGACCGATGGGAAGTGAGACTTCTTTGTAGTGCTGAATTGCATTTCCGGCTTGCTTGGTTGGCCAAAGAGGGCCTATGCGTTTTTTCCTGAATTTATTCAGAAAAAAACACATATGCTCTTTTTGGCCATGTGCATCATTGTCGACGTTTGGCCGCTTTTCATGTGCTTTAGGGGCTATTCGAATCTAACTCCTGAAATCTGTTTCCTGCAATTCTGCCTTGCTTTCCAATCCTGTTCATTGCCTTCCCTGAATATAGTTTTGGACGATAGTTATAATTTATAACTCTGCAGGTTTGTGAATTGCAGTGCCCCTGAGCTCCATTTTTCAACTCGCTTTTTTGGGAGCTGTCCGCAGAACCGCTGGTTTGCTTCTGGCCCTACTCTGGTTCCCGGTGGCAGGCTAAGCCTTTGCTTAATTCTTCTTCCTGATTGGAAAGTAGAGAGACAAGTGCCTGTCCGAACATCTAGGGCTTGGCTCTCCTCTTTTCTCCTCCTTCCCCTTCTTCCTTTGGAAAAATTCCAAATTTTGTGCAACTGGATGTTGAAGGTGCTGACATCCTCAAGTGGGGAGATTTTAAGGAAAAAGGCTGGAGGGGTGAACCCAACAACCAGGAAATTAGGAGTTTTGGTGCCTTTTCCAAAATCTCCCTGATCCAACCGTGTTCCATCTTCTGGGTGTCACAGGCATGTTTTAGCTGTAGGAAAGGTCCCGTGTATGTAAGGAGAACACCAGGGATTTTTCCAAATCAGTGTCTCCCCGAACTCCAATCTGGGGAATTTTTAAGCTACTGGTACATGTGTGTTCATTAAGGGACTTGGGCCTTAGGCAGAGTCCGAACTTTAGATGATTGAAGTCTTCAGGTTCAGAAACGCTCACCATCGGCCTCCTTTAGTTTCCATTTTATCTGTAGTTGATAGATGATGTCGATATAGATATCTATTGTTTTTCAGATTATTTCCCCTTAGGGGTCATTACAAAATATTGAGTATAGTTCCCTGTGTTATACAGTAGTTCCTTGTTGATGATATATTTTATACATAGCAGTGTGTATATGTTAATCTGGAACTGTTAATTTATCCCTCCTCCCACCTTTCCCCTTTGGTAATAAAAAATATAAGATTTTATACTTCTCAGAAATCTAGGAGCTGAAAGAGAGGTATCATTTTCAATGGAAAATCATTCAAAACAAGGTTGAAACTTCAACCAAGATTATTAGATGTACATCCTTGGAAAGAAATCACTGCATTTCTCTACTGTTGACCTGACAAATAAGACAAACCCCTCCACTGAACTTGCTTATAATAAAGTGATGGAAATATCAAATGGAAGTGTTAGAAACATCTTATTTTACACGAGCCTTATACACTGCTCTATGTTAATTACAGTTTGGCTCACACATCTGTTCATTGAAGTTACAATGTTCTCAAATTCTGTTACTGATCCTGCAGAGTGGGCCCCAACAAGGGTCTCCCTGCCCAGTGTCATTGGAGCCAACAGATCGAGACTGACTTTGGTTCAGAAGCAAAGGAAAACTTTATATTTTGATCAGAGAATGGAGAGGTGAGAGTGTGTGCTCCCCTGCGGGTTGTGGGCCGGGCTGCTGTGTAGAGATCCTGGCAGCGTCAGCGGGAGGGAGGGGGCACAGCTCTCGAGGGCCAGGTTGGCTGGAGCTCAGGCTCTATGTCGCAGAGTCTGCACGGGGCCCCACGAGCTGAGGTGTCGGCCCAGCCATTTTGCACTAGGAAATCGGGTCTGAAGTGTTGGGTGTGGGACCTCTGCATGTGGAAACCTAGGAGCAAGTGAAATTAGACAAAGCACAAAGGAAAAAATGGTTAGACTTTATTTTATTGCCCAGATTCTATTTTCATCTCCCAGGAATTTTTAATGGGCTTTGCCAGTGACAAAGCCCTCATCTGCCTTTTGTCCCATTCCTCATTCTTGGGGTGCTGAGGGTGCAGACACCTCTTCTGTAAATGCTTCGTGCTGAGTTGGGTGTCCTCATACCCGGGGCGAGGGGGAGGACTTCTCCCAAGCAGCCTCCAGGTGAGGTTGATTGTCCCCAGGCCTCCTCCCTCACTGCTCGTCTGCCTGAGCAACAGCATTGGAAGTTTTATAGATTCTAATGACCTTTAAGGGTCCAGGAAAGAGATGTGCAGAGACGCTGGGGGGGGGCCGTTTTACCCTGCTCCACATTGGTTCGGCCCCCTTAGGCTGACGGTTTCTGCCAGCCTAGATGCTCTGACCAGTAGTCTGCGCTTTCTTCAGTTAGGCCACTGAATTAACGTACAAACAGCACCAGGTGTCAGGGCCCTGCTTGCTCAACTCCCAGAGAGTCCAGGGCCGGTGGTGATCCAGGACCATGATGGCCACTCAGTCAACGGCCTTTTGAAGTAGCCAAGAGTACAGCCGGTCTCATTGGCCGCCGTCACCGCGGTGTCTGTAGGCTTTTCTATGGTGGCAGCGTTATTTACGGTTCCCCTACCAAGTTTATTAGCTCCGCTCTGGGTGCAGTAAGTCCTGTAAGCAATAGTCTGCTCTTTTGGGGCACACTCTTGTTGTTTTCTGAGAGAAGCTCCAGGTCAAGTGATGGTCACACGAGTCGTCATGGGGGCCCATTGCCCCAGGTTGTCTCTCTGGAGGTTGGGGTTGGAGGGCCTCCTCACTCGAGGTCATTGTGCCCACGGAGAAATCCCTGCAACTTCAGGGCATGGTGGGTGGTTAGGATCACCAAGTGGCGTCCTTTTCCCTTAGGAGGGAGCTGGCCTTGTGGGCTGCTGATTTCCAGGTTTTTAGATACCCCCAGTATCCTGGTCGGATGGGGTGGCTGGCCAATGCCTGGAGGGCATTCTTGCATTGTTCCATTTCAAGTGGTCCCACTTTTTGCACTAATACTCCAAGGGCGATTCGCCTTGGACCAGGAATGTAAAGGTCAAAGGGTTTAGCTAACTTAGGGAGGTCCAGGGCACGGGTCTGAATTGACTGCTCTTTCCATTCTTGAAAGGCCGCTTCTGGATTCTATTCAAAAGGATCATCATCTTTTCCTTTCAGTGTTTCATATAGAGGCCCAGCTATTAGACTGTAGTTAGGGATCCAGATGCAGCAAACCCCGGTCTCCCCAGGAACCCCTAAGCTGTCTTCTAGTTTCAGGAAGGGTAAGGCTGCAAATGGCTTCTTCCCTTTCCTGGGGTGGGCTTCTCCGACCTTGTGAGCGAATGAAGCCCAGGAAGGTCACCTTAGTTTGTGATATTTGAGCCTTTTTCTTGGACACCTTCTATCTTTTATTGGCTAGGTAGTTCAGAGGCCTCCTTAGTCGGGCTGGTGATCAGAATGTCATCTGCATATTGAAGGAGGGTTCCCTTCTCCAGAGGTAGATCTTTTAGGTCTTTAGCTAACGTTTCCACAAAGATGGTGTGGGAATTTTTGAACCCCTGGGGCAGGACGGCCCAGCAGTATTGTTTTTGTTGTATGTTGAGTCCTGCCACTCACAGCCAAAATTTCTTGTGACTCTGGGACGAATGGAATACAGAAGAAGGCATCATTGAAGTCTAATACAGAATACCATGTCCTGGTGGATGGTAGAATGACCAGCAGGGTGTAGGAATTAGGAACTACTAGATGTATATGCTCTGTGGCTTCACTGACTGTCCTGGCGTCCTCTACCAGGTCCCCAGCAGCCCATGGGGCTCTGGTGGTCAGGCCCCTCCCAGGATATGGAGCTCACCTGGGCAGGTACCCAGCAGCCCACGGGGTTCTGGTGGTTAGGCCCCTCCCAGGATATGGAGCTCACCTTGGCAGGTACCCAGCAGCCCATGGGGCCATCATGGTCAGGTCCCTCCCAGGATATGGAGCTCATCTGGGCAGGTACGCAGCAGCCCACGGGGCTCTCGTGGGCAGGCCCCTCCCTGGATATGGAGCTCCCGTGGACAGTTACCCCGACAGGGCTGGGCACACAAGAACTGTGCACATAGCCCTCATTGCAGAGCACCCCAGCACACCTGTCACTCAGAGCTGACACAGAGCACCTCAGAGCAGAGCTTGAACTAATAAACAGCAGCTCCAACAGGTCTGTGACCCTAGGCTTCACTCTGTGCGACCTCCCTCTGCCTGGTCTTCCAGGGGCTTCCACAGCAGCCGGGGCACCAGGCCTCTGTCTCCGCCCACCACCCCTCCTCTCCCTGACTCCTGGGTTCCTCTCATTAGCAGAGGGTCTTCTTGAAGTTGTCTCCCACTCATGGACCAGATAAAATGATTAGAAAACAAGCCAGGGCTGCCGCCCCTTATCTATCCTGACTCTCGGGACCCTACACCTGTTCCTTGGATCTGGCCGGTGCAGCAAGGCCCATTTTCTGCAAATCTGAGCCCCTGAGGGGCGAGGATTGGCTGACCTGGGCAGCCTGACCCGGCCGGCCAGCCCTTCCCAGGTGTGCCTGGGTTGAGGTCAATATAAACACCCCTCCAGGCAGCAAAAGCCTCTGCAGCTGTGCCTGACGCCATATTCTCTGCCCCGTCAGCAGTCTCGGGGTTGGGCTGGTGGGAGGCAGTAGGGCCCACGGCTCTATGAGTGGCCCGTTGTGACTGGAGCTCTACTGGACTTTCTGCAGGAGTTGCCGGGCTGCCACCTGCTAAAGAAGAGGATGTGTCACCCATACTTGCTGCTGGAATTTCTCCCCGGGCAGAGGTAAGGAAGGAAAAAAGCAGTGGGGGCCGGGACAGGAGGGGTACCTCAGGCAGGGAAATGGAAAGTTTCCAGACGAGCGCCCGGGGCCAGGACCATCCTGGCTGGCCTGCAGGCACCAAGTCGGCCTGCGTGCTGTCGCTGGTGTGACTCCAAGCCCCTTCCTCTAGTTTTTAGTCTTTGCACACATTCAGGTGTTTTACCTGGGAACGGTGGGAAAAGTTCAGCAGCAGCTGGCCTGGGGCTCAGCTCACGTTTAGTCAGAGACGCCTCCTCACGGTCCCCCAGCTTTGCAATGAGGACGCTCCTTGTGTGGGGGCTGCTGGCTGCATGGGAGATGATTCCCCACCTGTGACCAACTTAAGAATTGTTTACCACTGGAGCAAGTGCGCTGATAGGGTTTTCCTCTGTATGACCAGTGGGTTCTGTTTTTTTTTTTTTCTTTTTTGGTTCAAGGTAAGTTTTATTCCTCTTTTTGTATTTATGGATATAAGCATGGAAATAATTCATTCATATAAATACGTCTATGGGAAGGACAGAACTTTTTTTTCTGTTTTATTTTTTTAAGTATTATTTATTTTTTAATTTTTGAATTTATTTTATTCATTTTTTTATACAGCAGGCTCTTATTGGTTATCTATTTTATACACATAAGTGTATATATGTCAATCCCAGGGTCGCAATTCATCCCACCACCACCACCCTGCCACTTTCCCCCCTTGGTGTCCATACATTTGTTCTCTACATCTGTGTCTCTATTTCTGCCTTGCAAACCAGTTCATCTTTACCATTTTTCTAGGTTCTACATGTATGCGTTCATATACGATATTTGTTTTTCTCTTTCTGACTTACTTCACTCTGTATGACAGTCTCTAGATCTATCCACGTCTCTACAAATGACCCAATTTCATTCCTTTTTATGGCTGAGTAATATTCCATTTTATATATGTAGCACATCTTTTCCGTTCGTCTGTCTATGGGCATTTAGGTTGCTTTCATGACCTGGCTATTGTAAATAGTGCTGCAATGAATATTGTGGTGAATATGTCTTTTTGAATTATGGTTTTCTCTGGGTATATGGCCAGTAGTGGGATTGCTGGGTCATATGGTAATTCTATTTTTAGTTTTTTAAGGAACCTCCATACTGTTCTCCATAGTGACTGTATCAATTTACATTCCCACAAATAGTGTAAGAGGGTTCCCTTTTCTCCACACCCTCTCCAGCATTTGTTGTTTGTAGATTTTCTGATGATGCGCATTCTAACTCGTGTGAGGTGATACCTCATTGTAGTTTTGGTTTATATTTCTCTAATAATTAGTGATGTTGAGTAGCTTTTCATGTGTTTCTTGGTCATCTGTATGTCTTCTTGGGACAAATGTCTATTTACGTCATCTGCCCATTTTTGGATTGGGTTGTTTGTTTTTTTACTGTTGAGCTGCATGAGCTGTTTATATACATTGGAGATTAATCCTTTGTCCATTGATTCGTTTGCAAATATTTTCTCCCATTCTGAGGGTTGTCTTTTCGTCTTGTTTGTAGTTTCCTTTGCTTTGCAAAAGCTTTTAGGTTTCATTTGCTCCCATTTGTTTTTTTTTTTTATTATTATTCCATTACTCTAGGAGGTGGATCAAAAAAGATCTTGCTGTGATTTATGTCAAAGAGTATTCTTCCTATGTTTTCCTCTAAGAGTTTTATAGTGTCCGGTTTTACATTTCGGTCTCTAATCCATTTTGAGTTTATTTTTTGTGTATGGTGTTAGGGAGTGTTCTAATTTCATTCTTTTACATGTAGCTGTCCATTTTTCCCAGCACCACTTATTGAAGAGACTGTCTTTTCTCCATTGTATACCCTTGCCTCCTTTGTCATAGATTAGTGGGCCATAGGTGTGTAGGTTTATCTCTGGGCTTTCTTTTTTTTTTTCTTTTACATCTTTATTGGAGTATAATTGCTTTACAATTGTGTGTTAGTTTCTGCTGTATAAAAAAGTGAATCAGCTATGCGTATACATATAACACCATATCCCCTCCCTCTTGCACCTCCCTCTCACTCCCTTATCCCACCCTTTTAGGTGGTCACAAAGCACAGAGCTGATCTCCCTGTGCTATGTGGCTGCTTCCCAGTAGCTATCAATTTTACATTTGGTAGTGTATATATGTCCATACCACTCTCTCACTTTGTCCCAGCTTACCCTTCCCTCTCCCCATGTCCTCAAGTCCTTTCTCTACGTCTGTGTCCTTAATCCTTTCCTGCCCCTAGGTTCTTCATAAACTTTTTTTTTTTTAGATTCCATATATGTGTGTTAGCATACGGTATTTGTTTTTCTCTTTCTGACTTACTTCACTCTGTAGGACAGACTCTAGATCCATCCACCTCACTAAAAATAACTCAATTTCGTTTCTTTTTATGGCTGAATAATGTTCCATTGTATATATGTGCCACATCTTCTTTATCCATTTATCTGTTGATGGACACTTAGGTTGCTTCCATGTCCTGGCTATTGTAAATAGAGCTACAGTGAACATTGTGGTACATGACTCTTTTTGAATTATGGTTTTCTCAGGGTAAATGTCCAGGAGTGGGTTTGCTGGGTTGTATGGTAGTTCTATTTTTAGTTTTTAAGGAAGCCCCATACCGTTCTCCCTAGTGGCTATATCAATTTACATTCCCACCAACAGTGCAAGAGGGTTCCCTTGTCTCCAATAAATGCCTCTCCAGCATTTATTGTTGGTAGATTCTTTGATGATGGCCATTCTGACTGGTGTGAGGTGATACCTCACTGTAGTTTTGATTTGCATTTCTCTAATGATTAGTGATGCTCAGCATCCTTTCATGTGTTTGTTGGCAACCTGTATATCTTCTTGGAGAAATGTCTATTTAGGTCTTCTGCCCATTTTTGGATTGGGTTGTTTGTTTATGTTATATTGAGCTACATGAGCTGCTTTTTGTAGATTAATCCTTTGCCATTTGCTTCATTTGAAAATATTTTCTCCCATTCTGATGGTTGTCTTTTCATCTTGCTTAAGTTTTCCTTTGCTGTGCAAAAGAATTTATGTTTCATTCGGTCCCATTTTTTAATTTTTGTTTTTATTTCCATTTCTCTAGGAGGTAGGTCAAAAAGGATCTTGCTGTGATTTATGTCATAGACTGTTCCGCTTATGTTTTCTTCTAAGAGTTTTATAGTGGCTGGTCTTATATTTAGGTCTCTAATCCATTTTGAGTTATTTTTGTGTATGGTGTTAGGGAGTGTACTAATTTCATTCTTTTACATGTAGCTGTCCAGTTTTCCCAGCACCACTTACTGAAGACACTGTCTTTTCTCCATTGTATACCCTTGCCTCCTTTGTCATAGATTAGTTAACCATAGGTACGTGGGTTTATCTCTGTGCTTTCTATCCTGTTGTATTGACCTATATTTCTGTTTTTGTGTCAGTACCATATTATCTTGATTACTGTAGCTTTGTAATATAGTCTGAAGTCTGGAAGTCTGATTCCTCCAGCTCTATTTTTTCCCCCTCAAGACTGCTTTGGCTATCCAGGGTCTTTTGCGTCTCCCTATAAATTTTAAGATTTTTTTTTCTTGTTCTGTAGAAAATGCCAAAGGTATTTTGATCGGGATTGCATTGAATCTGTAGATTGCTTTGGGTAGTATAGTCATTTTCACAATATTGATTCTTCTAATCCAAGAACATGGTATATGTCTCCATCTGTTTATATCATCTTTGATTTCTTTCATCAGTGTCTTATAGTTTTCTGAGTACAGGTCTTTTACTTCCTTAGGTAGGTTTATTCCTAGGTATTTTATTCTTTTTGTTGCAGTGGTAATGGGATTGTTTCCTTAATTTCTCTTTCTGATCTTTCATTGTTAGTGTATAGGAATGCAAGCAATTTCTGTGCATTAATTTTGTATCCTGCAACTTTACCAAATTCATTGATTAGCTCCAGTGGTTTTCTGGTGGCGTCTTTAGGATTCTCTATCTATGATATCATGTCATCTGCAAACAGTGACAATTTTACCTCTTCTTTTCCTTTTTGTATTCCTTTTATTTCTTTTTCTTCTCTGATTGCCATGGCTAGGACTTCCAAAACTATGTGGAGTAGCAGTGGTGAGAGTGGGCAGCCTCGTCTTGTTTCTGATCTTAGAGGAAACGCTTTCAGTTTTTCACCATTGAGAATGCTGTTTGCTGTGGGTTTGTCATATATGGCCTTTATTATGTTGAGGTAGTTTCCCTCTATGCCCACACTCTGCAGAGTTTTTATCGTAAATGAGTGTTGAATTTTCTCAAAATCTTTTCCTTCATCTATTGAGATGATCATATGGTTTTATTCTACAATTTGTTAATATGGTGTATCACATTGATTTGTGTATATTGAAGAATCCTTGCATCCCTGGGATAAACCCCACTTGATCATGGTGTATGATCCTTTTAATGTGTTGTTCGATTCTGTTTGCTAGTATTTTGTTGAGGATTTTTGCATCTATATTCATCAGTGATATTGGTCTATAATTTTCTTTCCTTGTAGTATCTCTGTCTGATTTTGGTATCAGGGTGATGGTGGTCTCACAGAATGAGTTTGGGAGTGTTCCTTCCCCTGCAATTGTTTTGAAGAATTTGAGAAGGTTGGGTGTTAGCTCTTCTCTAAATGTTTGATAGAATTCACCTGTGATGCCATCTGGTTCTGGACTTTTGTTTGTTGGAAGATTTTTAATCACAGTTTCAATTTCATTGCTTGTGATAGGTTTGTTCATATTTTCTATTTCTTCCTGGTTCAGTCTTTGAAGGTTATCCCTTTCTAAGAATTTGTCCATTTCTTCCAGATTGTCCATTTTATTGGCATAGAGTTGCTTGTAGTAGTCTCTTAGGATGCTTTGTATTCCTGTGGTGTCTGTTGTAACTTCTCCTTTTTCACTTCTAATTTTGTTGATTTGCGTCCTCTCCCTCTTTTTCTTGAGTCTGGCTAAAGGTTGATCATTTTTGCTTATCTTCTCAAAGAACCAGCTTTTAGTTTTGTTGATCTTTGCTTCCGTTTTCTTTGTTTCTATTTCATTTATTTCTGCTCTGATCTTTAGGATTTCTTTCCTTCTACTAACTTTGGGTTTTGTTCTTCTTTCTCTAGTTCCTCTAGGTGTAAGGTTAGATTGTTTATTTGAGATTTTTCTTGTTTCTTGAGGTAGGCTTGTATTGCTATAAACTTCCCTCTTAGAACTCCTTTTGCTGCATCCCATAGGTTTTGGATCATCGTGTTTTTGTTGTCATTTGTCTCTAGGTAGTTTTTGATTTCCTCTTTGATTTCTTCAGTGATCTCTTGGTTATTTAGTAACGTATTGTTTAGCCTCCATGTGTTTGTGTTTTTTATGGTTTTTTCCATGTAATTGATTTCTAATCTCATAGCATTGTGGTCGGAACAGCTGCTTGATATGATTTCAGTTTCCTTAAATTTACTGAGGCTTTATCTGTGACCCAAGATGTGATCTATCCTGGAGAATGTTCCGTGTGCAGTTGAGAAGAACGTGTAATCTGCTGTTTTTGGATGGAATGTCCTATAAATATCAATGAACTCTATCTGGTCTATTGTGTCATTTAAAGCTTGTGTTTCCTTATTAATTTTCTGTCTGGCTGATCTCCACTGGTGTAAGTGAGCTGTTAAAGTCCCCCACTATTATTGTGTTACTGTCGATTTCCTCTTTTATAGCTGTTAGCAGTTGCCTTATACATTGAGGTGCTCCTATGTTGGGTACATATATATTTATAATTGTTATATCTTCTTCTTGGATTGATCCCTTGACCATTATGTAGTGTCTTTCCTTGTCTCTTGTAACATTCTTTATTTTAAAGTCTATTTTATCTGATATGAGTATTGCTACTCCAGCTTTCTTTTGATTTTCATTAGCATAGAATATATTTTTCCATCGCCTCACTTTCAGTCTGTATGTGTCCCTAGGTCTGAAATGGGTCTCTTGTAGACAGCATATATATGGGTCTTGTTTTTGTATCCATTCAGCCAGTCTATGTCTTTTGGTTAGAACATTTAGTGCATTCATGTTTAAGGTAATTATCGATATGTATGTTCCTACTACTATTTTCTTAATTGTTATGGGTTTGTCTTGGTGGGTCCTTTTCTTCTCTTGTGTTTCCCACTTAGAGAAGTTCTTTTAGCATTTGGTGTAGAGCTGGTTGCATGGTGCTGAATTCTCTTAGCTTTTGCTTGTCTGTAAGGCTTTTGATTTCTCCATCAAATCTGAATGAGCTCTTTGCAGGGTGCAGTACTCTTGGTTGTAGGTTCTTCCCTTTCATCACTTTAAATTTATCATGCCACTTCCTTCTGGCTTGTAGATTTTCTGCTGAGAAATCAGCTGTTATCCTTATGGGATTTCCCTTGTATGTTATTTGTCATTTTTCCCTTGCTGCTTTCAATAATTTTTCTTTGTCGTTAATTTTTGTCAATTTGATTACTATGTGTCTTGTCATTTTTCTCCTTTGGTTTCTCCTGCCTGGGACACTCTGTGCTTCTGGACTTGGGTGGCTATTTCTTTTCCCATGCTAGGGAAGTTTTTGACCATAATCTCTTCAAATATATTCTCGGGTCCTTTCTCTCTCTCTTCTCCTTCTGGGACCCCTATAATGCGAATGTTGTTGCGTTTAATGTTGTCCCAGAGGACTCTTGGGGTGTCTTCATTTATTTTCATTCTTTTTCTTTATTCTGTTCCATGGCAGTGATTTCCACCTTTCTGTCTTCCAGGCCACTTATCCGTTCTTCTGCCACAGTTATTCTGCTACTGATTCCTTCTAGTGTATTTTTCATTTCAGTTAGTACATTGTTCACCTCTGTTTGTTTGTTCTTTAAATCTTCTAGGTGTTTGTTCCTTAATTCTTCTAGGTCTTTGTTAAGCATTTCTTGTGTCTTCTCGATCTTTGCCTCCTTTCTTTTTCTAAGGTCTTGGCTCAACTTCACTATCATTATTCTGAATTCTTTTTCTGGAAGGTTCCCTATCTCCACCTCATTTCGTTTTTTTTTTTTCTGGGGTTTTATCTTGTTCCTTGATCTGGTATAAAGTCCTCTGCCTTTTCATTTTGTCTATCTTTCTGTGAATGTGGTTTTCCTTCCACAGGCTGCAGAATTGTAGTTCTTCTTGCTTCTGCTGTCTGCTCTCCGGTGGATGAGTCTATCTTAGAGGCTTGTGCAAGCTTCCTGATGGGAGGGACTGGTGGTGGGTAGAGCTGGGTGTTGCTTTGGTGGGCAGAGCTTTAATCCGCTTGTCTACGGATTAAATAAAACTTTAATCAAAAGTTGAATCCGCTTGTCTGCTGACGCATGGGGCTGTGTTCCCTCCCTGTTGGTTGTTTGGCCTGAGGTGACCCAGCACTGGAGCCTACCTTGCTCTTGGTGGGGCTAATGGCGGACTCTGGGAGGGCTCACACCAAGGAGTATTTCCCAGAACTTCTGCTGCTAGTGTCGTTGTCCTCACGGTGAGCCACAGCCACAGCCACCACCTGCCTCTGCAGGAGACCCTCTAAAAGTAGCAGGTAGTTCTGGTCATTCTCCTACGGGGTCACTGCTCCTTCCCCTGGGTCCTGATGTGCACACTACTTTGTGTGTGCCCTCCAAGAGTGGAGTATCTGAGTGGAGTTGAGACTCTGAGACTCTGTGTGGAGTCGCACAGACTCTGGGTCCTGTGAAGCTTCGATGTTTTGTGATTCTAGAAATCCTATAGGAGACGGTCCACAGCAGGTGAAGCTAATGTTGTCAGTAGAGGTGTTGAAGCCAAAGATCTGCAATTCCGGCTAGAGGTGCCGAGGTACATACAGGACAAAATCATCTCGTGTGAATGTAGTTCAGGCATGTTTAAGATGAATGCAGTCATGTTAATGCCTACCATATTCTATCTTGAGCCTCTCCTCAGGGACCCCCTCCTCAGTTCCTGAGGCTCCTGTAAGTCATGTACAGGGGACTGGAGAGTGGGCTCTGTCCAGTCTGAGCCCAGAGTTACCCTGTGTGTATCTTAGGATACTTTGTATTTCTGTGGTGTCTGTTGTAACATCATCTCTTTCATTTCAGATTTATTTGGGCCCTCTCTTTTTTAACAAAACATACTACTGTTGTCTTTTATTCTTTACAGAAGTTTAATCAGTGTTTGATCTACTATCCTTACCCTATGTATACTTTTTGCAGTGAGATTTTTACTTTTCTTTGTTTCCTTGTTACTATCAATAATTAGTGAGACTTCTTTTAAGCTACCTTCAACATTGCTTATAAAGCTGCTTTATTAGTGATGACAGAGCCTTAATGGAAGTCATGTTCTGGTTGTAAATTAGAATGCAATGTGCCACCAAAAAGCCCCTTAAGTTTATGTCTCATTACTTCTTGTTCTTTTTTTAATTTAATTTTTATTTTTTGTCAGAGCAAATTTGATTAAAATGTTTTGTCTCTTCTAGGTGTGCAAGATGTGGTTCTTTTAAACATATACATATATCTATTCTTCTTTGGATCATTTTCCCATGTAGGTTATGACACAAAGTTGAGTAGTCTTGTCTTGGTATTACGTAGGTCTTTGGTGATTACATATTTCACATGTGTTTCTATATCTATCTTAACCCCAATATCCTAATGTATCCAATCCTCACACCTTTCCATTTGGTGAACCCTAAGTTTGTTTAATGAATCTGTGATTGCATTTCTCTGTGGAAATATCTTCATTGGTATCAATTTTTAGCTAAGACCTATAAGTGATATTATAGGATATGTGTCTTTTGCTTTCTGACTTAGTACAATTTGCCTGATTAACTCAAGAATCATACACGGTGCTGCAAATGGCATTGTTTTGTTTTTTTCCCTGGCTAATATTCCATCTGTACGTGTACCAGTTCTTCTGTGGCCACGCACCTCTTGATGGACTTTTTGGTTGCCTCCATGTCTTGGTTATTGTAATACTGCTGCAATGCACATTTGCTTGCCTGTATCTTTCCAGTTCTATCTCCTTATGTTATAGGCCAAGGAGTGGGCTTGCTGTATCATATGGTAGCTCAGTGTGTACGTTTTAAAGGCACCACCATTCAGTTCTCATTAGTGGCTCTTTCCAGGTTATGTCCCACTTAAAACTGAGGGTATGCATTTCTCCAAAACACCTTCAATATTTATTGTTTGTAGTTTGCTTGCTGCTGGTTATTCTAACAGGTGCGAGCTGATACCTCTGTGTGGCTGAATTTGCATGTGTCCCATAATCTGTTGAAATTGATCTTTAAAGCATGCTCTTTTTATTTATCAAACTGTGATTACAGCTTAGTTCTTCAAATTGTTTTCTTAAAGTAAGTGTCACATTTTGAAAAGTTTTGGCCATTACCTCCCTCAAGACATTTTGAGGGCAGGTTTCATTTACAGCCCTGAAGTACTTGTTCATATGAAGTGACCATTAACACAGGTTTTAAAGCTGCTTTTGCAGGTAACGGCCAGAGGGCGGCAGCCTTTTTACGTTCCCCAATCTGGTAACTAGGGAAAGAGACCTTCAGGTGCAAGAGTGTCCAGCTTTATTTCTCATCCAGCTGTGGGTCTAGATATGGTCAAACAAGGTTGCATCACAGCCCAGGAACGAATTATGTAAAATTTCCTCTCTCTATCACTGTCTTAGTTTTTTTGGGTTTTTAAAAGTTATTTATTTTAAAATGGGGTTTCGCTGCTTTTTACTGCTGTGTTTATGCCGCTTTACACCCACCTGACTCACTTCAAGAGAGATATCAATACATAGGTTTTAAGATTCTTACTAGTCAGATATGTTCTTGTGGGGTGAATAGGGGGTGTTGCGTCCAGTTCACTGAGCAAGGAGTAGGTCTTGTCTATTACATATTTGATTTATGGAGTGTTATCTGTGCTAATTCCAAATCCCGGGTTTATGCATCACCCACCTCACCTTTCCCGTTAAGCAGCCATAGTGTGTTTTGTAAATGTGTGACTCTCTTCTGTTTTGTAATTCAGTTCAAGGGTAGCGATTTTTACATTCCCTCTATAAGTGATATCTTTGATAAGTGTCTTTTTCTATGTGACTTATTTCACTTAAAATCATCATACCTACATCCACTCATCATGCTGCTAGTAGCCTTATGACATTGATTTCATGGCTGAGTGATATTCCATTGTACATAAGGACCACAACTTCTTTATCCATTTTTCTCTTTCCTGGGATATTTAAGGTGTCATGAAGTGGAGGTTCTTTCAACAGAGCAGCCCTAAACTTTGGGGTGCCTGTGTCTTGGTGATTTTTAGTTTTCCCAGTTTATACGCCCATGAGTGGAAGTGCCCTATGCTCCCTAAGCAGTGTTTTTTCGATGTTTCAGGACACACCGTACACTTCTCCAGAGTGGCTGTTGGCAATTTACATCCCGCCCATCAGCGTAGCAAGGCTCCCATTTCTCCATGGCCTGTCCTGCATTTCTGGTTTTGACACTTTTTTCAGCATAGCCCTTTTGACCGATGGGAAGCGAGACTTCTTTGTAGCGCTGATTTGCATTTCCAGGTTGCTTGGTTGGCCAAAAAGGGCGGATGCGTTTTTTCCTGAATATATTCAGGAAAAAACGCATCCGCCCTTTTTGGCCAAAGGCATCATTGTCGAAGTTTTGCCGCTTTTCATGTGCTTTAAAGGCGATTCGAATCTACCACCTGAAATCTGTTTCCTGCAATTCTGCCTTTCTTTCAAATCCTCTTCGTTGCCTTCCCTCAATATATTTGTGGACGAGAGTTATCATTTATAACTCTGCAGGTTTGTGAATTGCAGTGCCCCTGAGCTCCATTTTTCAACTCGCTTTTTTGGAAGCTGGCCGCAAATCGCGGGATTGCCTCAGGCCCTATTGTGGTTCCGGGAAGCAGGCTGAGCCTGTGGTTAATTCTTCTTCCTGATGGGAAAATAGAGTGACCTGTGCCTGTCCCAACACCTAGATCTAGTCTCTCATTGGTTGCCCCTCTTCCCGTTCATCCTCAGGACAAATTGCAACCTGTACGGAACAGGAGGTTAAAGGTGCTGATTCTCCAAGTAGGGAGATTGCTAGTAAAGTAGCTGGAATGGCGAACCCGAGCACAAGGAGATGAGAAATGAGGTGCGTTTTAGAAACCTTTCCCGATCACACGGTGTACCATCTTCTGGGTTTCTCATGCATGTTTTCGATGTAGGAAGATGCCCTTGAACCTGGAGATTTGGGATCCATGGGATGGGTACAACGCTGTATTACTTTAAAGGGTCTGCGTTTGCTCACCCTACCTCACCAAACCTGTCAGCCCCAAGAGTGTCCACCCTTATGTCTCATCCAGCTGTGAGTCTAGATATGGTCAGTCCAGGTTGCGTCACAGCCCCTGAATGAATTTTGTAAGAATTTCTCTCTCTTTCACTGTCTTTGTTTCATGGGATTTTAAAACTAATTTATTTTTAGAATGCGGTTTAGCTGCTTTTCACGGCTGTGTTTATGCGGATTTACACCCACTTGACTCACTTCCAGAGAGATATCAATACATTGGTTTTAAGATTCTTACTAGTCAGATATATTCTTGTGCGGTGAATACGGGGTGTTGAGTCCAGTTCACTGAGCAAGGAGTAGGTCTTGTCTATTACATATTGGGTTTATAGAACGGTATCTGAGCTAATTTGAAACCCTTGTTTTATGCATCACCCCACCTCACCTTTCCCGTTAAGCAGCCATAGTGTGCTTTCTAAACGTGTGACTCTGTTCTGTTTTGTAATTCAGTTCAAGGGTAACGGTTTTTACATTCCCTCTATAAGTGATATCTTATGATAAGTGTCTTTTTCTGTGTGACTTATTTCACTTGGAATCATCGTACCTAAATCCAATCATCATGCTGCTACTAGCCTTAGGACATTGATTTCATGGCAGAGTGATATTCCATTGTACATAAGGACCTCAACTTCTTTATCCATTTTTCTCTTTCCTGGGATATTTAAGGTGGAATGAAGTGGAGGTTCTTGTCAACAGAGCAGCCCTAATCTTTGGGGTGCCTGTGTCTTGCTGATTTTTAGTTTTCCCAATTTATACACCCATGAGTGGAAGTGCCCTATGCTCTCTAAGCTGTGTGTTTTAGATGTTTCAGGACACACTGTACACTTCTCCAGAGTGGCTGTTGGCAATTTACATCCCGCCCATCAGCGTAGCAAGGATCCCATTTCTGCATGGCCTGTCCTGCCTTTCTGGTTTTTACACTTTTTTCAGCATGGCCCTTTGACCGATGGGAAGAGAGACTTCTTTGTAGCGCTGATTTGCCTTTCCAGGTTGCTTGGTTGGCCAACAAGGGCGTATGCGTTTTTTCCTGAATATATTCGGGAAAAAACGCATACGCCCTTTTGGGCCAAGGGCATCATTGTCCACGTTTTGCCACTTTTCATGTGCTTTAAAGGTGATTCGAATCTACCTCCTGAAATCTGTTTCCTGCAATTCTGCCTTGCTTTCAACTCCTCTTCGTTGCCTTCCCTCAATATATTTGTGGACGAGAGTTATCATTTATAACTCTGCAGGTTTCTGAATTGCAGTGTCCCTGAGCTCCATTTTTCAACTCGCTTTGTTGGGAGCTGGCCGCAAAAGCGCAGGATTGCTTCAGGCCCTATTCTGGTTAAGGGGGACAGGCTGAGCCTGTGGTTAATTCTTCTTCCTGATGGGAAAATAGAGTGACCTGTGCCTGTCACAACACCTAGAGCTAGTCTCTCATTGGTTCCCCATCTTCCCGTTCATTCTCAGGACAAATTGCAACCTGTACACAACAGGAGGTTAAAGGTGCTGATTCTCCAAGGAGGGAGATTGCTAGTAACGCGGCTGGAATGGCGAACCCGAGCACAAGGAGATGAGAAATGAGGTGCGTTTCAGAAACCTTTCCCGATCATTCGGTGTACCATCATCTGGGTTTCTCATGCATGTTTTCGATGTAGGAAGATGCCCTTGAACCTGGAGATTTGGGACCCATGGGATGCGGACCACACAGTATTACTTTAAAGGGTCTGCGTTTGCTCACCCAACCTCACCAAACCTCTCAGCCACAAGAGTGTCCACCCTTATGTCTCATCTAGCTGTGGGTCTAGATATGGTCAATCCAGGTTGCATCACAGCCCCTGAACGAATTGTGTAAGAATTTCTCTCTCTTTCACTCTCTTTGTTTCATGGGTTTTTAAAAGTAATTTATTTTGATAATGGGGTTTCGCTGCTTTTCACTGCTGTGTTCATGCGGATTTACACCCACTTGACTCACTTCCAGAGAGATATCAATACATTGGTTTTAAGATTCTTACTAGTCAGATATATTCTTGTGCGGTGAATACGGGGTGTTGAGTCCAGTTCACTGAGCAAGGAGTAGGTCTTGTCTATTACATATTGGGTTTATGGAACGGTATCTGAGATAAATTGAAACCCTTGTTTTATGCATCACCCCACCTCACCTTTCCCGTTAAGCAGCCATAGTGTGTTTTCTAAACGTGTGACTCTGTTCTGGTTTGTAATTCAGTTCAAGTGTAGCGGTTTTTACATTCCCTCTATAAGTGATAGCTTATGATAAGTGTCTTTTTCTGTGTGAGTTATTTCACTTAGAATCGTCGTACCTAAATCCACTCATCACGCGGCTACTATCCTTATGACATTGATTTCATGGCTGAGTGATATTCCATTGTACATAAGGACCACAACTTCTTTATCCATTTTTCTCTTTCCTGGGATATTTAAGGTGTCATGAAGTGGAGGTTCTTGTAACAGAGTAGCCCTAAACTTTGGGGTGCCTGTGTCTTGCTGATTTTTAGTTTTTAAATTAATATGCCCACGAGTGGAAGTGGCCTATGCTCCCTAAGCTGTGTTTTTTCGATGTTTCAGAACACACCGTACACTTCTCCATGTGGCTCTTGGTAATTTACATCCCGCCCATCAGCGTAGCAAGGCTCCCATTTCTCCATGGCCTGTCCTGCATTTCTGGTTTTGACACTTTTTTCTGCATGGCGCTTTGACCGATGGGAAGTCAGACTTCTTTGTAGCGCTGAATTGCCTTTCCAGTTTGCTTGGTTGGCCAAAAATGGCGTATGCGTTTTTTTCCTGAATATATTCAGGAAAAAACGCATATGCCCTTTTTGGCCAAGGGCATCATTGTCGACGTTTTGCCGCTTTTCATGTGCTTTAAAGGCAATTCGAATCTACCTCCTGAAATCTGTTTCCTGCAATTCTGCCTTGCTTTCAAATCCTCTTCGTTGCCTTCCCTCAATATATTTGTGGACGAGAGTTATCATTTATAACTCTGCAGGTTTGTGAATTGCAGTGCCCCTGAGCTCCATTTTTCAACTCGCTTTTTTGGAAGCTGGCCGCAAATCGCGGGATTGCCTCAGGCCCTATTGTGGTTCCGGGCAGCAGGCTGAGCCTGTGGTTAATTCTTCTTCCTGATGGGAAAATAGAGTGACCTGTGCCTGTCCCAACACCTAGATCTAGTCTCTCATTGGTTGCCCCTCTTCCCGTTCATCCTCAGGACAAATTGCAACCTGTACGGAACAGGAGGTTAAAGGTGCTGATTCTCCAAGTAGGGAGATTGCTCGTAAAGTAGCTGGAATGGCGAACCCGAGCACAAGGAGATGAGAAATGAGGTGCGTTTTAGAAACCTTTCCCGATCACACGGTGTACCATCTTCTGGGTTTCTCATGCATGTTTTCGATGTAGGAAGATGCCCTTGAACCTGGAGATTTGGGACCCATGGGATGGGTACCACGCAGTATTACTTTAAAGGGTCTGCGTTTGCTCACCCAACCTCACCAAACCTCTAAGCCCCAAGAGTGTCCACCCTTAGGTCTCATCCACCTGTGGGTCTAGATATAGTCAATCCAGGTTGCATCACAGCCTCTGAACGAATTTTGTAAGAATTTCTCTCTGTTTCGCAGTCTTTGTTTTACGGGTTTTTAAAAGTAATTTATTTTGATAATGGGGTTTAGCTGCTTTTCACGGGGGTGTTTATGCGGCTTTACACCCACTTGACTCACTTCCAGAGAGATATCAATACATAGGTTTTAAGATTCTCACTAGTCAGATATATTCTTGTGCGGTGAATAGGGGGTGTTGAGTCCAGTTCACTGAGCAAGGAGTAGGTCTTGTCTATTACATATTGGGTGTATGGAACGGTATCTGAGCTAATTTGAAATCCTTGTTTTATGCATCACCCCACCTCACCTTTCCCGTTAAGCAGCCATAGTGTGTTTTCTAAACGTGTGACTCTGTTCTGTTTTGTAATTCAGTTCAAGTGTAGCGGTTTTTACATTCCCTCTATAAGTGATAGCTTATGATAAGTGTCTTTTTCTGTGTGACTTATTTCACTTAGAATCGTCGTACCTAAATCCACTCATCACGCTGCTACTATCCTTATGACATTGATTTCATGGCTGAGTGATATTCCATTGTACATAAGGACCACAACTTCTTTATCCATTTTTCTCTTTCCTGGGATATTTAAGGTGTCATGAAGTGGAGGTTCTTTCAACAGAGCAGCCCTAAACTTTGGGGTGCCTGTGTCTTGGTGATTTTTAGTTTTCCCAGTTTATACGCCCATGAGTGAAAGTGCCCTATGCTCCCTAAGCAGTGTTTTTTCGATGTTTCAGGACACACCGTACACTTCTCCAGAGTGGCTGTTGGCAATTTACATCCCGCCCATCAGCGTAGCAAGGCTCCCATTTCTCCATGGCCTGTCCTGCATTTCTGGTTTTGACACTTTTTTCAGCATAGCCCTTTTGACCGATGGGAAGCGAGACTTCTTTGTAGCGCTGATTTGCCTTTCCAGGTTGCTTGGTTGGCGAAAAAGGGCGGATGCGTTTTTTCCTGAATATATTCAGGAATAAACGCATCCGCCCTTTTTTGCCAAAGGCATCTTTGTCGAAGTTTTCCCGCTTTTCATGTGCTTTAAAGGCGATTCGAATCTACCTCCTGAAATCTGTTTCCTGCAATTCTGCCTTTCTTTCAAATCCTCTTCGTTGCCTTCCCTCAATATATTTGTGGACGAGAGTTATCATTTATAACTCTGCAGGTTTGTGAATTGCAGTGCCCCTGAGCTCCATTTTTCAACTCGCTTTTTTGGAAGCTGGCCGCAAATCGCGGGATTGCCTCAGGCCCTATTGTGGTTCCGGGCAGCAGGCTGAGCCTGTGGTTAATTCTTCTTCCTGATGGGAAAATAGAGTGACCTGTGCCTGTCCCAACACCTAGATCTAGTCTCTCATTGGTTGTCCCTCTTCCCGTTCATCCTCAGGACAAATTGCAACCTGTACGGAACAGGAGGTTAAAGGTGCTGATTCTCCAAGTAGGGAGATTGCTCGTAAAGTAGCTGGAATGGCGAACCCGAGCACAAGGAGATGAGAAATGAGGTGCGTTTTAGAAACCTTTCCCGATCACACGGTGTACCATCTTCTGGGTTTCTCATGCATGTTTTCGATGTAGGAAGATGCCCTTGAACCTGGAGATTTGGGACCCATGGGATGGGGACCACGCAGTAGTACTTTAAAGGGTCTGCGTTTGCTCACCCAACCTCACCAAACCTCTAAGCCCCAAGAGTGTCCACCCTTAGGTCTCATCCACCTGTGGGTCTAGATATAGTCAATCCAGGTTGCATCACAGCCTCTGAACGAATTTTGTAAGAATTTCTCTCTGTTTCGCAGTCTTTGTTTTACGGGTTTTTAAAAGTAATTTATTTTTATAATGGGGTTTAGCTGCTTTTCACGGGGGTGTTTATGCGGCTTTACACCCACTTGACTCACTTCCAGAGAGATATCAATACATAGGTTTTAAGATTCTCACTAGTCAGATATATTCTTGTGCGGTGAATAGGGGGTGTTGAGTCCAGTTCACTGAGCAAGGAGTAGGTCTTGTCTATTACATATTGGGTGTATGGAACGGTATCTGAGCTAATTTGAAACCCTTGTTTTATGCATCACCCCACCTCACCTTTCCCGTTAAGCAGCCATAGTGTGTTTTCTAAACGTGTGACTCTGTTCTGTTTTGTAATTCAGTTCAAGTGTAGCGGTTTTTACATTCCCTCTATAAGTGATAGCTTATGATAAGTGTCTTTTTCTGTGTGACTTATTTCACTTAGAATCGTCGTACCTAAATCCACTCATCATGCTGCTACTATCCTTATGACATTGATTTCATGGCTGAGTGATATTCCATTGTACATAAGGACCACAACTTCTTTATCCATTTTTCTCTTTCCTGGGATATTTAAGGTGTCATGAAGTGGAGGTTCTTTCAACAGAGCAGCCCTAAACTTTGGGGTGCCTGTGTCTTGGTGATTTTTAGTTTTCCCAGTTTATACGCCCATGAGTGAAAGTGCCCTATGCTCCCTAAGCAGTGTTTTTTCGATGTTTCAGGACACACCGTACACTTCTCCAGAGTGGCTGTTGGCAATTTACATCCCGCCCATCAGCGTAGCAAGGCTCCCATTTCTCCATGGCCTGTCCTGCATTTCTGGTTTTGACACTTTTTTCAGCATAGCCCTTTTGACCGATGGGAAGCGAGACTTCTTTGTAGCGCTGATTTGCCTTTCCAGGTTGCTTGGTTGGCGAAAAAGGGCGGATGCGTTTTTTCCTGAATATATTCAGGAATAAACGCATCCGCCCTTTTTCGCCAAAGGCATCTTTGTCGAAGTTTTCCCGCTTTTCATGTGCTTTAAAGGCGATTCGAATCTACCTCCTGAAATCTGTTTCCTGCAATTCTGCCTTTCTTTCAAATCCTCTTCGTTGCCTTCCCTCAATATATTTGTGGACGAGAGTTATCATTTATAACTCTGCAGGTTTGTGAATTGCAGTGCCCCTGAGCTCCATTTTTCAACTCGCTTTTTTGGAAGCTGGCCGCAAATCGCGGGATTGCCTCAGGCCCTATTGTGGTTCCGGGCAGCAGGCTGAGCCTGTGGTTAATTCTTCTTCCTGATGGGAAAATAGAGTGACCTGTGCCTGTCCCAACACCTAGATCTAGTCTCTCATTGGTTGCCCCTCTTCCCGTTCATCCTCAGGACAAATTGCAACCTGTACGGAACAGGAGGTTAAAGGTGCTGATTCTCCAAGTAGGGAGATTGCTCGTAAAGTAGCTGGAATGGCGAACCCGAGCACAAGGAGATGAGAAATGAGGTGCGTTTTAGAAACCTTTCCCGATCACACGGTGTACCATCTTCTGGGTTTCTCATGCATGTTTTCGATGTAGGAAGATGCCCTTGAACCTGGAGATTTGGGACCCATGGGATGGGGACCACGCAGTAGTACTTTAAAGGGTCTGTGTTTGCTCACCCAACCTCACCAAACCTCTAAGCCCCAAGAGTGTCCACCCTTAGGTCTCATCCAGCTGTGAGTCTAGATATGGTCAGTCCAGGTTGCGTCACAGCCCCTGAATGAATTTTGTAAGAATTTCTCTCTTTTTCACTGTCTTTGTTTCATGGAATTTTAAAACTAATTTATTTTTATAATGCGGTTTAGCTGCTTTTCACGGCGGTGTTTATGCGGATTTACACCCACTTGACTCACTTCCGGAGAGATATCAATACATTGGTTTTAAGATTCTTACTAGTCAGATATATTCTTGTGCGGTGAATACGGTGTGTTGAGTCCAGTTCACTGAGCAAGGAGTAGGTCTTGTCTATTACATATTGGGTTTATAGAACGGTATCTGAGCTAATTAGAAACCCTTGTTTTATGCATCACCCCACCTCACCTTTCCCGTTAAGCAGCCATAGTGTGTTTCCTAAACGTGTGACTCTGTTCTGTTTTGTAATTCAGTTCAAGTGTAGCGGTTTTTACATTCCCTCTATAAGTGATAGCTTATGATAAGTGTCTTTTTCTGTGTGACTTATTTCACTTAGAATCGTCGTACCTAAATCCACTCATCACACTGCTACTATCCTTATGACATTGATTTCATGGCTGAGTGATATTCCATTGTACATAAGGACCAGAACTTCTTTATCCATTTTTCTCTTTCCTGGGATATTTAAGGTGTCATGAAGTGGACGTTCTTGTAACAGAGTAGCCCTAAACTTTGGGGTGCCTGTGTCTTGCTGATTTTTAGTTTTTCAATTAATACGCCCACGAGTGGAAGTGGCCTATGCTCCCTAAGCTGTGTTTTTTCGATGTTTCAGAACACACCGTACACTTCTCCATGTGGCTCTTGGTAATTTACATCCCGCCCATCAGCGTAGCAAGGCTCCCATTTCTCCATGGCCTGTCCTGCATTTCTGGTTTTGACACTTTTTTCTGCATGGCGCTTTGACCGATGGGAAGTGAGACTTCTTTGTAGCGCTGAATTGCCTTTCCAGTTTGCTTGGTTGGCCAAAAATGGCGTATGCCTTTTTTTCCTGAATATATTCAGGAAAAAACGCATATGCCCTTTTTGGCCAAGGGCATCATTGTCGACGTTTTGCCGCTTTTCATGTGCTTTAAAGGCAATTCGAATCTACCTCCTGAAATCTGTTTCCTGCAATTCTGCCTTGCTTTCAAATCCTCTTCGTTGCCTTCCCTCAATATATTTGTGGACGAGAGTTATCATTTATAACTCTGCAGGTTTGTGAATTGCAGTGCCCCTGAGCTCCATTTTTCAACTCGCTTTTTTGGAAGCTGGCCGCAAATCGCGGGATTGCCTCAGGCCCTATTGTGGTTCCGGGCAGCAGGCTGAGCCTGTGGTTAATTCTTCTTCCTGATGGGAAAATAGAGTGACCTGTGCCTGTCCCAACACCTAGATCTAGTCTCTCATTGGTTGCCCCTCTTCCCGTTCATCCTCAGGACAAATTGCAACCTGTACGGAACAGGAGGTTAAAGGTGCTGATTCTCCAAGTAGGGAGATTGCTCGTAAAGTAGCTGGAATGGCGAACCCGAGCACAAGGAGATGAGAAATGAGGTGCGTTTTAGAAACCTTTCCCGATCACACGGTGTACCATCTTCTGGGTTTCTCATGCATGTTTTCGATGTAGGAAGATGCCCTTGAACCTGGAGATTTGGGACCCATGGGATGGGTACCACGCAGTATTACTTTAAAGGGTCTGCGTTTGCTCACCCAACCTCACCAAACCTCTAAGCCCCAAGAGTGTCCACCCTTAGGTCTCATCCACCTGTGGGTCTAGATATAGTCAATCCAGGTTGCATCACAGCCTCTGAACGAATTTTGTAAGAATTTCTCTCTGTTTCGCAGTCTTTGTTTTACGGGTTTTTAAAAGTAATTTATTTTGATAATGGGGTTTAGCTGCTTTTCACGGGGGTGTTTATGCGGCTTTACACCCACTTGACTCACTTCCAGAGAGATATCAATACATAGGTTTTAAGATTCTCACTAGTCAGATATATTCTTGTGCGGTGAATAGGGGGTGTTGAGTCCAGTTCACTGAGCAAGGAGTAGGTCTTGTCTATTACATATTGGGTGTATGGAACGGTATCTGAGCTAATTTGAAATCCTTGTTTTATGCATCACCCCACCTCACCTTTCCCGTTAAGCAGCCATAGTGTGTTTTCTAAACGTGTGACTCTGTTCTGTTTTGTAATTCAGTTCAAGTGTAGCGGTTTTTACATTCCCTCTATAAGTGATAGCTTATGATAAGTGTCTTTTTCTGTGTGACTTATTTCACTTAGAATCGTCGTACCTAAATCCACTCATCACGCGGCTACTATCCTTATGACATTGATTTCATGGCTGAGTGATATTCCATTGTACATAAGGACCACAACTTCTTTATCCATTTTTCTCTTTCCTGGGATATTTAAGGTGTCATGAAGTGGAGGTTCTTTCAACAGAGCAGCCCTAAACTTTGGGGTGCCTGTGTCTTGGTGATTTTTAGTTTTCCCAGTTTATACGCCCATGAGTGAAAGTGCCCTATGCTCCCTAAGCAGTGTTTTTTCGATGTTTCAGGACACACCGTACACTTCTCCAGAGTGGCTGTTGGCAATTTACATCCCGCCCATCAGCGTAGCAAGGCTCCCATTTCTCCATGGCCTGTCCTGCATTTCTGGTTTTGACACTTTTTTCAGCATAGCCCTTTTGACCGATGGGAAGCGAGACTTCTTTGTAGCGCTGATTTGCCTTTCCAGGTTGCTTGGTTGGCGAAAAAGGGCGGATGCGTTTTTTCCTGAATATATTCAGGAATAAACGCATCCGCCCTTTTTCGCCAAAGGCATCTTTGTCGAAGTTTTCCCGCTTTTCATGTGCTTTAAAGGCGATTCGAATCTACCTCCTGAAATCTGTTTCCTGCAATTCTGCCTTTCTTTCAAATCCTCTTCGTTGCCTTCCCTCAATATATTTGTGGACGAGAGTTATCATTTATAACTCTGCAGGTTTGTGAATTGCAGTGCCCCTGAGCTCCATTTTTCAACTCGCTTTTTTGGAAGCTGGCCGCAAATCGCGGGATTGCCTCAGGCCCTATTGTGGTTCCGGGCAGCAGGCTGAGCCTGTGGTTAATTCTTCTTCCTGATGGGAAAATAGAGTGACCTGTGCCTGTCCCAACACCTAGATCTAGTCTCTCATTGGTTGCCCCTCTTCCCGTTCATCCTCAGGACAAATTGCAACCTGTACGGAACAGGAGGTTAAAGGTGCTGATTCTCCAAGTAGGGAGATTGCTCGTAAAGTAGCTGGAATGGCGAACCCGAGCACAAGGAGATGAGAAATGAGGTGCGTTTTAGAAACCTTTCCCGATCACACGGTGTACCATCTTCTGGGTTTCTCATGCATGTTTTCGATGTAGGAAGATGCCCTTGAACCTGGAGATTTGGGACCCATGGGATGGGGACCACGCAGTAGTACTTTAAAGGGTCTGCGTTTGCTCACCCAACCTCACCAAACCTCTAAGCCACAAGAGTGTCCACCCTTAGGTCTCATCCACCTGTGGGTCTAGATATAGTCAATCCAGGTTGCATCACAGCCTCTGAACGAATTTTGTAAGAATTTCTCTCTGTTTTGCAGTCTTTGTTTTACGGGTTTTTAAAAGTAATTTATTTTTATAATGGGGTTTAGCTGCTTTTCACGGGGGTGTTTATGCGGCTTTACACCCACTTGACTCACTTCCAGAGAGATATCAATACATAGGTTTTAAGATTCTCACTAGTCAGATATATTCTTGTGCGGTGAATAGGGGGTGTTGAGTCCAGTTCACTGAGCAAGGAGTAGGTCTTGTCTATTACATATTGGGTGTATGGAACGGTATCTGAGCTAATTTGAAACCCTTGTTTTATGCATCACCCCACCTCACCTTTCCCGTTAAGCAGCCATAGTGTGTTTTCTAAACGTGTGACTCTGTTCTGTTTTGTAATTCAGTTCAAGTGTAGCGGTTTTTACATTCCCTCTATAAGTGATAGCTTATGATAAGTGTCTTTTTCTGTGTGACTTATTTCACTTAGAATCGTCGTACCTAAATCCACTCATCATGCTGCTACTATCCTTATGACATTGATTTCATGGCTGAGTGATATTCCATTGTACATAAGGACCACAACTTCTTTATCCATTTTTCTCTTTCCTGGGATATTTAAGGTGTCATGAAGTGGAGGTTCTTTCAACAGAGCAGCCCTAAACTTTGGGGTGCCTGTGTCTTGGTGATTTTTAGTTTTCCCAGTTTATACGCCCATGAGTGAAAGTGCCCTATGCTCCCTAAGCAGTGTTTTTTCGATGTTTCAGGACACACCGTACACTTCTCCAGAGTGGCTGTTGGCAATTTACATCCCGCCCATCAGCGTAGCAAGGCTCCCATTTCTCCATGGCCTGTCCTGCATTTCTGGTTTTGACACTTTTTTCAGCATAGCCCTTTTGACCGATGGGAAGCGAGACTTCTTTGTAGCGCTGATTTGCCTTTCCAGGTTGCTTGGTTGGCGAAAAAGGGCGGATGCGTTTTTTCCTGAATATATTCAGGAATAAACGCATCCGCCCTTTTTCGCCAAAGGCATCTTTGTCGAAGTTTTCCCGCTTTTCATGTGCTTTAAAGGCGATTCGAATCTACCTCCTGAAATCTGTTTCCTGCAATTCTGCCTTTCTTTCAAATCCTCTTCGTTGCCTTCCCTCAATATATTTGTGGACGAGAGTTATCATTTATAACTCTGCAGGTTTGTGAATTGCAGTGCCCCTGAGCTCCATTTTTCAACTCGCTTTTTTGGAAGCTGGCCGCAAATCGCGGGATTGCCTCAGGCCCTATTGTGGATCCGGGCAGCAGGCTGAGCCTGTGGTTAATTCTTCTTCCTGATGGGAAAATAGAGTGACCTGTGCCTGTCCCAACACCTAGATCTAGTCTCTCATTGGTTGCCCCTCTTCCCGTTCATCCTCAGGACAAATTGCAACCTGTACGGAACAGGAGGTTAAAGGTGCTGATTCTCCAAGTAGGGAGATTGCTCGTAAAGTAGCTGGAATGGTGAACCCGAGCACAAGGAGATGAGAAATGAGGTGCGTTTTAGAAACCTTTCCCGATCACACGGTGTACCATCTTCTGGGTTTCTCATGCATGTTTTCGATGTAGGAAGATGCCCTTGAACCTGGAGATTTGGGACCCATGGGATGGGTACCACGCAGTATTACTTTAAAGGGTCTGCGTTTGCTCACCCTACCTCACCAAACCTCTAAGCCCCAAGAGTGTCCACCCTTAGGTCTCATCCAGCTGTGAGTCTAGATATGGTCAGTCCAGGTTGCGTCACAGCCCCTGAATGAATTTTGTAAGAATTTCTCTCTCTTTCACTGTCTTTGTTTCATGGAATTTTAAAACTAATTTATTTTTATAATGCGGTTTAGCTGCTTTTCACGGCGGTGTTTATGCGGATTTACACCCACTTGACTCACTTCCAGAGAGATATCAATACATTGGTTTTAAGATTCTTACTAGTCAGATATATTCTTGTGCGGTGAATACGGTGTGTTGAGTCCAGTTCACTGAGCAAGGAGTAGGTCTTGTCTATTACATATTGGGTTTATAGAACGGTATCTGAGCTAATTAGAAACCCTTGTTTTATGCATCACCCCACCTCACCTTTCCCGTTAAGCAGCCATAGTGTGTTTCCTAAACGTGTGACTCTGTTCTGTTTTGTAATTCAGTTCAAGTGTAGCGGTTTTTACATTCCCTCTATAAGTGATAGCTTATGATAAGTGTCTTTTTCTGTGTGACTTATTTCACTTAGAATCGTCATACCTAAATCCACTCATCACACTGCTACTATCCTTATGACATTGATTTCATGGCTGAGTGATATTCCATTGTACATAAGGACCAGAACTTCTTTATCCATTTTTCTCTTTCCTGGGATATTTAAGGTGTCATGAAGTGGACGTTCTTGTAACAGAGTAGCCCTAAACTTTGGGGTGCCTGTTTCTTGCTGATTTTTAGTTTTTCAATTAATACGCCCACGAGTGGAAGTGGCCTATGCTCCCTAAGCTGTGTTTTTTCGATGTTTCAGAACACACCGTACACTTCTCCATGTGGCTCTTGGTAATTTACATCCCGCCCATCAGCGTAGCAAGGCTCCCATTTCTCCATGGCCTGTCCTGCATTTCTGGTTTTGACACTTTTTTCTGCATGGCGCTTTGACCGATGGGAAGTGAGACTTCTTTGTAGCGCTGAATTGCCTTTCCAGTTTGCTTGGTTGGCCAAAAATGGCGTATGCCTTTTTTTCCTGAATATATTCAGGAAAAAACGCATATGCCCTTTTTGGCCAAGGGCATCATTGTCGACGTTTTGCCGCTTTTCATGTGCTTTAAAGGCAATTCGAATCTACCTCCTGAAATCTGTTTCCTGCAATTCTGCCTTGCTTTCAAATCCTCTTCGTTGCCTTCCCTCAATATATTTGTGGACGAGAGTTATCATTTATAACTCTGCAGGTTTGTGAATTGCAGTGCCCCTGAGCTCCATTTTTCAACTCGCTTTTTTGGAAGCTGGCCGCAAATCGCGGGATTGCCTCAGGCCCTATTGTGGTTCCGGGCAGCAGGCTGAGCCTGTGGTTAATTCTTCTTCCTGATGGGAAAATAGAGTGACCTGTGCCTGTCCCAACACCTAGATCTAGTCTCTCATTGGTTGCCCCTCTTCCCGTTCATCCTCAGGACAAATTGCAACCTGTACGGAACAGGAGGTTAAAGGTGCTGATTCTCCAAGTAGGGAGATTGCTCGTAAAGTAGCTGGAATGGCGAACCCGAGCACAAGGAGATGAGAAATGAGGTGCGTTTTAGAAACCTTTCCCGATCACACGGTGTACCATCTTCTGGGTTTCTCATGCATGTTTTCGATGTAGGAAGATGCCCTTGAACCTGGAGATTTGGGACCCATGGGATGGGTACCACGCAGTATTACTTTAAAGGGTCTGCGTTTGCTCACCCAACCTCACCAAACCTCTAAGCCCCAAGAGTGTCCACCCTTAGGTCTCATCCACCTGTGGGTCTAGATATAGTCAATCCAGGTTGCATCACAGCCTCTGAACGAATTTTGTAAGAATTTCTCTCTGTTTCGCAGTCTTTGTTTTACGGGTTTTTAAAAGTAATTTATTTTGATAATGGGGTTTAGCTGCTTTTCACGGGGGTGTTTATGCGGCTTTACACCCACTTGACTCACTTCCAGAGAGATATCAATACATAGGTTTTAAGATTCTCACTAGTCAGATATATTCTTGTGCGGTGAATACGGCGTGTTGAGTCCAGTTCACTGAGCAAGGAGTAGGTCTTGTCTATTACATATTGGGTGTATGGAACGGTATCTGAGCTAATTTGAAACCCTTGTTTTATGCATCACCCCACCTCACCTTTCCCGTTAAGCAGCCATAGTGTGTTTTCTAAACGTGTGACTCTGTTCTGTTTTGTAATTCAGTTCAAGTGTAGCGGTTTTTACATTCCCTCTCTAAGTGATATCTTATGATAAGTGTCTTTTTCTGTGTGACTTATTTCACTTAGAATCGTCGTACCTAAATCCACTCATCACGCTGCTACTATCCTTATGACATTGATTTCATGGCTGAGTGATATTGCATTGTACATAAGGACCACAACTTCTTTATCCATTTTTCTCTTTCCTGGGATATTTAAGGTGTCATGAAGTGGAGGTTCTTTCAACAGAGCAGCCCTAAACTTTGGGGTGCCTGTGTCTTGGTGATTTTTAGTTTTCCCAGTTTATACGCCCATGAGTGGAAGTGCCCTATGCTCCCTAAGCAGTGTTTTTTCGATGTTTCAGGACACACCGTACACTTCTCCAGAGTGGCTGTTGGCAATTTACATCCCGCCTATCAGCGTAGCAAGGCTCCAATTTCTCCATGGCCTGTCCTGCATTTCTGGTTTTGACACTTTTTTCAGCATAGCCCTTTTGACCGATGGGAAGCGAGACTTCTTTGTAGCGCTGATTTGCCTTTCCAGGTTGCTTGGTTGGCCAAAAAGGGCGGATGCGTTTTTTCCTGAATATATTCAGGAAAAAACGCATCCGCCCTTTTTCGCCAAAGGCATCATTGTCGAAGTTTTGCCGCTTTTCATGTGCTTTAAAGGCGATTCGAATCTACCTCCTGAAATCTGTTTCCTGAAATTCTGCCTTTCTTTCAAATCCTCTTCGTTGCCTTCCCTCAATATATTTGTGGACGAGAGTTATCATTTATAACTCTGCAGGTTTGTGAATTGCAGTGCCCCTGAGCTCCATTTTTCAACTCGCTTTTTTGGAAGCTGGCCGCAAATCGCGGGATTGCCTCAGGCCCTATTGTGGTTCCGGGCAGCAGGCTGAGCCTGTGGTTAATTCTTCTTCCTGATGGGAAAATAGAGTGACCTGTGCCTGTCCCAACACCTAGATCTAGTCTCTCATTGGTTGCCCCTCTTCCCGTTCATCCTCAGGACAAATTGCAACCTGTACGGAACAGGAGGTTAAAGGTGCTGATTCTCCAAGTAGGGAGATTGCTAGTAAAGTAGCTGGAATGGCGAACCCGAGCACAAGGAGATGAGAAATGAGGTGCGTTTTAGAAACCTTTCCCGATCACACGGTGTACCATCTTCTGGGTTTCTCATGCATGTTTTCGATGTAGGAAGATGCCCTTGAACCTGGAGATTTGGGACCCATGGGATGGGTACAACGCAGTATTACTTTAAAGGGTCTGCGTTTGCTCACCCTACCTCACCAAACCTCTAAGCCCCAAGAGTGTCCACCCTTAGGTCTCATCCAGCTGTGAGTCTAGATATGGTCAGTCCAGGTTGCGTCACAGCCCCTGAATGAATTTTGTAAGAATTTCTCTCTCTTTCACTGTCTTTGTTTCATGGAATTTTAAAACTAATTTATTTTTATAATGCGGTTTAGCTGCTTTTCACGGCTGTGTTTATGCGGATTTACACCCACTTGACTCACTTCCAGAGAGATATCAATACATTGGTTTTAAGATTCTTACTAGTCAGATATATTCTTGTGCGGTGAATACGGTGTGTTGAGTCCAGTTCACTGAGCAAGGAGTAGGTCTTGTCTATTACATATTGGGTTTATAGAACGGTATCTGAGCTAATTAGAAACCCTTGTTTTATGCATCACCCCACCTCACCTTTCCCGTTAAGCAGCCATAGTGTGTTTCCTAAACGTGTGACTCTGTTCTGTTTTGTAATTCAGTTCAAGTGTAGCGGTTTTTACATTCCCTCTATAAGTGATAGCTTATGATAAGTGTCTTTTTCTGTGTGACTTATTTCACTTACAATCGTCGTACCTAAATCCACTCATCACACTGCTACTATCCTTATGACATTGATTTCATGGCTGAGTGATATTCCATTGTACATAAGGACCACAACTTCTTTATCCATTTTTCTCTTTCCTGGGATATTTAAGGTGTCATGAAGTGGAGGTTCTTTCAACAGAGCAGCCCTAAACTTTGGGGTGCCTGTGTCTTCCTGATTTTTAGTTTTTCAATTAATATGCCCACGAGTGGAAGTGGCCTATGCTCCCTAAGCTGTGTTTTTTCGATGTTTCAGAACACACTGTACACTTCTCCATGTGGCTCTTGGTAATTTACATCCTGCCCATCAGTGTAGCAAGGCTCCCATTTCTCCATGGCCTGTCCTGCATTTCTGGTTTTGACACTTTTTTCTGCATGGCGCTTTGACCGATGGGAAGTGAGACTTCTTTGTAGCGCTGAATTGCCTTTCCAGTTTGCTTGGTTGGCCAAAAATGGCGTATGCGTTTTTTTCCTGAATATATTCAGGAAAAAACGCATATGCCCTTTTTGGCCAAGGGCATCATTGTCGACGTTTTCCCGCTTTTCATGTGCTTTAAAGGCGATTCGAATCTACCTCCTGAAATCTGTTTCCTGCAATTCTGCCTTTCTTTCAAATCCTCTTCGTTGCCTTCCCTCAATATATTTGTGGACGAGAGTTATCATTTATAACTCTGCAGGTTTGTGAATTGCAGTGCCCCTGAGCTCCATTTTTCAACTCGCTTTTTTGGAAGCTGGCCGCAAATCGCGGGATTGCCTCAGGCCCTATTGTGGTTCCGGGCAGCAGGCTGAGCCTGTGGTTAATTCTTCTTCCTGATGGGAAAATAGAGTGACCTGTGCCTGTCCCAACACCTAGATGTAGTCTCTCATTGGTTGCCCCTCTTCCCGTTCATCCTCAGGACAAATTGCAACCTGTACGGAACAGGAGGTTAAAGGTGCTGATTCTCCAAGTAGGGAGATTGCTAGTAAAGTAGCTGGAATGGCGAACCCGAGCACAAGGAGATGAGAAATGAGGTGCGTTTTAGAAACCTTTCCCGATCACACGGTGTACCATCTTCTGGGTTTCTCATGCATGTTTTCGATGTAGGAAGATGCCCTTGAACCTGGAGATTTGGGACCCATGGGATGGGTACCACGCAGTATTACTTTAAAGGGTCTGCGTTTCCTCACCCAACCTCACCAAACCTCTAAGCCCCAAGAGTGTCCACCCTTAGGTCTCATCCAGCTGTGAGTCTAGATATGGTCAGTCCAGGTTGCGTCACAGCCCCTGAATGAATTTTGTAAGAATTTCTCTCTCTTTCACTGTCTTTGTTTCATGGGATTTTAAAACTAATTTATTTTTATAATGCGGTTTAGCTGCTTTTCACGGCTGTGTTTATGCGGATTTACACCCACTTGACTCACTTCCAGAGAGATATCAATACATTGGTTTTAAGATTCTTACTAGTCAGATATATTCTTGTGCGGTGAATACGGTGTGTTGAGTCCAGTTCACTGAGCAAGGAGTAGGTCTTGTCTATTATATATTGGGTTTATAGAACGGTATCTGAGCTAATTAGAAACCCTTTTTTTATGCATCACCCCACCTCACCTTTCCCGTTAAGCAGCCATAGTGTGTTTCCTAAACGTGTGACTCTGTTCTGTTTTGTAATTCAGTTCAAGTGTAGCGGTTTTTACATTCCCTCTATAAGTGATAGCTTATGATAAGTGTCTTTTTCTGTGTGACTTATTTCACTTAGAATCGTCGTACCTAAATCCACTCATCACGCTGCTACTATCCTTATGACATTGATTTCATGGCTGAGTGATATTCCATTGTACATAAGGACCACAACTTCTTTATCCATTTTTCTCTTTCCTGGGATATTTAAGGTGTCATGAAGTGGAGGTTCTTTCAACAGAGCAGCCCTAAACTTTGGGGTGCCTGTGTCTTGGTGATTTTTAGTTTTCCCAGTTTATACGCCCATGAGTGGAAGTGCCCTATGCTCCCTAATCAGTGTTTTTTCGATGTTTCAGGACACACCGTACACTTCTCCAGAGTGGCTGTTGGCAATTTACATCCCGCCCATCAGCGTAGCAAGGCTCCCATTTCTCCATGGCCTGTCCTGCATTTCTGGTTTTCACACTTTTTTCAGCATAGCCCTTTTGACCGATGGGAAGCGAGACTTCTTTGTAGCGCTGATTTGCCTTTCCAGGTTGCTTGGTTGGCCAAAAAGGGCGGATGCGTTTTTTCCTGAATATATTCAGGAAAAAACGCATCCGCCCTTTTTGGCCAAAGGCATCATTGTCGAAGTTTTGCCGCTTTTCATGTGCTTTAAAGGCGATTCGAATCTACCTCCTGAAATCTGTTTCCTGCAATTCTGCCTTTCTTTCAAATCCTCTTCGTTGCCTTCCCTCAATATATTTGTGGACGAGAGTTATCATTTATAACTCTGCAGGTTTGTGAATTGCAGTGCCCCTGAGCTCCATTTTTCAACTCGCTTTTTTGGAAGCTGGCCGCAAATCGCGGGATTGCCTCAGGCCCTATTGTGGTTCCGGGCAGCAGGCTGAGCCTGTGGTTAATTCTTCTTCCTGATGGGAAAATAGAGTGACCTGTGCCTGTCCCAACACCTAGATCTAGTCTCTCATTGGTTGCCCCTCTTCCCGTTCATCCTCAGGACAAATTGCAACCTGTACGGAACAGGAGGTTAAAGGTGCTGATTCTCCAAGTAGGGAGATTGCTAGTAAAGTAGCTGGAATGGCGAACCCGAGCACAAGGAGATGAGAAATGAGGTGCGTTTTAGAAACCTTTCCCGATCACACGGTGTACCATCTTCTGGGTTTCTCATGCATGTTTTCGATGTAGGAAGATGCCTTTGAACCTGGAGATTTGGGACCCATGGGATGGGTACCACGCAGTATTACTTTAAAGGGTCTGCGTTTCCTCACCCAACCTCACCAAACCTCTAAGCCCCAAGAGTGTCCACCCTTAGGTCTCATCCACCTGTGGGTCTAGATATGGTCAATCCAGGTTGCATCACAGCCTCTGAACGAATTTTGTAAGAATTTCTCTCTGTTTCGCAGTCTTTGTTTTACGGGTTTTTTAAAGTAATTTATTTTTATAATGGGGTTTAGCTGCTTTTCACGTCTGTGTTTATGCCACTTTACACTCACTTGACTCTCTTCCAGAGAGAGATCAATACATAGGTTTTCAGATTCTTAGTAGTCAGATATATACTTGTGCGGTGAATAGGGGGTGTTGAGTCCAGTTCACTGAGCAAGGAGTAGGTCTTGTCTATTACATATTGGGTTTATGGAACGGTATCTGAGCTAATTTGAAACCCTTGTTTTATGCATCACCCCACCTCACCTTTCCCGTTAAGCAGCCATAGTGTGTTTTCAAAATGTGTGACTCTGTTCTGTTTTGTAATTCAGTTCAAGTGTATCGGTTTTTACATTCCCTCTCTAAGTGATATCTTATGATAAGTGTGTTTTTCTGTGTGACTTATTTCACTTAGAATCCTCGTACCTAAATCCACTCATCATGTTGCTACTAGCCTTAGGACATTGATTTCATGGCTGAATGATATTCCATTGTACATAAGTACCACAACTTCTTTACCATTTTTCTCATCCCTGGGATATTTAAGATGTACACAAGTGGAGGTTCTTGTAACCAGAGCAGCCCTAAACTTAGGGGTGCCTTTGTCTTGTTGATTTTTATTTTTCCAATTTATACGCCCATGAATGGATGTGCCCCTTTCTCTCTAGCTGTGTTTTTTAGATGTTTTAGGAAACACCATACCCTTCTCCAGAGTCGCCATTGGCAGTTTACATCCCGACCATCAGTGTAACAATGCTCCCTTTCCTCCCTGGCCTCTCTAGTATTTTTTTTTTACACTTTTTTAGGAAGGCGCTTTTGACCGATGGGAAGTGAGACTTCTTTGTAGTGCTGAATTTCATTTCCGGCTTGCTTGGTTGGCCAAAGAGGGCCTATGCATTTTTTCCTGAATTTATTCAGAAAAAAACCCATATGCTCTTTTTGGCCATGTGCATCGTTGTCGACGTTCGGCCGCTTTTCATGTGCTTTAGGGGCTATTCGAATCTAACTCCTGAAGTCTGTTTCCTGCAATTCTGCCTTGCTTTCCAATCCTGTTCATTGCCTTCCCTGAATATAGTTTTGGACGATAGTTATAATTTATAACTCTGCAGGTTTGTGAATTGCAGTGCCCCTGAGCTCCATTTTTCAACTCGCTTTTTTGGGAGCTGTCCGCAGAACCGCTGGTTTGCTTCTGGCCCTACTCTGGTTCCCGGTGGCAGGCTAAGCCTTTGCTTAATTCTTCTTCCTGATTGGAAAATAGAGTGACATGTGCCTGTCCGAACATCTAGGGCTTGGCTCTCCTTGTTTCTCCTCCTTCCCCTTCTTCCTTTGGACAAATTCCAAATTTTGTGCAACTGTATGTTGAAGGTGCTGACATCCTCAAGTGGGGAGATTTTAAGGAAAAAGGGTGGAGGGGTGAACCCAACAACCAGGAAATTAGGAGTTTTGGTGCCTTTTCCAAAATTTCCCTGATCCTACCGTGTTCCATCTTCTGGGTGTCACAGGCATGTTTTAGCTGTAGGAAAGGTCCCGTGTATGTAAGGATAACACCAGGGATTTTTCCAAATCAGTGTCTCCCCGAACTCCAATCTGGGGAATTTTTAAGCTACTGGTACATGTGTGTTCATTAAGGGACTTGGGCCGTAGGCAGAGTCCGAACTTTAGATGATTGAAGTCTTCAGGTTCAGAAACGCTCACCATCGGCCTCCTTTAGTTTCCATTTTATCTGTCGTTGATAGATGATGTCGATATAGATATCTATTGTTTTTCAGATTATTTCCCCTTAGGGGTCATTACAAAATATTGAGTATAGTTCCCTGTGTTATACAGTAGTTCCTTGTTGATGATATATTTTATACATAGCAGTGTGTATATGTTAATCTGAAACTGTTAATTTATCCCTCCTCCCACCTTTCCCCTTTGGTAATAAAAAATATAAGATTTTATACTTCTCAGAAATCTTGGAGCTGAAAGAGAGGTATCATTTTCAATGGAAAATCATTCAAAACAAGGTTGAAACATCAACCAAGATTATTAGATGTACATCCTTGGAAAGAAATCACTGCATTTCTCTACTGTTGACCTGACAAATAAGACAAACCCCTCCACTGAACTTGCTTATAATAAAGTGATGGAAATATCAAATGGAAGTGTTAGAAACATCTTATTTTACACGAGCCTTATACACTGCTCTATGTTAATTACAGTTTGGCTCACACATCTGTTCATTGAAGTTACAATGTTCTCAAATTCTGTTACTGATCCTGCAGAGTGGGCCCCAACAAGGGTCTCCCTGCCCAGTGTCATTGGAGCCAACAGATCGAGACTGACTTTGGTTCAGAAGCAAAGGAAAACTTTATATTTTGATCAGAGAATGGAGAGGTGAGAGTGTGTGCTCCCCTGCGTGTTGTGGGCCGGGCTGCTGTGTAGAGATCCTGGCAGCGTCAGCGGGAGGGAGGGGGCAGAGCTCTCGAGGGCCGGGTTGGCTGGAGCTCAGGCTCTATGTCGCAGAGTCTGCACGGGGCCCCACGAGCTGAGGTGTCGGCCCAGCCATTTTGCACTAGGAAATCGGGTCTGAAGTGTCGGGTGTGGGACCTCTGCATGTGGAAACCTAGGAGCAAGTGAAATTAGACAAAGCACAAAGGAAAAAATGGTTAGACTTTATTTTATTGCCCAGATTCTATTTTCATCTCCCAGGAATTTTTAATGGGCTTTGCCAGTGACAAAGCCCTCCTCTGCCTTTTGTCCCATTCCTCATTCTTGGGGTGCTGAGGGTGCAGACACCTCTTCTGTAAATGCTTCGTGCTGAGTTGGGTGTCCTCATACCCGGGGCGAGGGGGAGGACTTCTCCCAAGCAGCCTCCAGGTGAGGTTGATTGTCCCCAGGCCTCCTCCCTCACTGCTCGTCTGCCTGAGCACCAGCATTGGAAGTTTTATAGATTCTAATGACCTTTAAGGGTCCAGGAAAGAGATGTGCAGAGACGCTGGGGGGGGGGTGGGCCGTTTTACCCTGCTCCACATTGGTTCGGCCCCCTTAGGCTGACGGTTTCTGCCAGCCTAGATGCTCTGACCAGTAGTCTGCGCTTTCTTCAGTTAGGCCACTGAATTAACGTACAAACAGCACCAGGTGTCAGAGCCCTGCTTGCTCAACTCCCAGACAGTCCAGGGCCGGTGGTGATCCAGGACCATGATGGCCACTCAGTCAACGGCCTTTTGAAGTAGCCAGGAGTACAGCCGGTCTCATTGGCCGCCGTCACCGCGGTGTCTGTAGGCTTTTCTATGGTGGCAGCGTTACTTACGGTACCCCTACCAAGTTTATAAGCTCCGCTCTGGGTGCAGTAAGTCCTGTAAGCAATAGTCTGCTCTTTGGGGGCACACTCTTGTTGTTTTCTGAGAGAAGCTCCAGGTCAAGTGATGGTCACACGAGTCGTCATGGGGGCCCATTGCCCCAGGTTGTCTCTCTGGAGGTTGGGGTTGGAGGGCCTCCTCACTCGAGGTCATTGTGCCCATGGAGCAATCCCTGCAACTTCAGGGCATGGTGGGTGGTTAGGATCACCAAGTGGCGTCCTTTTCCCTTAGGAGGGAGCTGGCCTTGTGGGCTGCTGATTTCCAGGTTTTTAGATACCCCCAGTATCCTGGTCGGATGGGGTGGCTGGCCAATGCCTGGAGGGCATTCTTGCATTGTTCCATTTCAAGTGGTCCCACTTTTTGCACTAATACTCCAAGGGCGATTCGCCTTGGACCAGGAATGTAAAGGTCAAAGGGTTTAGCTAACTTAGGGAGGTCCAGGGCACGGGTCTGAATTGACTGCTCTTTCCATTCTTGAAAGGCCGCTTCTGGATTCTATTCAAAAGGATCATCATCTTTTCCTTTCAGTGTTTCATATAGAGGCCCAGCTATTAGACTGTAGTTAGGGATCCAGACGCAGCAAACCCCGGTCTCCCCAGGAACCCCTAAGCTGTCTTCTAGTTTCAGGAAGGGTGAGGCTGCAAATGGCTTCTTCCCTTTCCTGGGGTGGGCTTCTCCGACCTTGTGAGCGAATGAAGCCCAGGAAGGTCACCTTAGTTTGTGATATTTGAGCCTTTTTCTTGGACACCTTCTATCTTTTATTGGCTAGGTAGTTCAGAGGCCTCCTTAGTCGGGCTGGTGATCAGAATGTCATCTGCATATTGAAGGAGGGTTCCCTTCTCCAGAGGTAGATCTTTTAGGTCTTTAGCTAACGTTTCCACAAAGATGGTGTGGGAATTTTTGAACCCCTGGGGCAGGACGGCCCAGCAGTATTGTTTTTGTTGTATGTTGAGTCCTGCCACTCACAGCCAAAATTTCTTGTGACTCTGGGACGAATGGAATACAGAAGAAGGCATCATTGAAGTCTAATACAGAATACCATGTCCTGGTGGATGGTAGAATGACCAGCAGGGTGTAGGAATTAGGAACTACTAGATGTATATCCTCTGTGGCTTCACTGACTGTCCTGGCGTCCTCTACCAGGTCCCCAGCAGCCCATGGGGCTCTGGTGGTCAGGCCCCTCCCAGGATATGGAGCTCACCTGGGCAGGTACCCAGCAGCCCACGGGGCTCTGGTGGTTAGGCCCCTCCCAGGATATGGAGCTCCCGTGGACAGGTACCCCGACAGGGCTGGGCACACAGGAACTGTGCACATAGCCCTCATTGCAGAGCACCCCCAGCACACCTGTCACTCAGAGCTGACACAGAGCACCTCAGAGCAGAGCTTGAACTAATAAACAGCAGCTCCAACAGGTCTGTGACCCTAGGCTTCACTCTGTGCGACCTCCCTCTGCCTGGTCTTCCAGGGGCTTCCACAGCAGCCGGGGCACCAGGCCTCTGTCTCCACCCACCACCCCTCCTCTCCCTGACTCCTGGGTTCCTCTCATTAGCAGAGGGTCTTCTTGAAGTTGTCTCCCACTCATGGACCAGATAAAATGATTAGAAAACAAGCCAGGGCTGCCGCCCCTTATCTATCCTGACTCTCGGGACCCTACACCTGTTCCTTGGATCTGGCCGGTGCAGCAAGGCCCATTTTCTGCAAATCTGAGCCCCTGAGGGGCGAGGATTGGCTGACCTGGGCAGCCTGACCCGGCCGGCCAGCCCTTCCCAGGTGTGCCTGGGTTGAGGTCAATATAAACACCCCTCCAGGCAGCAAAAGCCTCTGCAGCTGTGCCTGACGCCATATTCTCTGCCCCGTCAGCAGTCTCGGGGTTGGGCTGGTGGGAGGCAGTAGGGCCCACGGCTCTATGAGTGGCCCGTTGTGACTGGAGCTCTACTGGACTTTCTGCAGGAGTTGCCGGGCTGCCACCTGCTAAAGAAGAGGATGTGTCACCCATACTTGCTGCTGGAATTTCTCCCCGGGCAGAGGTAAGGAAGGAAAAAAGCAGTGGGGGCCGGGACAGGAGGGGTACCTCAGGCAGGGAAATGGAAAGTTTCCAGACGAGCGCCCGGGGCCAGGACCATCCTGGCTGGCCTGCAGGCACCAAGTCGGCCTGCGTGCTGTCGCTGGTGTGACTCCAAGCCCCTTCCTCTAGTTTTTAGTCTTTGCACACATTCAGGTGTTTTACCTGGGAACGGTGGGAAAAGTTCAGCAGCAGCTGGCCTGGGGCTCAGCTCACGTTTAGTCAGAGACGCCTCCTCACGGTCCCCCAGCTTTGCAATGAGGACGCTCCTTGTGTGGGGGCTGCTGGCTGCATGGGAGATGATTCCCCACCTGTGACCAACTTAAGAATTGTTTACCACTGGAGCAAGTGCGCTGATAGGGTTTTCCTCTGTATGACCAGTGGGTTCTGTTTTTTTTTTTTTTCTTTTTTGGTTCAAGGTAAGTTTTATTCCTCTTTTTGTATTTATGGATATAAGCATGGAAATAATTCATTCATATAAATACGTCTATGGGAAGGACAGAACTTTTTTTCTGTTTTATTTTTTTAAGTATTATTTATTTTTTAATTTTTGAATTTATTTTATTCATTTTTTTATACAGCAGGCTCTTATTGGTTATCTATTTTATACACATAAGTGTATATATGTCAATCCCAGGGTCGCAATTCATCCCACCACCACCACCCTGCCACTTTCCCCCCTTGGTGTCCATACATTTGTTCTCTACATCTGTGTCTCTATTTCTGCCTTGCAAACCAGTTCATCTTTACCATTTTTCTAGGTTCTACATGTATGCGTTCATATACGATATTTGTTTTTCTCTTTCTGACTTACTTCACTCTGTATGACAGTCTCTAGATCTATCCACGTCTCTACAAATGACCCAATTTCATTCCTTTTTATGGCTGAGTAATATTCCATTTTATATATGTAGCACATCTTTTCCGTTCGTCTGTCTATGGGCATTTAGGTTGCTTCCATGACCTGGCTATTGTAAATAGTGCTGCAATGAATATTGTGGTGAATATGTCTTTTTGAATTATGGTTTTCTCTGGGTATATGGCCAGTAGTGGGATTGCTGGGTCATATGGTAATTCTATTTTTAGTTTTTTAAGGAACCTCCATACTGTTCTCCATAGTGACTGTATCAATTTACATTCCCACAAATAGTGTAAGAGGGTTCCCTTTTCTCCACACCCTCTCCAGCATTTGTTGTTTGTAGATTTTCTGATGATGCCCATTCTAACTCGTGTGAGGTGATACCTCATTGTAGTTTTGGTTTATATTTCTCTAATAATTAGTGATGTTGAGTAGCTTTTCATGTGTTTCTTGGTCATCTGTATGTCTTCTTGGGACAAATGTCTATTTACGTCATCTGCCCATTTTTGGATTGGGTTGTTTGTTTTTTTACTGTTGAGCTGCATGAGCTGTTTCTATACATTGGAGATTAATCCTTTGTCCATTGATTCATTTGCAAATATTTTCTCCCATTCTGAGGGTTGTCTTTTCGTCTTGTTTGTAGTTTCCTTTGCTTTGCAAAAGCTTTTAGGTTTCATTTGCTCCCATTTGTTTTTTTTTTTTTATTCCATTACTCTAGGAGGTGGATCAAAAAAGACCTTGCTGTGATTTATGTCAAAGAGTATTCTTCCTATGTTTTCCTCTAAGAGGTTTATAGTGTCCGGTCTTACATTTCGGTCTCTAATCCATTTTGAGTTTATTTTTTGTGTATGGTGTTAGGGAGTGTTCTAATTTCATTCTTTTACATGTAGCTGTCCATTTTTCCCAGCACCACTTATTGAAGAGACTGTCTTTTCTCCATTGTATACCCTTGCCTCCTTTGTCATAGATTAGTGGGCCATAGGTGTGTAGGTTTATCTCTGGGCTTTCTTTTTTTTTTTTTTTTTTCTTTTTTCTTTTACATCTTTATTGGAGTATAATTGCTTTACAATTGTGTGTTAGTTTCTGCTGTATAAAAAAGTGAATCAGCTATGCGTATACATATAACACCATATCCCCTCCCTCTTGCACCTCCCTCTCACTCCCTTATCCCACCCTTTTAGGTGGTCACAAAGCACAGAGCTGATCTCCCTGTGCTATGTGGCTGCTTCCCAGTAGCTATCAATTTTACATTTGGTAGTGTATATATGTCCATACCACTCTCTCACTTTGTCCCAGCTTACCCTTCCCTCTCCCCATGTCCTCAAGTCCTTTCTCTACGTCTGTGTCCTTAATCCTTTCCTGCCCCTAGGTTCTTCATAAACTTTTTTTTTTTAGATTCCATATATATGTGTTAGCATACGGTATTTGTTTTTCTCTTTCTGACTTACTTCACTCTGTAGGACAGACTCTAGATCCATCCACCTCACTAAAAATAACTCAATTTCGTTTCTTTTTATGGCTGAATAATGTTCCATTGTATATATGTGCCACATCTTCTTTATCCATTTATCTGTTGATGGACACTTAGGTTGCTTCCATGTCCTGGCTATTGTAAATAGAGCTACAGTGAACATTGTGGTACATGACTCTTTTTGAATTATGGTTTTCTCAGGGTAAATGTCCAGGAGTGGGTTTGCTGGGTTGTATGGTAGTTCTATTTTTAGTTTTTAAGGAAGCCCCATACCGTTCTCCCTAGTGGCTATATCAATTTACATTCCCACCAACAGTGCAAGAGGGTTCCCTTGTCTCCAATAAATGCCTCTCCAGCATTTATTGTTGGTAGATTTTTTGATGATGGCCATTCTGACTGGTGTGAGGTGATACCTCACTGTAGTTTTGATTTGCATTTCTCTAATGATTAGTGATGCTCAGCATCCTTTCATGTGTTTGTTGGCAACCTGTATATCTTCTTTGGAGAAATGTCTATTTAGGTCTTCTGCCCATTTTTGGATTGGGTTGTTTGGTTTTGTGATATTGAGCTACATGAGCTGCTTTTTGTAGATTAATCCTTTGCCATTTGCTTCATTTGAAAATATTTTCTCCCATTCTGATGGTTGTCTTTTCATCTTGCTTAAGTTTTCCTTTGCTGTGCAAAAGAATTTATGTTTCATTCGGTCCCATTTTTTAATTTTTGTTTTTATTTCCATTTCTCTAGGAGGTAGGTCAAAAAGGATCTTGCTGTGATTTATGTCATAGACTGTTCCGCTTATGTTTTCTTCTAAGAGTTTTATAGTGGCTGGTCTTATATTTAGGTCTCTAATCCATTTTGAGTTATTTTTGTGTATGGTGTTAGGGAGTGTACTAATTTCATTCTTTTACATGTAGCTGTCCAGTTTTCCCAGCACCACTTACTGAAGACACTGTCTTTTCTCCATTGTATACCCTTGCCTCCTTTGTCATAGATTAGTTAACCATAGGTACGTGGGTTTATCTCTGTGCTTTCTATCCTGTTCTATTGACCTATATTTCTGTTTTTGTGTCAGTACCATATTATCTTGATTACTGTAGCTTTGTAATATAGTCTGAAGTCTGGAAGTCTGATTCCTCCAGCTCTTTTTTTTCCCCCTCAAGACTGCTTTGGCTATCCAGGGTCTTTTGCGTCTCCCTATAAATTTTAAGATTTTTTTTTCTTGTTCTGTAGAAAATGCCAAAGGTATTTTGATCGGGATTGCATTGAATCTGTAGATTGCTTTGGGTAGTATAGTCATTTTCACAATATTGATTCTTCTAATCCAAGAACATGGTATATGTCTCCATCTGTTTATATCATCTTTGATTTCTTTCATCAGTGTCTTATAGTTTTCTGAGTACAGGTCTTTTACTTCCTTAGGTAGGTTTATTCCTAGGTATTTTATTCTTTTTGTTGCAGTGGTAATGGGATTGTTTCCTTAATTTCTCTTTCTGATCTTTCATTGTTAGTGTATAGGAATGCAAGCAATTTCTGTGCATTAATTTTGTATCCTGCAACTTTACCAAATTCATTGATTAGCTCCAGTGGTTTTCTGGTGGCGTCTTTAGGATTCTCTATCTATGATATCATGTCATCTGCAAACAGTGACAATTTTACCTCTTCTTTTCCTTTTTGTATTCCTTTTATTTCTTTTTCTTCTCTGATTGCCATGGCTAGGACTTCCAAAACTATGTGGAGTAGCAGTGGTGAGAGTGGGCAGCCTCGTCTTGTTTCTGATCTTAGAGGAAACGCTTTCAGTTTTTCACCATTGAGAATGCTGTTTGCTGTGGGTTTGTCATATATGGCCTTTATTATGTTGAGGTAGTTTCCCTCTATGCCCACACTCTGCAGAGTTTTTATCGTAAATGAGTGTTGAATTTTCTCAAAATCTTTTCCTTCATCTATTGAGATGATCATATGGTTTTATTCTACAATTTGTTAATATGGTGTATCACATTGATTTGTGTATATTGAAGAATCCTTGCATCCCTGGGATAAACCCCACTTGATCATGGTGTATGATCCTTTTAATGTGTTGTTCGATTCTGTTTGCTAGTATTTTGTTGAGGATTTTTGCATCTATATTCATCAGTGATATTGGTCTATAATTTTCTTTCCTTGTAGTATCTCTGTCTGATTTTGGTATCAGGGTGATGGTGGTCTCACAGAATGAGTTTGGGAGTGTTCCTTCCCCTGCAATTGTTTTGAAGAATTTGAGAAGGTTGGGTGTTAGCTCTTCTCTAAATGTTTGATAGAATTCACCTGTGATGCCATCTGGTTCTGGACTTTTGTTTGTTGGAAGATTTTTAATCACAGTTTCAATTTCATTGCTTGTGATAGGTTTGTTCATATTTTCTATTTCTTCCTGGTTCAGTCTTTGAAGGTTATCCCTTTCTAAGAATTTGTCCATTTCTTCCAGATTGTCCATTTTATTGGCATAGAGTTGCTTGTAGTAGTCTCTTAGGATGCTTTGTATTCCTGTGGTGTCTGTTGTAACTTCTCCTTTTTCACTTCTAATTTTGTTGATTTGCGTCCTCTCCCTCTTTTTCTTGAGTCTGGCTAAAGGTTGATCATTTTTGCTTATCTTCTCAAAGAACCAGCTTTTAGTTTTGTTGATCTTTGCTTCCGTTTTCTTTGTTTCTATTTCATTTATTTCTGCTCTGATCTTTAGGATTTCTTTCCTTCTACTAACTTTGGGTTTTGTTCTTCTTTCTCTAGTTCCTCTAGGTGTAAGGTTAGATTGTTTATTTGAGATTTTTCTTGTTTCTTGAGGTAGGCTTGTATTGCTATAAACTTCCCTCTTAGAACTCCTTTTGCTGCATCCCATAGGTTTTGGATCATCGTGTTTTTGTTGTCATTTGTCTCTAGGTAGTTTTTGATTTCCTCTTTGATTTCTTCAGTGATCTCTTGGTTATTTAGTAACGTATTGTTTAGCCTCCATGTGTTTGTGTTTTTTATGGTTTTTTCCATGTAATTGATTTCTAATCTCATAGCATTGTGGTCGGAACAGCTGCTTGATATGATTTCAGTTTCCTTAAATTTACTGAGGCTTTATCTGTGACCCAAGATGTGATCTATCCTGGAGAATGTTCCGTGTGCAGTTGAGAAGAACGTGTAATCTGCTGTTTTTGGATGGAATGTCCTATAAATATCAATGAACTCTATCTGGTCTATTGTGTCATTTAAAGCTTGTGTTTCCTTATTAATTTTCTGTCTGGCTGATCTCCACTGGTGTAAGTGAGCTGTTAAAGTCCCCCGCTATTATTGTGTTACTGTCGATTTCCTCTTTTATAGCTGTTAGCAGTTGCCTTATACATTGAGGTGCTCCTATGTTGGGTACATATATATTTATAATTGTTATATCTTCTTCTTGGATTGATCCCTTGACCATTATGTAGTGTCTTTCCTTGTCTCTTGTAACATTCTTTATTTTAAAGTCTATTTTATCTGATATGAGTATTGCTACTCCAGCTTTCTTTTGATTTTCATTAGCATAGAATATATTTTTCCATCGCCTCACTTTCAGTCTGTATGTGTCCCTAGGTCTGAAATGGGTCTCTTGTAGACAGCATATATATGGGTCTTGTTTTTGTATCCATTCAGCCAGTCTATGTCTTTTGGTTGGAACATTTAGTGCATTCACGTTTAAGGTAATTATCGATATGTATGTTCCTACTACTATTTTCTTAATTGTTATGGGTTTATCTTGGTGGGTCCTTTTCTTCTCTTGTGTTTCCCACTTAGAGAAGTTCTTTTAGCATTTGGTGTAGAGCTGGTTGCATGGTGCTGAATTCTCTTAGCTTTTGCTTGTCTGTAAGGCTTTTGATTTCTCCATCAAATCTGAATGAGCTCTTTGCAGGGTGCAGTACTCTTGGTTGTAGGTTCTTCCCTTTCATCACTTTAAATTTATCATGCCACTTCCTTCTGGCTTGTAGATTTTCTGCTGAGAAATCAGCTGTTATCCTTATGGGATTTCCCTTGTATGTTATTTGTCATTTTTCCCTTGCTGCTTTCAATAATTTTTCTTTGTCGTTAATTTTTGTCAATTTGATTACTATGTGTCTTGTCATTTTTCTCCTTTGGTTTCTCCTGCCTGGGACACTCTGTGCTTCTGGACTTGGGTGGCTATTTCTTTTCCCATGCTAGGGAAGTTTTTGACCATAATCTCTTCAAATATATTCTCGGGTCCTTTCTCTCTCTCTTCTCCTTCTGGGACCCCTATAATGCGAATGTTGTTGCGTTTAATGTTGTCCCAGAGGACTCTTGGGGTGTCTTCATTTATTTTCATTCTTTTTCTTTATTCTGTTCCATGGCAGTGATTTCCACCTTTCTGTCTTCCAGGCCACTTATCCGTTCTTCTGCCACAGTTATTCTGCTACTGATTCCTTCTAGTGTATTTTTCATTTCAGTTAGTACATTGTTCACCTCTGTTTGTTTGTTCTTTAAATCTTCTAGGTGTTTGTTCCTTAATTCTTCTAGGTCTTTGTTAAGCATTTCTTGTGTCTTCTCGATCTTTGCCTCCTTTCTTTTTCTAAGGTCTTGGCTCAACTTCACTATCATTATTCTGAATTCTTTTTCTGGAAGGTTCCCTATCTCCACCTCATTTCGTTTTTTTTTTTTCTGGGGTTTTATCTTGTTCCTTGATCTGGTATAAAGTCCTCTGCCTTTTCATTTTGTCTATCTTTCTGTGAATGTGGTTTTCCTTCCACAGGCTGCAGAATTGTAGTTCTTCTTGCTTCTGCTGTCTGCTCTCCGGTGGATGAGTCTATCTTAGAGGCTTGTGCAAGCTTCCTGATGGGAGGGACTGGTGGTGGGTAGAGCTGGGTGTTGCTTTGGTGGGCAGAGCTTTAATCCGCTTGTCTACGGATTAAATAAAACTTTAATCAAAAGTTGAATCCGCTTGTCTGCTGACGCATGGGGCTGGGTTCCCTCCCTGCGGATACGGTTAGGGTTAGTGTTAGGTTTAGGGTACGGATTAGGGTTACGGTTAGGGTTAGAGTTCGTGCTAGGTTTAGGGTACGGCTGAGGTTACGAGTAAGTGTAAGACTTAGTGTATGGGTTAGTGTTAGGGTGAGAGTTAGGGCACGGCTTAGGGTACAGGTTGGGTTATGGCTTAGGTTATGGGTTAGGGTTAGGGCAAGGATTAGGGTACGGAGTAGGTTTAGGGTATGGATTAAGGTTAGGGTAGGGGTTCGTTTTGGTTTATGGTTAGGGGACGGATTAGGGTGTGGGTAAGGGTACGCCTAAGTGTATGGTTTAAAGTTAGGATAGTGGTTACGGGTATGGTTAGGGTAATGTACCCGTAAATTCCATAACCCTTATCCATACCCTAAGCTGTAAGATAAACCTAACCCTAATACTACCCGTAAGCCGTACCCTAAGACTAAGACTAAGCTACCCTTGACTGCTACTGCCTCCAATAGATTTCCTAAGCACTAGTGTTTTAAGGAACAGGTTAAAAAGAGAATCCTAATGTGATTTCTTTATAATGGGTGTGTTCCTTATCTTATCCTAGTGTCTAAACTCTTCTCCATGGCTGGACCCCAGATAATATTCCTTTACGTGATAGGTGGTATCTAGAGAGTGGGATAGTTTAATAAATACCCTAACCCTAACCCTAACCATTACCCTAACACAACACGTACCCTAATCCTAACGGATACACTAAACATAGCCCTAAACCTAAAACTAACCCTAACCCATACCCTATAACATATGCTCACCCATACATTTACCCGTACCCTAACCCTAACCCTAAACCATACCCTATGCCATACCTTTAACTGTACCCTAACTCGTACCCTAAGCCATACCCTAACCACACCCTATCCCTAACGCTAACCCTAACCCATACCGTACGCCATACCCTCACCCGTACCCTAACCGGTACCCTAAGCCGTACCCTAACCCTAACCCGTACCCGTACCCTACGCCGTACGCTCACCCATACCCTAACCCGTATTCTAAGCCGTACCCTAACCCTAAACCTAACCCAACCCCATACCCTACGCCGTACCCTCACCCGTACCGTAACCCGTACCCTAAGCCGTACCCTAACCCTATCCCTAAACTACCCGTGACTGCTTCTGCCTCCAGTGGATTTCCTAAGCACTAGTGTTTAAAGGAACAGGTGAAAAAGAGAATCCTAATGTGATTTCTTTATAATGGGTGTGTTCCTTATCTTATCCTAGTGTCTAAACTCTTCTCCATGGCTGGACCCACAAATGATATTGCTTTACGTGCTAAGGGGTATCTAGAGAGTGGGATAGGTTTAATAACTACCCTAACCCTAACGCATAACCTAACCCTAACCCATACCCTAACCCTAACACCTACCCTGATCCTAACCTGTAACCTAACCCTATCCCTAACCCTAAAACTAACCCTAACCCACACCCTATGCCATACTCTCACCCATACCATAACTCGTACCCTAAACCCTAACCTAAGCCTGACCCTAACCCAAAACCTAACCCTAAACCATACCCTGCGCTGTACCCTCACCCATACCCTAACCCGTAAGCTAAGCCATTACCTAACCCTAACCCTAAACCTAAAACTAACCCTAAAAAATACCCTACGCCGTACCCTCACCCGTACCCTAAACCTAACCCTAACACTAACCAATACCCTACACCGTACCCTCACCAGTACACTAAGCCTAACCCTAAGCCATAGCCTAAACCTAAACCTAACCCTAACCTCAACCAATACCCTATGCCGTACCCTCTCCCATACCATAACCTGTCCCCAAAGACGTACCCTAACCCTAACCCTAAACCTAAACCTAACCCTAACCCATACCCTACACCGTACACTCACCCGTACCCTAAGCCGTACCCTAACCCTACGCTGTACTCTCACCCGTACCCCAACCCGTATCCTAAGCTGTACCCTAACCCTAACACTAACCCATACCCTACGCCATACGCTCACCTGTACCCTAACCCGTACCCTAAGCCGTACCCTAACACTAACGCTAACCCTAAATCGAACCCTAAACTACCCTTGACTGCTTCTGCCTCCAATAGATTTCCTAAGCAGTAGTGTTTTACGGAACAGGTTAAAAAGAAAATCCAAATGTGATATTTTTATCATGTGTGTGTTCTTTATCTTATCCTAGTGTCTAAAATCTTCTCCATGGCTGGACCACAAATAATATTCCTTTACGTGCTAAGTGCTATCTAGAGAGTGGGATAGGTTTAATAAATACCCTAACCCTAACGCGTACGCTAACCCTAACCCCTACTCTAACCCTAACACGTACCCTAATCCTAACCCATAACATAAACCGAGCCCTAACCCTAAAACTAACCCTAACCCTAACCCATACCCTACGCCGTAAGCGAACCCATACACGAACCTGTACCCTACGCCGTACCCTAACCGTAACCCTAACCCTAAGCCTAAGCTACCCTTGACTGCTTCTGCCTCAAATAGATTTCCTAAGCACTAGTGTTTTAAGGAACAGGTGAAAAAGAGAATCCTAATGTGATTTCTTGATAATGGGTGTGTTCCTTATCTTATCCTAGTGTCTAAACTCTTCTCCATGGCTGGACCCCAAATAATATTCCTTTATGTGCTAAATGGTATCTAGAGAGTGGGATAGGTTTAATAAATAACCTAACTCTAATGCGTAACCTAACCCTAACCCATACCCTAACCCTAACACCTACCCTGATCCTAACCTGTAACCTAATCCTATCCCTAACCCTAAAACTAACCCTAACCCACACCCTATGCCATACTCTCACCCATACCATAACTCGTACCCTAAACCCTAACCTATGCCTGACCCTAACCCAAAACCTAACCCTAAACCATACCCTGCGCTGTACACTCACCCATACCCTAACCCGTAAGCTAAGCCATTACCTAACCCTAACCCTAAACCTAAAACTAACCCTAAAATATACCCTACGCCGTACCCTCACCCGTACCCTAACCCTAACCCATACCCTATGCCATACTCTCATCCGTACCCTTACCTGTACCCTAAACTGTACCCTATCCCTAACCCTAACCCTATACCTAACCCATACCCTACGCCAAACACTCACCCGTACACTAACCTGTACCCTAAGCCATACCCTAACCCTACCCCTAACCCTAACCATAACCCTAAATTACCCTTCACTGCTTCTGCCTCCAATAGATTTCCTAAGCACTAGTGTTTTAAGGAACAGTTTAAAAAGAAAATCCTAATGTGATTTCTTTATAATGTGTGAGTTCTTTATCTTATCCTAGTGTCTAAAATCTTCTCCATGGCTGGACCCCAGATAATATTCCTTTACGTGATAGGTGGTATCTAGAGAGTGGGATAGTTTAATAAATACCCTAACCCTAACGCGTACCCTAACCCTAACCCTAACCCTTACCCTAACACAACACGTACCCTAATCCTAACGGATACCCTAAACATAGCCCTAAACCTAAAACTAACCCTAACCCTAACCCTAACCCATACCCTATAACATATGCTCACCCATACATTTACCCGTACCCTAAGCCGTACCCTAACCCTAACCCTAAACCATACCCTATGCCATACCCTTAACTGTACCCTAACTCGTACCCTAAGCCATACCCTAACCACACCCTAACCCTAACGCTAACCCTAACCCATACCGTACGTCATACCCACAACCGTACCCTAACCGGTACCCTAAGCCGTACCCTAACCCTAACCCGTACCCGTACCCTACGCCGTACGCTCACCCATACCCTAACCCGTATTCTAAGCCGTACCCTCACCCGTACCGTAACCCGTACCCTAAGCCGTACCCTAACCCTAACCCTAACCCTAAACTACCCGTGACTGCTTCTGCCTCCAGTGGATTTCCTAAGCACTAGTGTTTTATTGAACAGGTGAAAAAGAGAATCCTAATGTGATTTCTTGATAATGGGTGTGTTCTTTATCTTATCCTAGTGTCTAAAATCTTTTCCATGCCTGGATCCCAAACAATATTCCTTTATGTGCTAAGTGGTATCTAGAGAGAGGGATAGGTTTAATAAATACCCTAACCCTAACGCATAGCCTAACCCTAACCCATACCCTAACCCTAACACCTACCCTGATCCTAACCTGTAACCTAATCCTATCCCTAACCCTAAAACTAACCCTAACCCACACCCTATGCCATACTCTCACCCATACCATAACTCGTACCCTAAACCCTAACCTAAGCCTGACCCTAACCCAAAACCTAACCCTAAACCATACCCTGCGCTGTACCCTCACCCATACCCTAACCCGTAAGCTAAGCCATTACCTAACCCTAACCCTAAACCTAAAACTAACCCTAAAACATACCCTACGCCGTACCCTCACCCATACCCTAAGCCGTACCCTAACCCTACGCTGTACTCTCACCCGTACCCCAACCCGTATCCTAAGCTGTACCCTAACCCTAACACTAACCCATACCCTACGCCATACGCTCACCTGTACCCTAACCCGTACCCTAAGCCGTACCCTAACATTAACGCTAACCCTAAATCGAACCCTAAACTACCCTTGACTGCTTCTGCCTCCAATAGATTTCCTAAGCACTAGTGTTTTAAGGAACAGGTGAAAAAGAGAATCCTAATGTGATTTCTTGATAATGGGTGTGTTCCTTATCTTATCCTAGTGTCTAAACTCTTCTCCATGGCTGGACCCAAAATAATATTCCTTTATGTGCTAAATGGTATCTAGAGAGTGGGATAGGTTTAATAAATAACCTAACTCTAATGCGTAACCTAACCCTAACCCATACCCTAAACCTAACACCTACCCTGATCCTAACCTGTAACCTAATCCTATCCCTAACCCTAAAACTAACCCTAACCCACACCCTATGCCATACTCTCACCCATACCTTAACACGTACCCTAACCCGTACCCTAAACCTAACCCTAAACCTAACCCTAACACTAACCCTAACACCTACCCTGATCCTAACCTGTAACCTAATCCTATCCCTAACCCTAAAACTAACCCTAACCCACACCCTATGCCATACTCTCACCCATACCATAACTCGTACCCTAAACCCTAACCTAAGCCTGACCCTAACCCAAAACCTAACCCTAAACCATACCCTGCGCTGTACCCACACCCATAACCTAACCCGTAAGCTAAGCCATTACATAACCCTAACCCTAAACCTAAAACTAACCCTAAAACATACCCTATGCCATACCCTCACCCGTACCCTAAGCTGTACCCTAAACCTAACCCTAACACTAACCAATACCCTACACCGTACCCTCACCAGTACACTAAGCCTAACCCTAAGCCATAGCCTAAACCTAAACCTAACCCTAACCTCAAACAATACCCTATGCCGTACCCTCTCCCATATCATAACCTGTCCCCAAAGACGTACCCTAACCCTAACCCTAACCCTAACCCATACCCTATGCCGAACCCTCACACAAACCCTAACCCGTCCCCTAAGCCGTACCCTAACCCATACCATAAGGCATACCGTAACCATAACCCTAACCCTAACACTATCCCTAACACATACTCTACGCCGTAACCTCACCCGTACCCTAAATCGTACACTAAGCCGTACCCTAACCCTAAGCCTAAGCTACCCTTGACGGCTTCTGCCTCCAATAGATTTCCTAAGCACTACTGTTTTAAGGAACAGGTGAAAAAGAGAATCCTAATGTGATTTTTTGATAATGGGTGTGTTCCTTATCTTATCCTAGTGTCTAAACTCTTCTCCATGGCTGGACCCAAAATAATATTCCTTTATGTGCTAAATGGTATCTAGAGAGTGGGATAGGTTTAATAAATAACCTAACTCTAATGCATACCCTAACCCTAACCCATACCCTAACCCTAACACCTACCCTGATCCTAACCTGTAACCTAATCCTATCCCTAACCCTAAAACTAACCCTAACCCTAACCCTAACCCGTACACTAACCTGTACCCTAAGCCATACCCTAACCCTAACCATAACCCTAAATTACCCTTCACTGCTTCTGCCTCCAATAGATTTCCTAAGCACTAGTGTTTTAAGGAACAGTTTAAAAAGACAATCCTAATGTGATTTCTTTATAATGTGTGAGTTCTTTATCTTATCCTAGTGTCTAAAATCTTCTCCATGGCTGGACCCCAGATAATATTCCTTTACGTGATAGGTGGTATCTAGAGAGTGGGATAGTTTAATAAATACCCTAACCCTAACGCGTACCCTAACCCTAACCCTAACCCTTACCCTAACACAACACGTACCCTAATCCTAACGGATACCCTAAACATAGCCCTAAACCTAAAACTAGCCCTAACCCTAACCCTAACCCATACCCTATAACATATGCTCACCCATACATTTACCCGTACCCTAAGCCGTACCCTAACCCTAAACCATACCCTATGCCATACCCTTAACTGTACCCTAACTCGTACCCTAAGCAATACCCTAACCACATCCTAACCCTAACGCTAACCCTAACCCATACCGTACGCCATACCCTCACCCGTACCCTAACCGGTACCCTAAGCCATACCCTAACCCTAACCCGTACCCGTACCCTACGCCGTATGCTCACCCATACCCTAACCCGTATTCTAAGCCGTACCATAACTCTAAACCTAACCCAACCCCATACCCTACGCCGTACCCTCACCCGTACCGTAACCCGTACCCTAAGCCGTACCCTAACCCTAACCCTAACCCTAAACTACCCGTGACTGCTTCTGCCTCCAGTGGATTTCCTAAGCACTAGTGTTTTATTGAACAGGTGAAAAAGAGAATCCTAATGTGATTTCTTGATAATGGGTGTGTTCTTTATCTTATCCTAGTGTCTAAAATCTTTTCCATGCCTGGATCCCAAACAATATTCCTTTACATGCTAAGTGGTATCTAGAGAGAGGGATAGGTTTAATAAATACCCTAACCCTAACGCATACCCTAACCCTAACCCATACCCTAACCCTAACACCTACCCTGATCCTAACCTGTAACCTAATCCTATCCCTAACCCTAAAACTAACCCTAACCCACACCCTATGCCATACTCTCACCCATACCATAACTCGTACCCTAAACCCTAACCTAAGCCTGACCCTAACCCAAAACCTAACCCTAAACCATACCCTGCGCTGTACCCTCACCCATACCCTAACCCGTAAGCTAAGCCATTACCTAACCCTAACCCTAAACCTAAAACTAACCCTAAAACATATCCTACGCCGTACCCTCACCCGTACCCTAAGCCGTACCCTAAACCTAACCCTAACACTAACCAATACCCTACACCGTACCCTCACCAGTACACTAAGCCTAACCCTAAGCCATAGCCTAAACCTAAACCTAACCCTAACCTCAACCAATACCCTATGCTGTACCCTCTCCCATACCATAACCTGTCCCCAAAGACGTACCCTAACCCTAACCCTAACCCTAAACCTAACCCTAACCCATACCCTACACCGTACACTCACCCGTACCCTAAGCCGTACCCTAACCCTACGCTGTACTCTCACCCGTACCCCAACCCGTATCCTAAGCTGTACCCTAACCCTAACACTAACCCATACCCTACGCCATATGCTCACATGTACCCTAACCCGTACCCTAAGCCGTACCCTAACACTAACGCTAACCCTAAATCGAACCCTAAACTACCCTTGACTGCTTCTGCCTCCAATAGATTTCCTAAGCAGTAGTGTTTTACGGAACAGGTTAAAAAGAAAATCCAAATGTGATATTTTTATCATGTGTGTGTTCTTTATCTTATCCTAGTGTCTAAAATCTTCTCCATGGCTGGACCACAAATAATATTCCTTTACGTGCTAAGTGCTATCTAGAGAGTGTGATAGGTTTAATAAATACCCTAACCCTAACGCGTATCCTAACCCTAACCCCTACTCTAACCCTAACACGTACCCTAATCCTAACCCATAACCAAAACCGAACCCTAACCCTAAAAATAACCCTAACCCTAACCCTAACCCATACCCTATAACATATGCTCACCCATACATTTACCCGTACCCTAAGCCGTACCCTAACCCTAACCCTAAGCCTAAGCTACCCTTGACTGCTTCTGCCTCCAGTAGATTTCATAAGCACTAGTGTTTTAAGGAACAGGTTAAAAAGAGAATCCTAATGTGATTTCTTGATAATGGGTGTGTTCCTTATCTTATCCTAGTGTCTAAACTCTTCTCCATGGCTGGACCCAAAATAATATTCCTTTATGTGCTAAATGGTATCTAGAGAGTGGGATAGGTTTAATAAATAACCTAACTCTAATGCGTAACCTAACCCTAACCCATACCCTAACCCTAACACCTACCCTGATCCTAACTTGTAACCTAATCCTATCCCTAACCCTAAAACTAACCCTAACCCACACCCTATGCCATACTCTCACCCATACCATAACTCGTACCCTAACCCGTACCCTAACCCTAACCCTAAACCTAACCCTAACCCTAACACCTACCCTGAACCTAACCTGTAACCTAATCCTATCCCTAACCCTGAAACTAACCCTAACCCTAACCCTAACCCATACCCTACGCCGTACCCGAACCCGTACACGAACTCGTACCCTTAGCCGTACCCTAACCCTACGCTGTACTCTCACCCGTACCCCAACCCGTATCCTAAGCTGTACCCTAACCCTAACACATACCCTACGCCATACGCTCACCTGTACCCTAACCCGTACCCTAAGCCGTACCCTAACACTAACGCTAACCCTAAATCGAACCCTAAACTACCCTTGACTGCTTCTGCCTCCAATAGATTTCCTAAGCAGTAGTGTTTTACGGAACAGGTTAAAAAGAAAATCCAAATGTGATATTTTTATCATGTGTGTGTTCTTTATCTTATCCTAGTGTCTAAAATCTTCTCCATGGCTGGACCACAAATAATATTCCTTTACGTGCTAAGTGGTATCTAGAGAGTGGGATAGGTTTAATAAATACCCTAAACTAACGCATACCCTAATCCTAACCCGTAACCTAAACCTAGCCCTAACCCTAAAACTAACCATTACCCTAACCCTAACCCATACCCTATGCTGTACTCTCACCCGTACCCTACCCCGAACCCTAAGCCGTACCCTAAACCTAACCCTAACCCTAACCCATACCCTATGCCGAACCCTCACACAAACCCTAACACGTCCCCTAAGCCGTACCCTAACCCATACCATAAGGCATACCGTAACCATAACCCTAACCCTAACACTATCCCTTACACATACTCTACGCCGTAACCTCACCCGTACCCTAAACCGTACACTAAGCCGTACCCTAACCCTAACCCTAAGCCTAAGCTACCCTTGACTGCTTCTGCCTCCAATAGATTTCCTAAGCACTAGTGTTTTAAGGAACAGGTGAAAAAAGAATCCTAATGTGATTTCTTGATGATGGGTGTGTTCCTTATCTTATCCTAGTGTCTAAACTCTTCTCCATGGCTGGACCCCAAATAATATTCCTGTATGTGCTAAATGGTATCTAGAGAGTGGGATAGGTTTAATAAATAACCTAACTCTAATGCATACCCTAACCCTAACCCATACCCTAACCCTAACACCTACCCTGATCCTAACCTGTAACCTAATCCTATCCCTAACCCTAAAACTAATCCTAACCCACACCCTATGCCGTACTCTCACCCATACCATAACTCGTACCCTAACCCGTACCCTAACCCTAACCCTAAACCTAACCCTAACCCTAACCCTAACACCTACCCTGATCCTAACCTGTAACCTAATCCTATCCCTAACCCTAAAACTAACCCTAACCCACACCCTATGCCATACTCTCACCCATACCATAACTCGTACCCTAAACCCTAACCTAAGCCTGACCCTAGCCGAAAACCTAACCCTAAACCATACCCTGCGCTGTACACTCACCCATACCCTAACCCGTAAGCTAAGCCATTACCTAACCCTAACCCTAAACCTAAAACTAACCCTAAAACATACCCTACGCCGTACCCTCACCCGTACCCTAACCCTAACCCATACCCTATGCCATACTCTCATCCGTACTCTTACCTATACCCTAATCTGTACCCTAACCCTAACCCTAACCCTATACCTAACCCATACCCTACGCCAAACACTCACCCGTACACTAACCTGTACCCTAAGCCATACCCTAACCCTACCCCTAACCCTAACCATAACCCTAAATTACCCTTCACTGCTTCTGCCTCCAATAGATTTCCTAAGCACTAGTGTTTTAAGGAACAGTTTAAAAAGAAAATCCTAATGTGATTTCTTTATAATGTGTGAGTTCTTTATCTTATCCTAGTGTCTAAAATCTTCTCCATGGCTGGACCCCAGATAATATTCCTTTACGTGATAGGTGGTATCTAGAGAGTGGGATAGTTTAATAAATACCCTAACCCTAATGCGTACCCTAACCCTAACCCTAACACAACACGTACCCTAATCCTAACGGATACCCTAAACATAGCCCTAAACCTAAAACTAACCCTAAACCTAACCCTAACCCTAACCCATACCCTATAACATATGCTCACCCATACATTTACCCGTACCCTAAGCCGTACCCTAACCCTAAACCATACCCTATGCCATACCCTTAACTGTACCCTAACTCGTACCCTAAGCAATACCCTAACCACACCCTAACCCTAACGCTAACCCTAACCCATACCGTACGCCATACCCTCACCCGTACCCTAACCGGTACCCTAAGCCGTACCCTAACCCTAACCCGTACCCGTACCCTACGCCGTACGCTCACCCATACCCTAACCCGTATTCTAAGCCGTACCCTAACTCTAAACCTAACCCAACCCCATACCCTACGCCGTACCCTCACCCGTACCGTAACCCGTACCCTAAGCCGTACCCTAACCCTAACCCTAACCCTAAACTACCCGTGACTGCTTCTGCCTCCAGTGGATTTCCTAAGCACTAGTGTTTTATTGAACAGGTGAAAAAGAGAATCCTAATGTGATTTCTTGATAATGGGTGTGTTCTTTATCTTATCCTAGTGTCTAAAATCTTTTCCATGCCTGGATCCCAAACAATATTCCTTTACGTGCTAAGTGGTATCTAGAGAGAGGGATAGGTTTAATAAATACCCTAACCCTAACGCATACCCTAACCCTAACCCATACCCTAACCCTAACACCTACCCTGATCCTAACCTGTAACCTAATCCTATCCCTAACCCTAAAACTAACCCTAACCCACACCCTATGCCATACTCTCACCCATACCATAACTCGTACCCTAAACCCTAACCTAAGCCTGACCCTAACCCAAAACCTAACCCTAAACCATACCTTGCGCTGTACCCTCACCCATACCCTAACCCGTAAGCTAAGCCATTACCTAACCGTAACCCTAAACCTAAAACTAACCCTAAAACATATCCTACGCCGTACCCTCACCCGTACCCTAAGCCGTACCCTAAACCTAACCCTAACACTAACCAATACCCTACACCGTACCCTCACCAGTACACTAAGCCTAAACCTAAGCCATAGCCTAAACCTAAACCTAACCCTAACCTCAACCAATACCCTATGCTGTACCCTCTCCCATACCATAACCTGTCCCCAAAGACGTACCCTAACCCTAACCCTAACCCTAAACCTAACCCTAAACCATACCCTACACCGTACACTCACCCGTACCCTAAGCCGTACCCTAACCCTACGCTGTACTCTCACCCGTACCCCAACCCGTATCCTAAGCTGTACCCTAACCCTAACACTAACCCATACCCTACGCCATATGCTCACATGTACCCTAACCCGTACCCTAAGCCGTACCCTAACACTAACGCTAACCCTAAATCGAACCCTAAACTACCCTTGACTGCTTCTGCCTCCAATAGATTTCCGAAGCAGTAGTGTTTTACGGAACAGGTTAAAAAGAAAATCCAAATGTGATATTTTTATCATGTGTGTGTTCTTTATCTTATCCTAGTGTCTAAAATCTTCTCCATGGCTGGACCACAAATAATATTCCTTTACGTGCTAAGTGCTATCTAGAGAGTGGGATAGGTTTAATAAATACCCTAACCCTAACGCGTATCCTAACCCTAACCCCTACTCTAACCCTAACACGTACCCTAATCCTAACCCATAACCTAAACCGAGCCCTAACCCTAAAAATAACCCTAACCCTAACCCTAACCCATACCCTATAACATATGCTCACCCATACATTTACCCGTACCCTAAGCCGTACCCTAACCCTAACCCTAAGCCTAAGCTACCCTTGACTGCTTCTGCCTCCAATAGATTTCATAAGCACTAGTGTTTTAAGGAACAGGTTAAAAAGAGAATCCTAATGTGATTTCTTGATAATGGGTGTGTTCCTTATCTTATCCTAATGTCTAAACTCTTCTCCATGGCTGGACCCCAAATAATATTCCTTTATGTGCTAAATGGTATCTAGAGAGTGGGATAGGTTTAATAAATAACCTAACTCTAATGCGTAACCTAACCCTAACCCATACCCTAACCCTAACACCTACCCTGATCCTAACTTGTAACCTAATCCTATCCCTAACCCTAAAACTAACCCTAACCCACACCCTATGCCATACTCTCACCCATACCATAACTCGTACCCTAACCCGTACCCTAACCCTAACCCTAAACCTAACCCTAACCCTAACACCTACCCTGATCCTAACCTGTAACCTAATCCTATCCCTAACCCTGAAACTAACCCTAACCCTAACCCTAACCCATACCCTACGCCGTACCCGAACCCGTACACGAACTCGTACCCTTAGCCGTACCCTAACCCTACGCTGTACTCTCACCCGTACCCCAACCCGTATCCTAAGCTGTACCCTAACCCAAACACATACCCTACGCCATACGCTCACCTGTACCCTAACCCGTACCCTAAGCCGTACCCTAACACTAACGCTAACCCTAAATCGAACCCTAAACTACCCTTGACTGCTTCTGCCTCCAATAGATTTCCTAAGCAGTAGTGTTTTACGGAACAGGTTAAAAAGAAAATCCAAATGTGATATTTTTATCATGTGTGTGTTCTTTATCTTATCCTAGTGTCTAAAATCTTCTCCATGGCTGGACCACAAATAATATTCCTTTACGTGCTAAGTGGTATCTAGAGAGTGGGATAGGTTTAATAAATACCCTAAACTAACGCATACCCTAATCCTAACCCGTAACCTAAACCTAGCCCTAACCCTAAAACTAACCATTACCCTAACCCTAACCCATACCCTATGCTGTACTCTCACCCGTACCCTACCCCGAACCCTAAGCCGTACCCTAAACCTAACCCTAACCCTAACCCATACCCTATGCCGAACCCTCACACAAACCCTAACCCATCCCCTAAGCCGTACCCTAACCCATACCATAAGGCATACCGTAACCATAACCCTAACCCTAACACTATCCCTTACACATACTCTACGCCGTAACCTCACCCGTACCCTAAACCGTACACTAAGCCGTACCCTAACCCTAACCCTAAGCCTAAGCTACCCTTGACTGCTTCTGCCTCCAATAGATTTCCTAAGCACTAGTGTTTTAAGGAAAAGGTGAAAAAGAGAATCCTAATGTGATTTCTTGATAATGGGTGTGTTCCTTATCTTATCCTAGTGTCTAAACTCTTCTCCATGGCTGGACCCCAAATAATATTCCTTTATGTGCTAAATGGTATCTAGAGAGTGGGATAGGTTTAATAAATAACCTAACTCTAATGCATACCCTAACCCTAACACCTACCCTGATCCTAACCTGTAACCTAATCCTATCCCTAACCCTAAAACTAACCCTAACCCACACCCTATGCCATACTCTCACCCATACCATAACTCGGACCCTAACCCTTACCCTAACCCTAACCCTAAACCTAACCCTAACCCTAACCCTAACACTTACCCTGATCCTAACCTGTAACCTAATCCTATCCCTAACCCTAAAACTAACCCTAACCCACACCCTATGCCATACTCTCACCCATACCATAACTCGTACCCTAAACCCTAACCTAAGCCTGACCCTAGCCGAAAACCTAACCCTAAACCATACCCTGCGCTGTACACTCACCCATACCCTAACCCGTAAGCTAAGCCATTACCTAACCCTAACCCTAAACCTAAAACTAACCCTAAAACATAGCCTACGCCATACCCTCACCCGTACCCTAACCCTAACCCATACCCTATGCCATACTCTCATCCGTACTCTTACCTATACCCTAATCTGTACCCTAACCCTAACCCTAACCCTATACCTAACCCATACCCTACGCCAAACACTCACCCGTACACTAACCTGTACCCTAAGCCATACCCTAACCCTACCCCTAACCCTAACCATAACCCTAAATTACCCTTCACTGCTTCTGCCTCCAATAGATTTCCTAAGCACTAGTGTTTTAAGGAACAGTTTAAAAAGAAAATCCTAATGTGATTTCTTTATAATGTGTGAGTTCTTTATCTTATCCTAGTGTCTAAAATCTTCTCCATGGCTGGACCCCAGATAATATTCCTTTACGTGATAGGTGGTATCTAGAGAGTGGGATAGTTTAATAAATACCCTAACCCTAACGCGTACCCTAACCCTAACCCTAACCCTTACCCTAACACAACACGTACCCTAATCCTAACGGATACCCTAAACATAGCCCTAAACCTAAAACTAGCCCTAACCCTAACCCTAACCCATACCCTATAACATATGCTCACCCATACATTTACCCGTACCCTAAGCCGTACCCTAACCCTAACCCTAAACCATACCCTATGCCATACCCTTAACTGTACCCTAACTCGTACCCTAAGCCATACCCTAACCACACCCTAACCCTAACGCTAACCCTAACCCATACCGTACGCCATACCCTCACCCGTACCCTAACCGGTACCCTAAGCCGTACCCTAACCCTAACCCGTACCCGTACCCTACGCCGTACGCTCACCCATACCCTAACCCGTATTCTAAGCCGTACCCTAACCCTAAACCTAACCCAACCCCATACCCTACGCCGTACCCTCACCCGTACCGTAACCCGTACCCTAAGCCGTACTCTAACCCTAACCCTAACCCTAAACTACCTGTGACTGCTTCTGCCTCCAGTGGATTTCCTAAGCACTAGTGTTTTATTGAACAGGTGAAAAAGAGAATCCTAATGTAATTTCTTGATAATGGGTGTGTTCTTTATCTTATCCTAGTGTCTAAAATCTTTTCCATGCCTGGATCCCAAACAATATTCCTTTACGTGCTAAGTGGTATCTAGAGAGAGGGATAGGTTTAATAAATACCCTAACCCTAACGCATACCCTAACCCTAACCCATACCCTAACCCTAACACCTACCCTGATCCTAACCTGTAACCTAATCCTATCCCTAACCCTAAAACTAACCCTAACCCACACCCTATGCCATACTCTCACCCATACCATAACTCGTACCCTAAACCCTAACCTAAGCCTGACCCTAACCCAAAACCTAACCCTAAACCATACCCTACGCTGTACCCTCACCCATACCCTAACCCGTAAGCTAAGCCATTACCTAACCCTAAACCTAAAACTAACCCTAAAACATACCCTATGCCGTATCCTCACCCGTACCCTAAACCTAACCCTAACACTAACCAATACCCTACACCGTACCCTCACCAGTACACTAAGCCTAACCCTAAGCCATAGCCTAAACCTAAACCTAAACCTAACCTCAACCAATACCCTATGCCGTACCCTCTCCCATACAATAACCTGTCCCCAAAGACGTACCCTAACCCTAACCCTAACCCTAACCCATACCCTATGCTGTACTCTCACGCGTACCCTAACACGAACCCTAAGCCGTACCCTAACCCTAACCCTAACCCTAACCCATACCCTATGCCGAACCCTCACACAAACCCTAACCCGTCCCCTAAGCCGTACCCTAACCCATACCATAAGGCATACCGTAACCATAACCCTAACCCTAACACTATCCCTAACACATACTCTACGCCGTAACCTCACCCGTACCCTAAACCGTACACTAAGCCGTACCCTAACCCTAACCCTAAGCCTAAGCTACCCTTGACTTCTTCTGCCTCCAATAGATTTCCTAAGAACTAGTGTTTTAAGGAACAGGTGAAAAAGAGAATCCTAATGTGATTTCTTGATAATGGGTGTGTTCCTTATCTTATCCTAGTGTCTAAACTCTTCTCCATGGCTGGACCCCAAATAATATTCCTTTATGTGCTAAATGGTATCTAGAGAGTGGGATAGGTTTAATAAATAACCTAACTCTAATGTGTAACCTAACCCTAACCCATACCCTAAACCTAACACCTACCCTGATCCTAACCTGTAACCTAATCCTATCCCTAACCCTAAAACTAACCCTAACCCACACCCTATGCCATACTCTCACCCATACCATAACTCGTACCCTAACCCGTACCCTAACCCTAACCCTAAACCTAACCCTAACCCTAACCCTAACACCTACCCTGATCCTAACCTGTAACCTAATCCTATCCCTAACCCTAAAACTAACGCTAACCCTAACCCTAACCCTAACCCGTACACTAACCTGTACCCTAAGCCATACCCTAACCCTACCCCTAACCCTAACCATAACTCTAAATTACCCTTCACTGCTTCTGCCTCCAATAGATTTCCTAAGCACTAGTGTTTTAAGGAACAGTTTAAAAAGACAATCCTAATGTGATTTCTTTATAATGTGTGAGTTCTTTATCTTATCCTAGTGTCTAAAATCTTCTCCATGGCTGGACCCCAGATAATATTCCTTTACGTGTTAGGTGGTATCTAGAGAGTGGGATAGTTTAATAAATACCCTAACCCTAACGCGTACCCTAACCCTAACCCTAACACAACACGTACCCTAATCCTAACGGATACCCTAAACATAGCCCTAAACCTAAAACTAACCCTAACCCTAACCCTAACCCATACCCTATAACATATGCTCACCCATACATTTACCCGTACCCTAAGCCGTACCCTAACCCTAACCCTAAACCATACCCTATGCCATACCCTTAACTGTACCCTAACTCGTACCCTAAGCCATACCCTAACCACACCCTAACCCTAACGCTAACCCTAACCCATACCGTACGCCATACCCTCACCCGTACCCTAACCGGTACCCTAAGCCGTACCCTAACCCTAACCCGTACCCGTACCCTACACCGTACGCTCACCCATACCCTAACCCGTATTCTAACCCGTACCCTAACCCTAAACCTAACCCAACCCCATACCCTACGCCGTACCCTCACCCGTACCGTAACCCGTACCCTAAGCCGTACCCTAACCCTAACCCTAACCCTAAACTCCCCGTGACTGCTTCTGCCTCCAGTGGATTTCCTAAGCACTAGTGTTTTATTGAACAGGTGAAAAAGAGAATCCTAATGTGATTTCTTGATAATGGGTGTGTTCTTTATCTTATCCTAGTGTCTAAAATCTTTTCCATGCCTGGATCCCAAACAATATTCCTTTACGTGCTAAGTGGTATCTAGAGAGAGGGATAGGTTTAATAAATACCCTAACCCTAACGCATACCCTAACCCTAACCCATACCCTAACCCGAACACCTACCCTGATCCTAACCTGTAACCTAATCCTATCCCTAACCCTAAAACTAACCCTAACCCACACCCTATGCCATACTCTCACCCATACCATAACTCGTACCCTAACCCGTACCCTAACCCTAACCCAAACCCTAATCCTAACCCTAACACGTACCCTAATCCTAACCTGTACCCTAAACCTAGCCCTAACCCTAACCCTAACCCATACCCTACGCCATACTCTCACCCATACACTAACCCGTAACCTACGCCGTACACTAATCCTAACCCTAATCCTAACCCGTTTAACCCTAACCCATACCCTACGGCATTCCCTCACCTGTACTCTAAAACGTACCCTACACCATACCCTAACCCTAACCCTAACCCTAAACCTTACCCTAATCCAAACCCTACGCCGTACCCTCACCCGTAAACTAACCCGTTCCCTAAGCATTACCCTAACCCTAACCCTAACCCTAATCATAATCATACTGTACGCCATACCTTCACCCGTACCCTAACCCTAACCCATACCCTATGCCATACTCTCATCCGTACCCTTACCTGTACCCTAATCTGTACCCTAACCCTAACCGTAACCCTATACCTAACCCATACCCTACGCCAAACACTCACCCGTACACTAACCTGTACCCTAAGCCATACCCTAACCCTACCCCTAACCCTAACCATAACCCTAAATTACCCTTCACTGCTTCTGCCTCCAATAGATTTCCTAAGCACTAGTGTTTTAAGGAACAGTTTAAAAAGAAAAATCCTAATGTGATTTCTTTATAATGTGTGAGTTCTTTATCTTATCCTAGTGTCTAAAATCTTCTCCATGGCTGGACCCCAGATAATATTCCTTTACGTGATAGGTGGTATCTAGAGAGTGGGATAGTTTAATAAATACCCTAACCCTAACGCGTACCCTAACCCTAACCCTAACCCTTACCCTAACACAACACGTACCCTAATCCTAACGGATACCCTAAACATAGCCCTAAACCTAAAACTAACCCTAACCCTAACACTAACCCATACCCTATAACATATGCTCACCCATACATTTACCCGTACCCTAAGCCGTACCCTAACCCTAACCCTAAACCATACCCTATGCCATACCCTAACCACACCCTAACCCTAACGCTAACCCTAACCCATACCGTATGCCATACCCTCACCCGTACCCTAACCGGTACCCTAAGCCGTACCCTAACCCTAAACCTAACCCAACCCCATACCCTACGCCGTACCCTCACCCGTACCGTAACCCGTACCCTAAGCCGTACCCTAACCCTAACCCTAACCCTAAACTACCCATGACTGCTTCTGCCTCCAGTGGATTTCCTAAGCAATAGTGTTTTATTGAACAGGTGAAAAAGAGAATCCTAATGTGATTTCTTGATAATGGGTGTGTTCTTTATCTTATCCTAGTGTCTAAAATCTTTTCCATGCCTGGATACCAAACAATATTCCTTTACGTGCTAAGTGGTATCTAGAGAGAGGGATAGGTTTAATAAATACCCTAACCCTAACGCATAACCTAACCCTAACCCATACCCTAACCCTAATACCTACCCTGATCCTAACCTGTAACCTAATCCTATCCCTAACCCTAAAACTAACCCTAACCCACACCCTATGCCATACTCTCACCCATACCATAACTCGTACCCTAAACCCTAACCTAAGCCTGACCCTAACCCAAAACCTAACCCTAAACCATACCCTGCGCTGTACCCTCACCCATACCCTAACCCATAAGCTAAGCCATTACCTAACCCTAACCCTAAACCTAAGACTAACCCTAAAACATACCCTACGCCGTACCCTCACCCGTACCCTAAGCCGTACCCTAAACCTAACCCTAACACTAACCAATACCCTACACCGTACCCTCACCAGTACACTAAGCCTAACCCTAAGCCATAGCCTAAACCTAAACCTAACCCTAACCTCAACCAATACCCTATGCCGTACCCTCTCCCATACCATAACCTGTCCCCAAAGACGTACCCTAACCCTAACCCTAAACCTAAACCTAACCCTAACCCATACCCTACACCGTACACTCACCCGTACCCTAAGCCGTACCCTAACCCTACGCTGTACTCTCACCCGTACCCCAACCCGTATCCTAAGCTGTACCCTAACCCTAACACTAACCCATACCCTACGCCATATGCTCACCTGTACCCTAACCCGTACCCTAAGCCGTACCCTAACACTAATGCTAACCCTAAATCGAACCCTAAACTACCCTTGACTGCTTCTGCCTCCAATAGATTTCCTAAGCAGTAGTGTTTTACGGAACAGGTTAAAAAGAAAATCCAAATGTGATATTTTTATCATGTGTGTGTTCTTTATCTTATCCTAGTGTCTAAAATCTTCTCCATGGCTGGACCACAAATAATATTCCTTTACGTGCTAAGTGCTATCTAGAGAGTGGGATAGGTTTAATAAATACCCTAACCCTAACGCGTATCCTAACCCTAACCCCAACTCTAACCCTAACACGTACCCTAATCCTAACCCATAACCTAAACCGAGCCCTAACCCTAAAAATAACCCTAACCCTAACCCTAACCCATACCCTATAACATATGCTCACCCATACATTTACCCGTACCCTAAGCCGTACCCTAACCCTAACCCTAAGCCTAAGCTACCCTTGACTGCTTCTGCCTCCAGTAGATTTCATAAGCACTAGTGTTTTAAGGAACAGGTTAAAAAGAGAATCCTAATGTGATTTCTTGATAATGGGTGTGTTCCTTATCTTATCCTAGTGTCTAAACTCTTCTCCATGGCTGGACCCAAAATAATATTCCTTTATGTGCTAAATGGTATCTAGAGAGTGGGATAGGTTTAATAAATAACCTAACTCTAATGCGTAACCTAACCCTAACCCATACCCTAACCCTAACACCTACCCTGATCCTAACTTGTAACCTAATCCTATCCCTAACCCTAAAACTAACCCTAACCCACACCCTATGCCATACTCTCACCCATACCATAACTCGTACCCTAACCCGTACCCTAACCCTAACCCTAAACCTAACCCTAACACCTACCCTGATCCTAACCTGTAACCTAATCCTATCCCTAACCCTGAAACTAACCCTAACCCTAACCCTAACCCATACCCTACGCCGTACCCGAACCCGTACACGAACTCGTACCCTTAGCCGTACCCTAACCCTACGCTGTACTCTCACCCGTACCCCAACCCGTATCCTAAGCTGTACCCTAACCCTAACACATACCCTACGCCATACGCTCACCTGTACCCTAACCCGTACCCTAAGCCGTACCCTAACACTAACGCTAACCCTAAATCGAACCCTAAACTACCCTTGACTGCTTCTGCCTCCAATAGATTTCCTAAGCAGTAGTGTTTTACGGAACAGGTTAAAAAGAAAATCCAAATGTGATATTTTTATCATGTGTGTGTTCTTTATCTTATCCTAGTGTCTAAAATCTTCTCCATGGCTGGACCACAAATAATATTCCTTTACGTGCTAAGTGGTATCTAGAGAGTGGGATAGGTTTAATAAATACCCTAAACTAACGCATACCCTAATCCTAACCCGTAACCTAAACCTAGCCCTAACCCTAAAACTAACCATTACCCTAACCCTAACCCATACCCTATGCTGTACTCTCACCCGTACCCTACCCCGAACCCTAAGCCGTACCCTAAACCTAACCCTAACCCTAACCCATACCCTATGCCGAACCCTCACACAAACCCTAACACGTCCCCTAAGCCGTACCCTAACCCATACCATAAGGCATACCGTAACCATAACCCTAACCCTAACACTATCCCTTACACATACTCTACGCCGTAACCTCACCCGTACCCTAAACCGTACACTAAGCCGTACCCTAACCCTAACCCTAAGCCTAAGCTACCCTTGACTGCTTCTGCCTCCAATAGATTTCCTAAGCACTAGTGTTTTAAGGAACAGGTGAAAAAGAGAATCCTAATGTGATTTCTTGATGATGGGTGTGTTCCTTATCTTATCCTAGTGTCTAAACTCTTCTCCATGGCTGGACCCCAAATAATATTCCTGTATGTGCTAAATGGTATCTAGAGAGTGGGATAGGTTTAATAAATAACCTAACTCTAATGCATACCCTAACCCTAACCCATACCCTAACCCTAACACCTACCCTGATCCTAACCTGTAACCTAATCCTATCCCTAACCCTAAAACTAATCCTAACCCACACCCTATGCCGTACTCTCACCCATACCATAACTCGTACCCTAACCCGTACCCTAACCCTAACCCTAAACCTAACCCTAACCCTAACCCTAACACCTACCCTGATCCTAACCTGTAACCTAATCCTATCCCTAACCCTAAAACTAACCCTAACCCACACCCTATGCCATACTCTCACCCATACCATAACTCGTACCCTAAACCCTAACCTAAGCCTGACCCTAGCCGAAAACCTAACCCTAAACCATACCCTGCGCTGTACACTCACCCATACCCTAACCCGTAAGCTAAGCCATTACCTAACCCTAACCCTAAACCTAAAACTAACCCTAAAACATACCCTACGCCGTACCCTCACCCGTACCCTAACCCTAACCCATACCCTATGCCATACTCTCATCCGTACTCTTACCTATACCCTAATCTGTACCCTAACCCTAACCCTAACCCTATACCTAACCCATACCCTACGCCAAACACTCACCCGTACACTAACCTGTACCCTAAGCCATACCCTAACCCTACCCCTAACCCTAACCATAACCCTAAATTACCCTTCACTGCTTCTGCCTCCAATAGATTTCCTAAGCACTAGTGTTTTAAGGAACAGTTTAAAAAGACAATCCTAATGTGATTTCTTTATAATGTGTGAGTTCTTTATCTTATCCTAGTGTCTAAAATCTTCTCCATGGCTGGACCCCAGATAATATTCCTTTACATGATAGGTGGTATCTAGAGAGTGGGATAGTTTAATAAATACCCTAACCCTAACGCGTACCCTAACCCTAACCCTAACACAACACGTACCCTAATCCTAACGGATACCCTAAACATAGCCCTAAACCTAAAACTAACCCTAACCCTAACCCTAACCCATACCCTATAACATATGCTCACCCATACATTTACCCGTACCCTAAGCCGTACCCTAACCCTAAACCATACCCTATGCCATACCCTTAACTGTACCCTAACTCGTACCCTAAGCAATACCCTAACCACACCCTAACCCTAACGCTAACCCTAACCCATACCGTACGCCATACCCTCACCCGTACCCTAACCGGTACCCTAAGCCGTACCCTAACCCTAACCCGTACCCGTACCCTACGCCGTACGCTCACCCATACCCTAACCCGTATTCTAAGCCGTACCCTAACTCTAAACCTAACCCAACCCCATACCCTACGCCGTACCCTCACCCGTACCGTAACCCGTACCCTAAGCCGTACCCTAACCCTAACCCTAACCCTAAACTACCCGTGACTGCTTCTGCCTCCAGTGGATTTCCTAAGCACTAGTGTTTTATTGAACAGGTGAAAAAGAGAATCCTAATGTGATTTCTTGATAATGGGTGTGTTCTTTATCTTATCCTAGTGTCTAAAATCTTTTCCATGCCTGGATCCCAAACAATATTCCTTTACGTGCTAAGTGGTATCTAGAGAGAGGGATAGGTTTAATAAATACCCTAACCCTAACGCATACCCTAACCCTAACCCATACCCTAACCCTAACACCTACCCTGATCCTAACCTGTAACCTAATCCTATCCCTAACCCTAAAACTAACCCTAACCCACACCCTATGCCATACTCTCACCCATACCATAACTCGTACCCTAAACCCTAACCTAAGCCTGACCCTAACCCAAAACCTAACCCTAAACCATACCTTGCGCTGTACCCTCACCCATACCCTAACCCGTAAGCTAAGCCATTACCTAACCCTAACCCTAAACCTAAAACTAACCCTAAAACATATCCTACGCCGTACCCTCACCCGTACCCTAAGCCGTACCCTAAACCTAACCCTAACACTAACCAATACCCTACACCGTACCCTCACCAGTACACTAAGCCTAAACCTAAGCCATAGCCTAAACCTAAACCTAACCCTAACCTCAACCAATACCCTATGCTGTACCCTCTCCCATACCATAACCTGTCCCCAAAGACGTACCCTAACCCTAACCCTAACCCTAAACCTAACCCTAAACCATACCCTACACCGTACACTCACCCGTACCCTAAGCCGTACCCTAACCCTACGCTGTACTCTCACCCGTAGCCCAACCCATATCCTAAGCTGTACCCTAACCCTAACACTAACCCATACCCTACGCCATATGCTCACATGTACCCTAACCCGTACCCTAAGCCGTACCCTAACACTAACGCTAACCCTAAATCGAACCCTAAACTACCCTTGACTGCTTCTGCCTCCAATAGATTTCCGAAGCAGTAGTGTTTTACGGAACAGGTTAAAAAGAAAATCCAAATGTGATATTTTTATCATGTGTGTGTTCTTTATCTTATCCTAGTGTCTAAAATCTTCTCCATGGCTGGACCACAAATAATATTCCTTTACGTGCTAAGTGCTATCTAGAGAGTGGGATAGGTTTAATAAATACCCTAACCCTAACGCGTATCCTAACCCTAACCCCTACTCTAACCCTAACACGTACCCTAATCCTAACCCATAACCTAAACCGAGCCCTAACCCTAAAAATAACCCTAACCCTAACCCTAACCCATACCCTATAACATATGCTCACCCATACATTTACCCGTACCCTAAGCCGTACCCTAACCCTAACCCTAAGCCTAAGCTACCCTTGACTGCTTCTGCCTCCAATAGATTTCATAAGCACTAGTGTTTTAAGGAACAGGTTAAAAAGAGAATCCTAATGTGATTTCTTGATAATGGGTGTGTTCCTTATCTTATCCTAGTGTCTAAACTCTTCTCCATGGCTGGACCCCAAATAATATTCCTTTATGTGCTAAATGGTATCTAGAGAGTGGGATAGGTTTAATAAATAACCTAACTCTAATGCGTAACCTAACCCTAACCCATACCCTAACCCTAACACCTACCCTGATCCTAACTTGTAACCTAATCCTATCCCTAACCCTAAAACTAACCCTAACCCACACCCTATGCCATACTCTCACCCATACCATAACTCGTACCCTAACCCGTACCCTAACCCTAACCCTAAACCTAACCCTAACCCTAACACCTACCCTGATCCTAACCTGTAACCTAATCCTATCCCTAACCCTGAAACTAACCCTAACCCTAACCCTAACCCATACCCTACGCCGTACCCGAACCCGTACACGAACTCGTACCCTTAGCCGTACCCTAACCCTACGCTGTACTCTCACCCGTACCCCAACCCGTATCCTAAGCTGTACCCTAACCCTAACACATACCCTACGCCATACGCTCACCTGTACCCTAACCCGTACCCTAAGCCGTACCCTAACACTAACGCTAACCCTAAATCGAACCCTAAACTACCCTTGACTGCTTCTGCCTCCAATAGATTTCCTAAGCAGTAGTGTTTTACGGAACAGGTTAAAAAGAAAATCCAAATGTGATATTTTTATCATGTGTGTGTTCTTTATCTTATCCTAGTGTCTAAAATCTTCTCCATGGCTGGACCACAAATAATATTCCTTTACGTGCTAAGTGGTATCTAGAGAGTGGGATAGGTTTAATAAATACCCTAAACTAACGCATACCCTAATCCTAACCCGTAACCTAAACCTAGCCCTAACCCTAAAACTAACCATTACCCTAACCCTAACCCATACCCTATGCTGTACTCTCACCCGTACCCTACCCCGAACCCTAAGCCGTACCCTAAACCTAACCGTAACCCTAACCCATACCCTATGCCGAACCCTCACACAAACCCTAACCCATCCCCTAAGCCGTACCCTAACCCATACCATAAGGCATACCGTAACCATAACCCTAACCCTAACACTATCCCTTACACATACTCTACGCCGTAACCTCACCCGTACCCTAAACCGTACACTAAGCCGTACCCTAACCCTAACCCTAAGCCTAAGCTACCCTTGACTGCTTCTGCCTCCAATAGATTTCCTAAGCACTAGTGTTTTAAGGAACAGGTGAAAAAGAGAATCCTAATGTGATTTCTTGATAATGGGTGTGTTCCTTATCTTATCCTAGTGTCTAAACTCTTCTCCATGGCTGGACCCCAAATAATATTCCTTTATGTGCTAAATGGTATCTAGAGAGTGGGATAGGTTTAATAAATAACCTAACTCTAATGCATACCCTAACCCTAACACCTACCCTGATCCTAACCTGTAACCTAATCCTATCCCTAACCCTAAAACTAACCCTAACCCACACCCTATGCCATACTCTCACCCATACCATAACTCGTACCCTAACCCTTACCCTAACCCTAACCCTAAACCTAACCCTAACCCTAACCCTAACACTTACCCTGATCCTAACCTGTAACCGAATCCTATCCCTAACCCTAAAACTAACCCTAACCCACACCCTATGCCATACTCTCACCCATACCATAACTCGTACCCTAAACCCTAACCTAAGCCTGACCCTAGCCGAAAACCTAACCCTAAACCATACCCTGCGCTGTACACTCACCCATACCCTAACCCGTAAGCTAAGCCATTACCTAACCCTAACCCTAAACCTAAAACTAACCCTAAAACATAGCCTACGCCATACCCGCACCCGTACCCTAACCCTAACCCATACCCTATGCCATACTCTCATCCGTACTCTTACCTATACCCTAATCTGTACCCTAACCCTAACCCTAACCCTATACCTAACCCATACCCTACGCCAAACACTCACCCGTACACTAACCTGTACCCTAAGCCATACCCTAACCCTACCCCTAACCCTAACCATAACCCTAAATTACCCTTCACTGCTTCTGCCTCCAATAGATTTCCTAAGCACTAGTGTTTTAAGGAACAGTTTAAAAAGAAAATCCTAATGTGATTTCTTTATAATGTGTGAGTTCTTTATCTTATCCTAGTGTCTAAAATCTTCTCCATGGCTGGACCCCAGATAATATTCCTTTACGTGATAGGTGGTATCTAGAGAGTGGGATAGTTTAATAAATACCCTAACCCTAACGCGTACCCTAACCCTAACCCTAACCCTTACCCTAACACAACACGTACCCTAATCCTAACGGATACCCTAAACATAGCCCTAAACCTAAAACTAGCCCTAACCCTAACCCTAACCCATACCCTATAACATATGCTCACCCATACATTTACCCGTACCCTAAGCCGTACCCTAACCCTAACCCTAAACCATACCCTATGCCATACCCTTAACTGTACCCTAACTCGTACCCTAAGCCATACCCTAACCACACCCTAACCCTAACGCTAACCCTAACCCATACCGTACGCCATACCCTCACCCGTACCCTAACCGGTACCCTAAGCCGTACCCTAACCCTAACCCGTACCCGTACCCTACGCCGTACGCTCACCCATACCCTAATCCGTATTCTAAGCCGTACCCTAACCCTAAACCTAACCCAACCCCATACCCTACGCCGTACCCTCACCCGTACCGTAACCCGTACCCTAAGCCGTACTCTAACCCTAACCCTAACCCTAAACTACCTGTGACTGCTTCTGCCTCCAGTGGATTTCCTAAGCACTAGTGTTTTATTGAACAGGTGAAAAAGAGAATCCTAATGTAATTTCTTGATAATGGGTGTGTTCTTTATCTTATCCTAGTGTCTAAAATCTTTTCCATGCCTGGATCCCAAACAATATTCCTTTACGTGCTAAGTGGTATCTAGAGAGAGGGATAGGTTTAATAAATACCCTAACCCTAACGCATACCCTAACCCTAACCCATACCCTAACCCTAACACCTACCCTGATCCTAACCTGTAACCTAATCCTATCCCTAACCCTAAAACTAACCCTAACCCACACCCTATGCCATACTCTCACCCATACCATAACTCGTACCCTAAACCCTAACCTAAGCCTGACCCTAACCCAAAACCTAACCCTAAACCATACCCTACGCTGTACCCTCACCCATACCCTAACCCGTAAGCTAAGCCATTACCTAACCCTAAACCTAAAACTAACCCTAAAACATACCCTATGCCGTATCCTCACCCGTACCCTAAGCCGTACCCTAAACCTAACCCTAACACTAACCAATACCCTACACCGTACCCTCACCAGTACACTAAGCCTAACCCTAAGCCATAGCCTAAACCTAAACCTAAACCTAACCTCAACCAATACCCTATGCCGTACCCTCTCCCATACCATAACCTGTCCCCAAAGACGTACCCTAACCCTAACCCTAACCCTAACCCATACCCTATGCTGTACTCTCACGCGTACCCTAACCCGAACCCTAAGCCGTACCCTAACCCTAACCCTAACCCTAACCCATACCCTATGCCGAACCCTCACACAAACCCTAACCCGTCCCCTAAGCCGTACCCTAACCCATACCATAAGGCATACCGTAACCATAACCCTAACCCTAACACTATCCCTAACACATACTCTACGCCGTAACCTCACCCGTACCCTAAACCGTACACTAAGCCGTACCCTAACCCTAACCCTAAGCCTAAGCTACCCTTGACTGCTTCTGCCTCCAATAGATTTCCTAAGAACTAGTGTTTTAAGGAACAGGTGAAAAAGAGAATCCTAATGTGATTTCTTGATAATGGGTGTGTTCCTTATCTTATCCTAGTGTCTAAACTCTTCTCCATGGCTGGACCCAAAATAATATTCCTTTATGTGCTAAATGGTATCTAGAGAGTGGGATAGGTTTAATAAATAACCTAACTCTAATGCGTAACCTAAACCTAACCCATACCCTAACCCTAACACCTACCCTGATCCTAACCTGTAACCTAATCCTATCCCTAACCCTAAAACTAACCCTAACCCACACCCTATGCCATACTCTCACCCATACCATAACTCGTACCCTAACCCGTACCCTAACCCTAACCCTAAACCTAACCCTAACCCTAACCCTAACACCTACCCTGATCCTAACCTGTAACCTAATCCTATCCCTAACCCTAAAACTAACGCTAACCCTAACCCTAACCCTAACCCGTACACTAACCTGTACCCTAAGCCATACCCTAACCCTACCCCTAACCCTAACCATAACTCTAAATTACCCTTCACTGCTTCTGCCTCCAATAGATTTCCTAAGCACTAGTGTTTTAAGGAACAGTTTAAAAAGACAATCCTAATGTGATTTCTTTATAATGTGTGAGTTCTTTATCTTATCCTAGTGTCTAAAATCTTCTCCATGGCTGGACCCCAGATAATATTCCTTTACGTGTTAGGTGGTATCTAGAGAGTGGGATAGTTTAATAAATACCCTAACCCTAACGCGTACCCTAACCCTAACCCTAACACAACACGTACCCTAATCCTAACGGATACCCTAAACATAGCCCTAAACCTAAAACTAACCCTAACCCTAACCCTAACCCATACCCTATAACATATGCTCACCCATACATTTACCCGTACCCTAAGCCGTACCCTAACCCTAACCCTAAACCATACCCTATGCCATACCCTTAACTGTACCCTAACTCGTACCCTAAGCCATACCCTAACCACACCCTAACCCTAACGCTAACCCTAACCCATACCGTACGCCATACCCTCACCCGTACCCTAACCGGTACCCTAAGCCGTACCCTAACCCTAACCCGTACCCGTACCCTACACCGTACGCTCACCCATACCCTAACCCGTATTCTAACCCGTACCCTAACCCTAAACCTAACCCAACCCCATACCCTACGCCGTACCCTCACCCGTACCGTAACCCGTACCCTAAGCCGTACCCTAACCCTAACCCTAACCCTAAACTCCCCGTGACTGCTTCTGCCTCCAGTGGATTTCCTAAGCACTAGTGTTTTATTGAACAGGTGAAAAAGAGAATCCTAATGTGATTTCTTGATAATGGGTGTGTTCTTTATCTTATCCTAGTGTCTAAAATCTTTTCCATGCCTGGATCCCAAACAATATTCCTTTACGTGCTAAGTGGTATCTAGAGAGAGGGATAGGTTTAATAAATACCCTAACCCTAACGCATACCCTAACCCTAACCCATACCCTAACCCGAACACCTACCCTGATCCTAACCTGTAACCTAATCCTATCCCTAACCCTAAAACTAACCCTAACCCACACCCTATGCCATACTCTCACCCATACCATAACTCGTACCCTAACCCGTACCCTAACCCTAACCCAAACCCTAATCCTAACCCTAACACGTACCCTAATCCTAACCTGTACCCTAAACCTAGCCCTAACCCTAACCCTAACCCATACCCTACGCCATACTCTCACCCATACACTAACCCGTAACCTACGCCGTACACTAATCCTAACCCTAATCCTAACCCGTTTAACCCTAACCCATACCCTACGGCATTCCCTCACCTGTACTCTAAAACGTACCCTACACCATACCCTAACCCTAACCCTAACCCTAAACCTTACCCTAATCCAAACCCTACACCGTACCCTCACCCGTAAACTAACCCGTTCCCTAAGCATTACCCTAACCCTAACCCTAACCCTAACCCTAATCATAATCATACTGTACGCCATACCTTCACCCGTACCCTAACCCTAACCCATACCCTATGCCATACTCTCATCCGTACCCTTACCTGTACCCTAATCTGTACCCTAACCCTAACCGTAACCCTATACCTAACCCATACCCTACGCCAAACACTCACCCGTACACTAACCTGTACCCTAAGCCATACCCTAACCCTACCCCTAACCCTAACCATAACCCTAAATTACCCTTCACTGCTTCTGCCTCCAATAGATTTCCTAAGCACTAGTGTTTTAAGGAACAGTTTAAAAAGAAAAATCCTAATGTGATTTCTTTATAATGTGTGAGTTCTTTATCTTATCCTAGTGTCTAAAATCTTCTCCATGGCTGGACCCCAGATAATATTCCTTTACGTGATAGGTGGTATCTAGAGAGTGGGATAGTTTAATAAATACCCTAACCCTAACGCGTACCCTAACCCTAACCCTAACCCTTACCCTAACACAACACGTACCCTAATCCTAACGGATACCCTAAACATAGCCCTAAACCTAAAACTAACCCTAACCCTAACACTAACCCATACCCTATAACATATGCTCACCCATACATTTACCCGTACCCTAAGCCGTACCCTAACCCTAACCCTAAACCATACCCTATGCCATACCCTAACCACACCCTAACCCTAACGCTAACCCTAACCCATACCGTATGCCATACCCTCACCCGTACCCTAACCGGTACCCTAAGCCGTACCCTAACCCTAAACCTAACCCAACCCCATACCCTACGCCGTACCCTCACCCGTACCGTAACCCGTACCCTAAGCCGTACCCTAACCCTAACCCTAACCCTAAACTACCCATGACTGCTTCTGCCTCCAGTGGATTTCCTAAGCAATAGTGTTTTATTGAACAGGTGAAAAAGAGAATCCTAATGTGATTTCTTGATAATGGGTGTGTTCTTTATCTTATCCTAGTGTCTAAAATCTTTTCCATGCCTGGATACCAAACAATATTCCTTTACGTGCTAAGCGGTATCTAGAGAGAGGGATAGGTTTAATAAATACCCTAACCCTAACGCATAACCTAACCCTAACCCATACCCTAACCCTAATACCTACCCTGATCCTAACCTGTAACCTAATCCTATCCCTAACCCTAAAACTAACCCTAACCCACACCCTATGCCATACTCTCACCCATACCATAACTCGTACCCTAAACCCTAACCTAAGCCTGACCCTAACCCAAAACCTAACCCTAAACCATACCCTGCGCTGTACCCTCACCCATACCCTAACCCATAAGCTAAGCCATTACCTAACCCTAACCCTAAACCTAAGACTAACCCTAAAACATACCCTACGCCGTACCCTCACCCGTACCCTAAGCCGTACCCTAAACCTAACCCTAACACTAACCAATACCCTACACCGTACCCTCACCAGTACACTAAGCCTAACCCTAAGCCATAGCCTAAACCTAAACCTAACCCTAACCTCAACCAATACCCTATGCCGTACCCTCTCCCATACCATAACCTGTCCCCAAAGACGTACCCTAACCCTAACCCTAAACCTAAACCTAACCCTAACCCATACCCTACACCGTACACTCACCCGTACCCTAAGCCGTACCCTAACCCTACGCTGTACTCTCACCCGTACCCCAACCCGTATCCTAAGCTGTACCCTAACCCTAACACTAACCCATACCCTACGCCATATGCTCACCTGTACCCTAACCCGTACCCTAAGCCGTACCCTAACACTAATGCTAACCCTAAATCGAACCCTAAACTACCCTTGACTGCTTCTGCCTCCAATAGATTTCCTAAGCAGTAGTGTTTTACGGAACAGGTTAAAAAGAAAATCCAAATGTGATATTTTTATCATGTGTGTGTTCTTTATCTTATCCTAGTGTCTAAAATCTTCTCCATGGCTGGACCACAAATAATATTCCTTTACGTGCTAAGTGCTATCTAGAGAGTGGGATAGGTTTAATAAATACCCTAACCCTAACGCGTATCCTAACCCTAACCCCAACTCTAACCCTAACACGTACCCTAATCCTAACCCATAACCTAAACCGAGCCCTAACCCTAAAAATAACCCTAACCCTAACCCTAACCCATACCCTATAACATATGCTCACCCATACATTTACCCGTACCCTAAGCCGTACCCTAACCCTAACCCTAAGCCTAAGCTACCCTTGACTGCTTCTGCCTCCAGTAGATTTCATAAGCACTAGTGTTTTAAGGAACAGGTTAAAAAGAGAATCCTAATGTGATTTCTTGATAATGGGTGTGTTCCTTATCTTATCCTAGTGTCTAAACTCTTCTCCATGGCTGGACCCAAAATAATATTCCTTTATGTGCTAAATGGTATCTAGAGAGTGGGATAGGTTTAATAAATAACCTAACTCTAATGCGTAACCTAACCCTAACCCATACCCTAACCCTAACACCTACCCTGATCCTAACTTGTAACCTAATCCTATCCCTAACCCTAAAACTAACCCTAACCCACACCCTATGCCATACTCTCACCCATACCATAACTCGTACCCTAACCCGTACCCTAACCCTAACCCTAAACCTAACCCTAACACCTACCCTGATCCTAACCTGTAACCTAATCCTATCCCTAACCCTGAAACTAACCCTAACCCTAACCCTAACCCATACCCTACGCCGTACCCGAACCCGTACACGAACTCGTACCCTTAGCCGTACCCTAACCCTACGCTGTACTCTCACCCGTACCCCAACCCGTATCCTAAGCTGTACCCTAACCCTAACACATACCCTACGCCATACGCTCACCTGTACCCTAACCCGTACCCTAAGCCGTACCCTAACACTAACGCTAACCCTAAATCGAACCCTAAACTACCCTTGACTGCTTCTGCCTCCAATAGATTTCCTAAGCAGTAGTGTTTTACGGAACAGGTTAAAAAGAAAATCCAAATGTGATATTTTTATCATGTGTGTGTTCTTTATCTTATCCTAGTGTCTAAAATCTTCTCCATGGCTGGACCACAAATAATATTCCTTTACGTGCTAAGTGGTATCTAGAGAGTGGGATAGGTTTAATAAATACCCTAAACTAACGCATACCCTAATCCTAACCCGTAACCTAAACCTAGCCCTAACCCTAAAACTAACCATTACCCTAACCCTAACCCATACCCTATGCTGTACTCTCACCCGTACCCTACCCCGAACCCTAAGCCGTACCCTAAACCTAACCCTAACCCTAACCCATACCCTATGCCGAACCCTCACACAAACCCTAACACGTCCCCTAAGCCGTACCCTAACCCATACCATAAGGCATACCGTAACCATAACCCTAACCCTAACACTATCCCTTACACATACTCTACGCCGTAACCTCACCCGTACCCTAAACCGTACACTAAGCCGTACCCTAACCCTAACCCTAAGCCTAAGCTACCCTTGACTGCTTCTGCCTCCAATAGATTTCCTAAGCACTAGTGTTTTAAGGAACAGGTGAAAAAGAGAATCCTAATGTGATTTCTTGATGATGGGTGTGTTCCTTATCTTATCCTAGTGTCTAAACTCTTCTCCATGGCTGGACCCCAAATAATATTCCTGTATGTGCTAAATGGTATCTAGAGAGTGGGATAGGTTTAATAAATAACCTAACTCTAATGCATACCCTAACCCTAACCCATACCCTAACCCTAACACCTACCCTGATCCTAACCTGTAACCTAATCCTATCCCTAACCCTAAAACTAATCCTAACCCACACCCTATGCCGTACTCTCACCCATACCATAACTCGTACCCTAACCCGTACCCTAACCCTAACCCTAAACCTAACCCTAACCCTAACCCTAACACCTACCCTGATCCTAACCTGTAACCTAATCCTATCCCTAACCCTAAAACTAACCCTAACCCACACCCTATGCCATACTCTCACCCATACCATAACTCGTACCCTAAACCCTAACCTAAGCCTGACCCTAGCCGAAAACCTAACCCTAAACCATACCCTGCGCTGTACACTCACCCATACCCTAACCCGTAAGCTAAGCCATTACCTAACCCTAACCCTAAACCTAAAACTAACCCTAAAACATACCCTACGCCGTACCCTCACCCGTACCCTAACCCTAACCCATACCCTATGCCATACTCTCATCCGTACTCTTACCTATACCCTAATCTGTACCCTAACCCTAACCCTAACCCTATACCTAACCCATACCCTACGCCAAACACTCACCCGTACACTAACCTGTACCCTAAGCCATACCCTAACCCTACCCCTAACCCTAACCATAACCCTAAATTACCCTTCACTGCTTCTGCCTCCAATAGATTTCCTAAGCACTAGTGTTTTAAGGAACAGTTTAAAAAGAAAATCCTAATGTGATTTCTTTATAATGTGTGAGTTCTTTATCTTATCCTAGTGTCTAAAATCTTCTCCATGGCTGGACCCCAGATAATATTCCTTTACATGATAGGTGGTATCTAGAGAGTGGGATAGTTTAATAAATACCCTAACCCTAACGCGTACCCTAACCCTAACCCTAACACAACACGTACCCTAATCCTAACGGATACCCTAAACATAGCCCTAAACCTAAAACTAACCCTAACCCTAACCCTAACCCATACCCTATAACATATGCTCACCCATACATTTACCCGTACCCTAAGCCGTACCCTAACCCTAAACCATACCCTATGCCATACCCTTAACTGTACCCTAACTCGTACCCTAAGCAATACCCTAACCACACCCTAACCCTAACGCTAACCCTAACCCATACCGTACGCCATACCCTCACCCGTACCCTAACCGGTACCCTAAGCCGTACCCTAACCCTAACCCGTACCCGTACCCTACGCCGTACGCTCACCCATACCCTAACCCGTATTCTAAGCCGTACCCTAACTCTAAACCTAACCCAACCCCATACCCTACGCCGTACCCTCACCCGTACCGTAACCCGTACCCTAAGCCGTACCCTAACCCTAACCCTAACCCTAAACTACCCGTGACTGCTTCTGCCTCCAGTGGATTTCCTAAGCACTAGTGTTTTATTGAACAGGTGAAAAAGAGAATCCTAATGTGATTTCTTGATAATGGGTGTGTTCTTTATCTTATCCTAGTGTCTAAAATCTTTTCCATGCCTGGATCCCAAACAATATTCCTTTACGTGCTAAGTGGTATCTAGAGAGAGGGATAGGTTTAATAAATACCCTAACCCTAACGCATACCCTAACCCTAACCCATACCCTAACCCTAACACCTACCCTGATGCTAACCTGTAACCTAATCCTATCCCTAACCCTAAAACTAACCCTAACCCACACCCTATGCCATACTCTCACCCATACCATAACTCGTACCCTAAACCCTAACCTAAGCCTGACCCTAACCCAAAACCTAACCCTAAACCATACCTTGCGCTGTACCCTCACCCATACCCTAACCCGTAAGCTAAGCCATTACCTAACCCTAACCCTAAACCTAAAACTAACCCTAAAACATATCCTACGCCGTACCCTCACCCGTACCCTAAGCCGTACCCTAAACCTAACCCTAACACTAACCAATACCCTACACCGTACCCTCACCAGTACACTAAGCCTAACCCTAAGCCATAGCCTAAACCTAAACCTAACCCTAACCTCAACCAATACCCTATGCTGTACCCTCTCCCATACCATAAACTGTCCCCAAAGACGTACCCTAACCCTAACCCTAACCCTAAACCTAACCCTAAACCATACCCTACACCGTACACTCACCCGTACCCTAAGCCGTACCCTAACCCTACGCTGTACTCTCACCCGTAGCCCAACCCATATCCTAAGCTGTACCCTAACCCTAACACTAACCCATACCCTACGCCATATGCTCACATGTACCCTAACCCGTACCCTAAGCCGTACCCTAACACTAACGCTAACCCTAAATCGAACCCTAAACTACCCTTGACTGCTTCTGCCTCCAATAGATTTCCGAAGCAGTAGTGTTTTACGGAACAGGTTAAAAAGAAATCCAAATGTGATATTTTTATCATGTGTGTGTTCTTTATCTTATCCTAGTGTCTAAAATCTTCTCCATGGCTGGACCACAAATAATATTCCTTTACGTGCTAAGTGCTATCTAGAGAGTGGGATAGGTTTAATAAATACCCTAAACCTAACGCGTATCCTAACCCTAACCCCTACTCTAACCCTAACACGTACCCTAATCCTAACCCATAACCTAAACCGAGCCCTAACCCTAAAAATAACCCTAACCCTAACCCTAACCCATACCCTATAACATATGCTCACCCATACATTTACCCGTACCCTAAGCCGTACCCTAACCCTAACCCTAAGCCTAAGCTACCCTTGACTGCTTCTGCCTCCAATAGATTTCATAAGCACTAGTGTTTTAAGGAACAGGTTAAAAAGAGAATCCTAATGTGATTTCTTGATAATGGGTGTGTTCCTTATCTTATCCTAGTGTCTAAACTCTTCTCCATGGCTGGACCCCAAATAATATTCCTTTATGTGCTAAATGGTATCTAGAGAGTGGGATAGGTTTAATAAATAACCTAACTCTAATGCGTAACCTAACCCTAACCCATACCCTAACCCTAACACCTACCCTGATCCTAACTTGTAACCTAATCCTATCCCTAACCCTAAAACTAACCCTAACCCACACCCTATGCCATACTCTCACCCATACCATAACTCGTACCCTAACCCGTACCCTAACCCTAACCCTAAACCTAACCCTAACCCTAACACCTACCCTGATCCTAACCTGTAACCTAATCCTATCCCTAACCCTGAAACTAACCCTAACCCTAACCCTAACCCATACCCTACGCCGTACCCGAACCCGTACACGAACTCGTACCCTTAGCCGTACCCTAACCCTACGCTGTACTCTCACCCGTACCCCAACCCGTATCCTAAGCTGTACCCTAACCCTAACACATACCCTACGCCATACGCTCACCTGTACCCTAACCCGTACCCTAAGCCGTACCCTAACACTAACGCTAACCCTAAATCGAACCCTAAACTACCCTTGACTGCTTCTGCCTCCAATAGATTTCCTAAGCAGTAGTGTTTTACGGAACAGGTTAAAAAGAAAATCCAAATGTGATATTTTTATCATGTGTGTGTTCTTTATCTTATCCTAGTGTCTAAAATCTTCTCCATGGCTGGACCACAAATAATATTCCTTTACGTGCTAAGTGGTATCTAGAGAGTGGGATAGGTTTAATAAATACCCTAAACTAACGCATACCCTAATCCTAACCCGTAACCTAAACCTAGCCCTAACCCTAAAACTAACCATTACCCTAACCCTAACCCATACCCTATGCTGTACTCTCACCCGTACCCTACCCCGAACCCTAAGCCGTACCCTAAACCTAACCGTAACCCTAACCCATACCCTATGCCGAACCCTCACACAAACCCTAACCCATCCCCTAAGCCGTACCCTAACCCATACCATAAGGCATACCGTAACCATAACCCTAACCCTAACACTATCCCTTACACATACTCTACGCCGTAACCTCACCCGTACCCTAAACCGTACACTAAGCCGTACCCTAACCCTAACCCTAAGCCTAAGCTACCCTTGACTGCTTCTGCCTCCAATAGATTTCCTAAGCACTAGTGTTTTAAGGAACAGGTGAAAAAGAGAATCCTAATGTGATTTCTTGATAATGGGTGTGTTCCTTATCTTATCCTAGTGTCTAAACTCTTCTCCATGGCTGGACCCCAAATAATATTCCTTTATGTGCTAAATGGTATCTAGAGAGTGGGATAGGTTTAATAAATAACCTAACTCTAATGCATACCCTAACCCTAACACCTACCCTGATCCTAACCTGTAACCTAATCCTATCCCTAACCCTAAAACTAACCCTAACCCACACCCTATGCCATACTCTCACCCATACCATAACTCGTACCCTAACCCTTACCCTAACCCTAACCCTAAACCTAACCCTAACCCTAACCCTAACACTTACCCTGATCCTAACCTGTAACCGAATCCTATCCCTAACCCTAAAACTAACCCTAACCCACACCCTATGCCATACTCTCACCCATACCATAACTCGTACCCTAAACCCTAACCTAAGCCTGACCCTAGCCGAAAACCTAACCCTAAACCATACCCTGCGCTGTACACTCACCCATACCCTAACCCGTAAGCTAAGCCATTACCTAACCCTAACCCTAAACCTAAAACTAACCCTAAAACATAGCCTACGCCATACCCGCACCCGTACCCTAACCCTAACCCATACCCTATGCCATACTCTCATCCGTACTCTTACCTATACCCTAATCTGTACCCTAACCCTAACCCTAACCCTATACCTAACCCATACCCTACGCCAAACACTCACCCGTACACTAACCTGTACCCTAAGCCATACCCTAACCCTACCCCTAACCCTAACCATAACCCTAAATTACCCTTCACTGCTTCTGCCTCCAATAGATTTCCTAAGCACTAGTGTTTTAAGGAACAGTTTAAAAAGAAAATCCTAATGTGATTTCTTTATAATGTGTGAGTTCTTTATCTTATCCTAGTGTCTAAAATCTTCTCCATGGCTGGACCCCAGATAATATTCCTTTACGTGATAGGTGGTATCTAGAGAGTGGGATAGTTTAATAAATACCCTAACCCTAACGCGTACCCTAACCCTAACCCTAACCCTTACCCTAACACAACACGTACCCTAATCCTAACGGATACCCTAAACATAGCCCTAAACCTAAAACTAGCCCTAACCCTAACCCTAACCCATACCCTATAACATATGCTCACCCATACATTTACCCGTACCCTAAGCCGTACCCTAACCCTAACCCTAAACCATACCCTATGCCATACCCTTAACTGTACCCTAACTCGTACCCTAAGCCATACCCTAACCACACCCTAACCCTAACGCTAACCCTAACCCATACCGTACGCCATACCCTCACCCGTACCCTAACCGGTACCCTAAGCCGTACCCTAACCCTAACCCGTACCCGTACCCTACGCCGTACGCTCACCCATACCCTAATCCGTATTCTAAGCCGTACCCTAACCCTAAACCTAACCCAACCCCATACCCTACGCCGTACCCTCACCCGTACCGTAACCCGTACCCTAAGCCGTACTCTAACCCTAACCCTAACCCTAAACTACCTGTGACTGCTTCTGCCTCCAGTGGATTTCCTAAGCACTAGTGTTTTATTGAACAGGTGAAAAAGAGAATCCTAATGTAATTTCTTGATAATGGGTGTGTTCTTTATCTTATCCTAGTGTCTAAAATCTTTTCCATGCCTGGATCCCAAACAATATTCCTTTACGTGCTAAGTGGTATCTAGAGAGAGGGATAGGTTTAATAAATACCCTAACCCTAACGCATACCCTAACCCTAACCCATACCCTAACCCTAACACCTACCCTGATCCTAACCTGTAACCTAATCCTATCCCTAACCCTAAAACTAACCCTAACCCACACCCTATGCCATACTCTCACCCATACCATAACTCGTACCCTAAACCCTAACCTAAGCCTGACCCTAACCCAAAACCTAACCCTAAACCATACCCTACGCTGTACCCTCACCCATACCCTAACCCGTAAGCTAAGCCATTACCTAACCCTAAACCTAAAACTAACCCTAAAACATACCCTATGCCGTATCCTCACCCGTACCCTAAGCCGTACCCTAAACCTAACCCTAACACTAACCAATACCCTACACCGTACCCTCACCAGTACACTAAGCCTAACCCTAAGCCATAGCCTAAACCTAAACCTAAACCTAACCTCAACCAATACCCTATGCCGTACCCTCTCCCATACCATAACCTGTCCCCAAAGACGTACCCTAACCCTAACCCTAACCCTAACCCATACCCTATGCTGTACTCTCACGCGTACCCTAACCCGAACCCTAAGCCGTACCCTAACCCTAACCCTAACCCTAACCCATACCCTATGCCGAACCCTCACACAAACCCTAACCCGTCCCCTAAGCCGTACCCTAACCCATACCATAAGGCATACCGTAACCATAACCCTAACCCTAACACTATCCCTAACACATACTCTACGCCGTAACCTCACCCGTACCCTAAACCGTACACTAAGCCGTACCCTAACCCTAACCCTAAGCCTAAGCTACCCTTGACTGCTTCTGCCTCCAATAGATTTCCTAAGAACTAGTGTTTTAAGGAACAGGTGAAAAAGAGAATCCTAATGTGATTTCTTGATAATGGGTGTGTTCCTTATCTTATCCTAGTGTCTAAACTCTTCTCCATGGCTGGACCCAAAATAATATTCCTTTATGTGCTAAATGGTATCTAGAGAGTGGGATAGGTTTAATAAATAACCTAACTCTAATGCGTAACCTAAACCTAACCCATACCCTAACCCTAACACCTACCCTGATCCTAACCTGTAACCTAATCCTATCCCTAACCCTAAAACTAACCCTAACCCACACCCTATGCCATACTCTCACCCATACCATAACTCGTACCCTAACCCGTACCCTAACCCTAACCCTAAACCTAACCCTAACCCTAACCCTAACACCTACCCTGATCCTAACCTGTAACCTAATCCTATCCCTAACCCTAAAACTAACGCTAACCCTAACCCTAACCCTAACCCGTACACTAACCTGTACCCTAAGCCATACCCTAACCCTACCCCTAACCCTAACCATAACTCTAAATTACCCTTCACTGCTTCTGCCTCCAATAGATTTCCTAAGCACTAGTGTTTTAAGGAACAGTTTAAAAAGACAATCCTAATGTGATTTCTTTATAATGTGTGAGTTCTTTATCTTATCCTAGTGTCTAAAATCTTCTCCATGGCTGGACCCCAGATAATATTCCTTTACGTGTTAGGTGGTATCTAGAGAGTGGGATAGTTTAATAAATACCCTAACCCTAACGCGTACCCTAACCCTAACCCTAACACAACACGTACCCTAATCCTAACGGATACCCTAAACATAGCCCTAAACCTAAAACTAACCCTAACCCTAACCCTAACCCATACCCTATAACATATGCTCACCCATACATTTACCCGTACCCTAAGCCGTACCCTAACCCTAACCCTAAACCATACCCTATGCCATACCCTTAACTGTACCCTAACTCGTACCCTAAGCCATACCCTAACCACACCCTAACCCTAACGCTAACCCTAACCCATACCGTACGCCATACCCTCACCCGTACCCTAACCGGTACCCTAAGCCGTACCCTAACCCTAACCCGTACCCGTACCCTACACCGTACGCTCACCCATACCCTAACCCGTATTGTAACCCGTACCCTAACCCTAAACCTAACCCAACCCCATACCCTACGCCGTACCCTCACCCGTACCGTAACCCGTACCCTAAGCCGTACCCTAACCCTAACCCTAACCCTAAACTCCCCGTGACTGCTTCTGCCTCCAGTGGATTTCCTAAGCACTAGTGTTTTATTGAACAGGTGAAAAAGAGAATCCTAATGTGATTTCTTGATAATGGGTGTGTTCTTTATCTTATCCTAGTGTCTAAAATCTTTTCCATGCCTGGATCCCAAACAATATTCCTTTACGTGCTAAGTGGTATCTAGAGAGAGGGATAGGTTTAATAAATACCCTAACCCTAACGCATACCCTAACCCTAACCCATACCCTAACCCGAACACCTACCCTGATCCTAACCTGTAACCTAATCCTATCCCTAACCCTAAAACTAACCCTAACCCACACCCTATGCCATACTCTCACCCATACCATAACTCGTACCCTAACCCGTACCCTAACCCTAACCCAAACCCTAATCCTAACCCTAACACGTACCCTAATCCTAACCTGTACCCTAAACCTAGCCCTAACCCTAACCCTAACCCATACCCTACGCCATACTCTCACCCATACACTAACCCGTAACCTACGCCGTACACTAATCCTAACCCTAATCCTAACCCGTTTAACCCTAACCCATACCCTACGGCATTCCCTCACCTGTACTCTAAAACGTACCCTACACCATACCCTAACCCTAACCCTAACCCTAAACCTTACCCTAATCCAAACCCTACGCCGTACCCTCACCCGTAAACTAACCCGTTCCCTAAGCATTACCCTAACCCTAACCCTAACCCTAATCATAATCATACTGTACGCCATACCTTCACCCGTACCCTAACCCTAACCCATACCCTATGCCATACTCTCATCCGTACCCTTACCTGTACCCTAATCTGTACCCTAACCCTAACCGTAACCCTATACCTAACCCATACCCTACGCCAAACACTCACCCGTACACTAACCTGTACCCTAAGCCATACCCTAACCCTACCCCTAACCCTAACCATAACCCTAAATTACCCTTCACTGCTTCTGCCTCCAATAGATTTCCTAAGCACTAGTGTTTTAAGGAACAGTTTAAAAAGAAAAATCCTAATGTGATTTCTTTATAATGTGTGAGTTCTTTATCTTATCCTAGTGTCTAAAATCTTCTCCATGGCTGGACCCCAGATAATATTCCTTTACGTGATAGGTGGTATCTAGAGAGTGGGATAGTTTAATAAATACCCTAACCCTAACGCGTACCCTAACCCTAACCCTAACCCTTACCCTAACACAACACGTACCCTAATCCTAACGGATACCCTAAACATAGCCCTAAACCTAAAACTAACCCTAACCCTAACACTAACCCATACCCTATAACATATGCTCACCCATACATTTACCCGTACCCTAAGCCGTACCCTAACCCTAACCCTAAACCATACCCTATGCCATACCCTAACCACACCCTAACCCTAACGCTAACCCTAACCCATACCGTATGCCATACCCTCACCCGTACCCTAACCGGTACCCTAAGCCGTACCCTAACCCTAAACCTAACCCAACCCCATACCCTACGCCGTACCCTCACCCGTACCGTAACCCGTACCCTAAGCCGTACCCTAACCCTAACCCTAACCCTAAACTACCCATGACTGCTTCTGCCTCCAGTGGATTTCCTAAGCAATAGTGTTTTATTGAACAGGTGAAAAAGAGAATCCTAATGTGATTTCTTGATAATGGGTGTGTTCTTTATCTTATCCTAGTGTCTAAAATCTTTTCCATGCCTGGATACCAAACAATATTCCTTTACGTGCTAAGTGGTATCTAGAGAGAGGGATAGGTTTAATAAATACCCTAACCCTAACGCATAACCTAACCCTAACCCATACCCTAACCCTAATACCTACCCTGATCCTAACCTGTAACCTAATCCTATCCCTAACCCTAAAACTAACCCTAACCCACACCCTATGCCATACTCTCACCCATACCATAACTCGTACCCTAAACCCTAACCTAAGCCTGACCCTAACCCAAAACCTAACCCTAAACCATACCCTGCGCTGTACCCTCACCCATACCCTAACCCGTAAGCTAAGCCATTACCTAACCCTAACCCTAAACCTAAAACTAACCCTAAAACATACCGTACGCCGTACCCTCACCCGTACCCTAAGCCGTACCCTAAACCTAACCCTAACACTAACCAATACCCTACACCGTACCCTCACCAGTACACTAAGCCTAACCCTAAGCCATAGCCTAAACCTAAACCTAACCCTAACCTCAACCAATACCCTATGCCGTACCCTCTCCCATACCATAACCTGTCCCCAAAGACGTACCCTAACCCTAACCCTAAACCTAAACCTAACCCTAACCCATACCCTACACCGTACACTCACCCGTACCCTAAGCCGTACCCTAACCCTACGCTGTACTCTCACCCGTACCCCAACCCGTATCCTAAGCTGTACCCTAACCCTAACACTAACCCATACCCTACGCCATATGCTCACCTGTACCCTAACCCGTACCCTAAGCCGTACCCTAACACTAATGCTAACCCTAAATCGAACCCTAAACTACCCTTGACTGCTTCTGCCTCCAATAGATTTCCTAAGCAGTAGTGTTTTACGGAACAGGTTAAAAAGAAAATCCAAATGTGATATTTTTATCATGTGTGTGTTCTTTATCTTATCCTAGTGTCTAAAATCTTCTCCATGGCTGGACCACAAATAATATTCCTTTACGTGCTAAGTGCTATCTAGAGAGTGGGATAGGTTTAATAATACCCTAACCCTAACGCGTATCCTAACCGTAACCCCAACTCTAACCCTAACACGTACCCTAATCCTAACCCATAACCTAAACCGAGCCCTAACCCTAAAAATAACCCTAACCCTAACCCTAACCCATACCCTATAACATATGCTCACCCATACATTTACCCGTACCCTAAGCCGTACCCTAACCCTAACCCTAAGCCTAAGCTACCCTTGACTGCTTCTGCCTCCAATAGATTTCATAAGCACTAGTGTTTTAAGGAACAGGTTAAAAAGAGAATCCTAATGTGATTTCTTGATAATGGGTGTGTTCCTTATCTTATCCTAGTGTCTAAACTCTTCTCCATGGCTGGACCCAAAATAATATTCCTTTATGTGCTAAATGGTATCTAGAGAGTGGGATAGGTTTAATAAATAACCTAACTCTAATGCGTAACCTAACCCTAACCCATACCCTAACCCTAACACCTACCCTGATCCTAACTTGTAACCTAATCCTATCCCTAACCCTAAAACTAACCCTAACCCACACCCTATGCCATACTCTCACCCATACCATAACTCGTACCCTAACCCGTACCCTAACCCTAACCCTAAACCTAACCCTAACCCTAACACCTACCCTGATCCTAACCTGTAACCTAATCCTATCCCTAACCCTGAAACTAACCCTAACCCTAACCCTAACCCATACCCTACGCCGTACCCGAACCCGTACACGAACTCGTACCCTTAGCCGTACCCTAACCCTACGCTGTACTCTCACCCGTACCCCAACCCGTATCCTAAGCTGTACCCTAACCCTAACACATACCCTACGCCATACGCTCACCTGTACCCTAACCCGTACCCTAAGCCGTACCCTAACACTAACGCTAACCCTAAATCGAACCCTAAACTACCCTTGACTGCTTCTGCCTCCAATAGATTTCCTAAGCAGTAGTGTTTTACGGAACAGGTTAAAAAGAAAATCCAAATGTGATATTTTTATCATGTGTGTGTTCTTTATCTTATCCTAGTGTCTAAAATCTTCTCCATGGCTGGACCACAAATAATATTCCTTTACGTGCTAAGTGGTATCTAGAGAGTGGGATAGGTTTAATAAATACCCTAAACTAACGCATACCCTAATCCTAACCCGTAACCTAAACCTAGCCCTAACCCTAAAACTAACCATTACCCTAACCCTAACCCATACCCTATGCTGTACTCTCACCCGTACCCTACCCCGAACCCTAAGCCGTACCCTAAACCTAACCCTAACCCTAACCCATACCCTATGCCGAACCCTCACACAAACCCTAACACGTCCCCTAAGCCGTACCCTAACCCATACCATAAGGCATACCGTAACCATAACCCTAACCCTAACACTATCCCTTACACATACTCTACGCCGTAACCTCACCCGTACCCTAAACCGAACACTAAGCCGTACCCTAACCCTAACCCTAAGCCTAAGCTACCCTTGACTGCTTCTGCCTCCAATAGATTTCCTAAGCACTAGTGTTTTAAGGAACAGGTGAAAAAGAGAATCCTAATGTGATTTCTTGATAATGGGTGTGTTCCTTATCTTATCCTAGTGTCTAAACTCTTCTCCATGGCTGGACCCCAAATAATATTCCTGTATGTGCTAAATGGTATCTAGAGAGTGGGATAGGTTTAATAAATAACCTAACTCTAATGCATACCCTAACCCTAACCCATACCCTAACCCTAACACCTACCCTGATCCTAACCTGTAACCTAATCCTATCCCTAACCCTAAAACTAATCCTAACCCACACCCTATGCCGTACTCTCACCCATACCATAACTCGTACCCTAACCCGTACCCTAACCCTAACCCTAAACCTAACCCTAACCCTAACCCTAACACCTACCCTGATCCTAACCTGTAACCTAATCCTATCCCTAACCCTAAAACTAACCCTAACCCACACCCTATGCCATACTCTCACCCATACCATAACTCGTACCCTAAACCCTAACCTAAGCCTGACCCTAGCCGAAAACCTAACCCTAAACCATACCCTGCGCTGTACACTCACCCATACCCTAACCCGTAAGCTAAGCCATTACCTAACCCTAACCCTAAACCTAAAACTAACCCTAAAACATACCCTACGCCGTACCCTCACCCGTACCCTAACCCTAACCCATACCCTATGCCATACTCTCATCCGTACTCTTACCTATACCCTAATCTGTACCCTAACCCTAACCCTAACCCTATACCTAACCCATACCCTACGCCAAACACTCACCCGTACACTAACCTGTACCCTAAGCCATACCCTAACCCTACCCCTAACCCTAACCATAACCCTAAATTACCCTTCACTGCTTCTGCCTCCAATAGATTTCCTAAGCACTAGTGTTTTAAGGAACAGTTTAAAAAGAAAATCCTAATGTGATTTCTTTATAATGTGTGAGTTCTTTATCTTATCCTAGTGTCTAAAATCTTCTCCATGGCTGGACCCCAGATAATATTCCTTTACGTGATAGGTGGTATCTAGAGAGTGGGATAGTTTAATAAATACCCTAACCCTAACGCGTACCCTAACCCTAACCCTAACACAACACGTACCCTAATCCTAACGGATACCCTAAACATAGCCCTAAACCTAAAACTAACCCTAACCCTAACCCTAACCCATACCCTATAACATATGCTCACCCATACATTTACCCGTACCCTAAGCCGTACCCTAACCCTAAACCATACCCTATGCCATACCCTTAACTGTACCCTAACTCGTACCCTAAGCAATACCCTAACCACACCCTAACCCTAACGCTAACCCTAACCCATACCGTACGCCATACCCTCACCCGTACCCTAACCGGTACCCTAAGCCGTACCCTAACCCTAACCCGTACCCGTACCCTACGCCGTACGTTCACCCATACCCTAACCCGTATTCTAAGCCGTACCCTAACTCTACACCTAACCCAACCCCATACCCTACGCCGTACCCTCACCCGTACCGTAACCCGTACCCTAAGCCGTACCCTAACCCTAACCCTAACCCTAAACTCCCCGTGACTGCTTCTGCCTCCAGTGGATTTCCTAAGCACTAGTGTTTTATTGAACAGGTGAAAAAGAGAATCCTAATGTGATTTCTTGATAATGGGTGTGTTCTTTATCTTATCCTAGTGTCTAAAATCTTTTCCATGCCTGGATCCCAAACAATATTCCTTTACGTGCTAAGTGGTATCTAGAGAGAGGGATAGGTTTAATAAATACCCTAACCCTAACGCATACCCTAACCCTAACCCATACCCTAACCCTAACACCTACCCTGATCCTAACCTGTAACCTAATCCTATCCCTAACCCTAAAACTAACCCTAACCCACAACCTATGCCATACTCTCACCCATACCATAACTCGTACCCTAAACCCTAACCTAAGCCTGACCCTAACCCAAAACCTAACCCTAAAACATACCTTGCGCTGTACCCTCACCCATACCCTAACCCGTAAGCTAAGCCATTACCTAACCCTAACCCTAAACCTAAAACTAACCCTAAAACATATCCTACGCCGTACCCTCACCCGTACCCTAAGCCGTACCCTAAACCTAACCCTAACACTAACCAATACCCTACACCGTACCCTCACCAGTACACTAAGCCTAACCCTAAGCCATAGCCTAAACCTAAACCTAACCCTAACCTCAACCAATACCCTATGCTGTACCCTCTCCCATACCATAACCTGTCCCCAAAGACGTACCCTAACCCTAACCCTAAACCTAACCCTAAACCATACCCTACACCGTACACTCACCCGTACCCTAAGCCGTACCCTAACCCTACGCTGTACTCTCACCCGTACCCCAACCCGTATCCTAAGCTGTACCCTAACCCTAACACTAACCCATACCCTACGCCATATGCTCACATGTACCCTAACCCGTACCCTAAGCCGTACCCTAACACTAACGCTAACCCTAAATCGAACCCTAAACTACCCTTGACTGCTTCTGCCTCCAATAGATTTCCGAAGCAGTAGTGTTTTACGGAACAGGTTAAAAAGAAAATCCAAATGTGATATTTTTATCATGTGTGTGTTCTTTATCTTATCCTAGTGTCTAAAATCTTCTCCATGACTGGACCACAAATAATATTCCTTTACGTGCTAAGTGCTATCTAGAGAGTGGGATAGGTTTAATAAATACCCTAACCCTAACGCGTATCCTAACCCTAACCCCTACTCTAACCCTAACACGTACCCTAATCCTAACCCATAACCTAAACCGAGCCCTAACCCTAAAAATAACCCTAACCCTAACCCTAACCCATACCCTATAACATATGCTCACCCATACATTTACCCGTACCCTAAGCCGTACCCTAACCCTAACCCTAAGCCTAAGCTACCCTTGACTGCTTCTGCCTCCAATAGATTTCATAAGCACTAGTGTTTTAAGGAACAGGTTAAAAAGAGAATCCTAATGTGATTTCTTGATAATGGGTGTGTTCCTTATCTTATCCTAGTGTCTAAACTCTTCTCCATGGCTGGACCCCAAATAATATTCCTTTATGTGCTAAATGGTATCTAGAGAGTGGGATAGGTTTAATAAATAACCTAACTCTAATGCGTAACCTAAACCTAACCCATACCCTAACCCTAACACCTACCCTGATCCTAACTTGTAACCTAATCCTATCCCTAACCCTAAAACTAACCCTAACCCACACCCTATGCCATACTCTCACCCATACCATAACTCGTACCCTAACCCGTACCCTAACCCTAACCCTAAACCTAACCCTAACCCTAACACCTACCCTGATCCTAACCTGTAACCTAATCCTATCCCTAACCCTGAAACTAACCCTAACCCTAACCCTATCCCATACCCTACGCCGTACCCGAACCCGTACACGAACTCGTACCCTTAGCCGTACCCTAACCCTACGCTGTACTCTCACCCGTACCCCAACCCGTATCCTAAGCTGTACCCTAACCCTAACACTAACCCATACCCTACGCCATATGCTCACCTGTACCCTAACCCGTACCCTAAGCCGTACCCTAACACTAATGCTAACCCTAAATCGAACCCTAAACTACCCTTGACAGCTTCTGCCTCCAATAGATTTCCTAAGCAGTAGTGTTTTACGGAACAGGTTAAAAAGAAAATCCAAATGTGATATTTTTATCATGTGTGTGTTCTTTATCTTATCCTAGTGTCTAAAATCTTCTCCATGGCTGGACCACAAATAATATTCCTTTACGTGCTAAGTGCTATCTAGAGAGTGGGATAGGTTTAATAAATACCCTAACCCTAACGCGTATCCTAACCCTAACCCCAACTCTAACCCTAACACGTACCCTAATCCTAACCCATAACCTAAACCGAGCCCTAACCCTAAAAATAACCCTAACCCTAACCCTAACCCATACCCTATAACATATGCTCACCCATACATTTACCCGTACCCTAAGCCGTACCCTAACCCTAACCCTAAGCCTAAGCTACCCTTGACTGCTTCTGCCTCCAATAGATTTCATAAGCACTAGTGTTTTAAGGAACAGGTTAAAAAGAGAATCCTAATGTGATTTCTTGATAATGGGTGTGTTCCTTATCTTATCCTAGTGTCTAAACTCTTCTCCATGGCTGGACCCAAAATAATATTCCTTTATGTGCTAAATGGTATCTAGAGAGTGGGATAGGTTTAATAAATAACCTAACTCTAATGCATACCCTAACCCTAACCCATACCCTAACCCTAACACCTACCCTGATCCTAACTTGTAACCTAATCCTATCCCTAACCCTAAAACTAACCCTAACCCACACCCTATGCCATACTCTCACCCATACCATAACTCGTACCCTAACCCGTACCCTAACCCTAACCCTAAACCTAACCCTAACCCTAACACCTACCCTGATCCTAACCTGTAACCTAATCCTATCCCTAACCCTGAAACTAACCCTAACCCTAACCCTAACCCATACCCTACGCCGTACCCGAACCCGTACACGAACTCGTACCCTTAGCCGTACCCTAACCCTACGCTGTACTCTCACCCGTACCCCAACCCGTATCCTAAGCTGTACCCTAACCCTAACACATACCCTACGCCATACGCTCACCTGTACCCTAACCCGTACCCTAAGCCGTACCCTAACACTAACGCTAACCCTAAATCGAACCCTAAACTACCCTTGACTGCTTCTGCCTCCAATAGATTTCCTAAGCAGTAGTGTTTTACGGAACAGGTTAAAAAGAAAATCCAAATGTGATATTTTTATCATGTGTGTGTTCTTTATCTTATCCTAGTGTCTAAAATCTTCTCCATGGCTGGACCACAAATAATATTCCTTTACGTGCTAAGTGGTATCTAGAGAGTGGGATAGGTTTAATAAATACCCTAAACTAACGCATACCCTAATCCTAACCCGTAACCTAAACCTAGCCCTAACCCTAAAACTAACCATTACCCTAACCCTAACCCATACCCTATGCTGTACTCTCACCCGTACCCTACCCCGAACCCTAAGCCGTACCCTAAACCTAACCCTAACCCTAACCCATACCCTATGCCGAACCCTCACACAAACCCTAACACGTCCCCTAAGCCGTACCCTAACCCATACCATAAGGCATACCGTAACCATAACCCTAACCCTAACACTATCCCTTACACATACTCTACGCCGTAACCTCACCCGTACCCTAAACCGTACACTAAGCCGTACCCTAACCCTAACCCTAAGCCTAAGCTACCCTTGACTGCTTCTGCCTCCAATAGATTTCCTAAGCACTAGTGTTTTAAGGAACAGGTGAAAAAGAGAATCCTAATGTGATTTCTTGATAATGGGTGTGTTCCTTATCTTATCCTAGTGTCTAAACTCTTCTCCATGGCTGGACGCCAAATAATATTCCTGTATGTGCTAAATGGTATCTAGAGAGTGGGATAGGTTTAATAAATAACCTAACTCTAATGCATACCCTAACCCTAACCCATACCCTAACCCTAACACCTACCCTGATCCTAACCTGTAACCTAATCCTATCCCTAACCCTAAAACTAATCCTAACCCACACCCTATGCCGTACTCTCACCCATACCATAACTCGTACCCTAACCCGTACCCTAACCCTAACCCTAAACCTAACCCTAACCCTAACCCTAACACCTACCCTGATCCTAACCTGTAACCTAATCCTATCCCTAACCCTAAAACTAACCCTAACCCACACCCTATGCCATACTCTCACCCATACCATAACTCGTACCCTAAACCCTAACCTAAGCCTGACCCTAGCCGAAAACCTAACCCTAAACCATACCCTGCGCTGTACACTCACCCATACCCTAACCCGTAAGCTAAGCCATTACCTAACCCTAACCCTAAACCTAAAACTAACCCTAAAACATACCCTACGCCGTACCCTCACCCGTACCCTAACCCTAACCCATACCCTATGCCATACTCTCATCCGTACTCTTACCTATACCCTAATCTGTACCCTAACCCTAACCCTAACCCTATACCTAACCCATACCCTACGCCAAACACTCACCCGTACACTAACCTGTACCCTAAGCCATACCCTAACCCTACCCCTAACCCTAACCATAACCCTAAATTACCCTTCACTGCTTCTGCCTCCAATAGATTTCCTAAGCACTAGTGTTTTAAGGAACAGTTTAAAAAGAAAATCCTAATGTGATTTCTTTATAATGTGTGAGTTCTTTATCTTATCCTAGTGTCTAAAATCTTCTCCATGGCTGGACCCCAGATAATATTCCTTTACGTGATAGGTGGTATCTAGAGAGTGGGATAGTTTAATAAATACCCTAACCCTAACGCGTACCCTAACCCTAACCCTAACACAACACGTACCCTAATCCTAACGGATACCCTAAACATAGCCCTAAACCTAAAACTAACCCTAACCCTAACCCTAACCCATACCCTATAACATATGCTCACCCATACATTTACCCGTACCCTAAGCCGTACCCTAACTCTAAACCATACCCTATGCCATACCCTTAACTGTACCCTAACTCGTACCCTAAGCAATACCCTAACCACACCCTAACCCTAACGCTAACCCTAACCCATACCGTACGCCATACCCTCACCCGTACCCTAACCGGTACCCTAAGCCGTACCCTAACCCTAACCCGTACCCGTACCCTACGCCGTACGCTCACCCATACCCTAACCCGTATTCTAAGCCGTACCCTAACTATAAACCTAACCCAACCCCATACCCTACGCCGTACCCTCACCCGTACCGTAACCCGTACCCTAAGCCGTACCCTAACCCTAACCCTAACCCTAAACTACCCGTGACTGCTTCTGCCTCCAGTGGATTTCCTAAGCACTAGTGTTTTATTGAACAGGTGAAAAAGAGAATCCTAATGTGATTTCTTGATAATGGGTGTGTTCTTTATCTTATCCTAGTGTCTAAAATCTTTTCCATGCCTGGATCCCAAACAATATTCCTTTACGTGCTAAGTGGTATCTAGAGAGAGGGATAGGTTTAATAAATACCCTAACCCTAACGCATACCCTAACCCTAACCCATACCCTAACCCTAACACCTACCCTGATCCTAACCTGTAACCTAATCTTATCCCTAACCCTAAAACTAACCCTAACCCACACCCTATGCCATACTCTCACCCATACCATAACTCGTACCCTAAACCCTAACCTAAGCCTGACCCTAACCCAAAACCTAACCCTAAACCATACCTTGCGCTGTACCCTCACCCATACCCTAACCCGTAAGCTAAGCCATTACCTAACCCTAACCCTAAACCTAAAACTAACCCTAAAACATATCCTACGCCGTACCCTCACCCGTACCCTAAGCCGTACCCTAAACCTAACCCTAACACTAACCAATACCCTACACCGTACCCTCACCAGTACACTAAGCCTAACCCTAAGCCATAGCCTAAACCTAAACCTAACCCTAACCTCAACCAATACCCTATGCTGTACCCTCTCCCATACCATAACCTGTCCCCAAAGACGTACCCTAACCCTAACCCTAAACCTAACCCTAAACCATACCCTACACCGTACACTCACCCGTACCCTAAGCCGTACCCTAACCCTACGCTGTACTCTCACCCGTACCCCAACCCGTATCCTAAGCTGTACCCTAACCCTAACACTAACCCATACCCTACGCCATATGCTCACATGTACCCTAACCCGTACCCTAAGCCGTACCCTAACACTAACGCTAACCCTAAATCGAACCCTAAACTACCCTTGACTGCTTCTGCCTCCAATAGATTTCCGAAGCAGTAGTGTTTTACGGAACAGGTTAAAAAGAAAATCCAAATGTGATATTTTTATCATGTGTGTGTTCTTTATCTTATCCTAGTGTCTAAAATCTTCTCCATGGCTGGACCACAAATAATATTCCTTTACGTGCTAAGTGCTATCTAGAGAGTGGGATAGGTTTAATAAATACCCTAACCCTAACGCGTATCCTAACCCTAACCCCTACTCTAACCCTAACACGTACCCTAATCCTAACCCATAACCTAAACCGAGCCCTAACCCTAAAAATAACCCTAACCCTAACCCTAACCCATACCCTATAACATATGCTCACCCATACATTTACCCGTACCCTAAGCCGTACCCTAACCCTAACCCTAAGCCTAAGCTACCCTTGACTGCTTCTGCCTCCAATAGATTTCATAAGCACTAGTGTTTTAAGGAACAGGTTAAAAAGAGAATCCTAATGTGATTTCTTGATAATGGGTGTGTTCCTTATCTTATCCTAATGTCTAAACTCTTCTCCATGGCTGGACCCCAAATAATATTCCTTTATGTGCTAAATGGTATCTAGAGAGTGGGATAGGTTTAATAAATAACCTAACTCTAATGCGTAACCTAACCCTAACCCATACCCTAACCCTAACACCTACCCTGATCCTAACTTGTAACCTAATCCTATCCCTAACCCTAAAACTAACCCTAACCCACACCCTATGCCATACTCTCACCCATACCATAACTCGTACCCTAACCCGTACCCTAACCCTAACCCTAAACCTAACCCTAACCCTAACACCTACCCTGATCCTAACCTGTAACCTAATCCTATCCCTAACCCTGAAACTAACCCTAACCCTAACCCTAACCCATACCCTACGCCGTACCCGAACCCGTACACGAACTTGTACCCTTAGCCGTACCCTAACCCTACGCTGTACTCTCACCCGTACCCCAACCCGTATCCTAAGCTGTACCCTAACCCTAACACGTACCCTACGCCATACGCTCACCTGTACCCTAACCCGTACCCTAAGCCGTACCCTAACACTAACTCTAACCCTAAATCGAACCCTAAACTACCCTTGACTGCTTCTGCCTCCAATAAATTTCCTAAGCAGTAGTGTTTTACGGAACAGGTTAAAAAGAAAATCCAAATGTGATATTTTTATCATGTGTGTGTTCTTTATCTTATCCTAGTGTCTAAAATCTTCTCCATGGCTGGACCACAAATAATATTCCTTTACGTGCTAAGTGGTATCTAGAGAGTGGGATAGGTTTAATAAATACCCTAAACTAACGCATACCCTAATCCTAACCCGTAACCTAAACCTAGCCCTAACCCTAAAACTAACCATTACCCTAACCCTAACCCATACCCTATGCTGTACTCTCACCCGTACCCTACCCCGAACCCTAAGCCGTACCCTAAACCTAACCCTAACCCTAACCCATACCCTATGCCGAACCCTCACACAAACCCTAACCCATCCCCTAAGCCGTACCCTAACCCATACCATAAGGCATACCGTAACCATAACCCTAACCCTAACACTATCCCTTACACATACTCTACGCCGTAACCTCACCCGTACCCTAAACCGTACACTAAGCCGTACCCTAACCCTAACCCTAAGCCTAAGCTACCCTTGACTGCTTCTGCCTCCAATAGATTTCCTAAGCACTAGTGTTTTAAGGAACAGGTGAAAAAGAGAATCCTAATGTGATTTCTTGATAATGGGTGTGTTCCTTATCTTATCCTAGTGTCTAAACTCTTCTCCATGGCTGGACCCCAAATAATATTCCTTTATGTGCTAAATGGTATCTAGAGAGTGGGATAGGTTTAATAAATAACCTAACTCTAATGCATACCCTAACCCTAACACCTACCCTGATCCTAACCTGTAACCTAATCCTATCCCTAACCCTAAAACTAACCCTAACCCACACCCTATGCCGTACTCTCACCCATACCATAACTCGTACCCTAACCCGTACCCTAACCCTAACCCTAAACCTAACCCTAACCCTAACCCTAACACCTACCCTGATCCTAACCTGTAACCTAATCCTATCCCTAACCCTAAAACTAACCCTAACCCACACCCTATGCCATACTCTCACCCATACCATAACTCGTACCCTAAACCCTAACCTAAGCCTGACCCTAGCCGAAAACCTAACCCTAAACCATACCCTGCGCTGTACACTCACCCATACCCTAACCCGTAAGCTAAGCCATTACCTAACCCTAACCCTAAACCTAAAACTAACCCTAAAACATAGCCTACGCCATACCCTCACCCGTACCCTAACCCTAACCCATACCCTATGCCATACTCTCATCCGTACTCTTACCTATACCCTAATCTGTACCCTAACCCTAACCCTAACCCTATACCTAACCCATACCCTACGCCAAACACTCACCCGTACACTAACCTGTACCCTAAGCCATACCCTAACCCTACCCCTAACCCTAACCATAACCCTAAATTACCCTTCACTGCTTCTGCCTCCAATAGATTTCCTAAGCACTAGTGTTTTAAGGAACAGTTTAAAAAGAAAATCCTAATGTGATTTCTTTATAATGTGTGAGTTCTTTATCTTATCCTAGTGTCTAAAATCTTCTCCATGGCTGGACCCCAGATAATATTCCTTTACGTGATAGGTGGTATCTAGAGAGTGGGATAGTTTAATAAATACCCTAACCCTAACGCGTACCCTAACCCTAACCCTAACCCTTACCCTAACACAACACGTACCCTAATCCTAACTGATACCCTAAACATAGCCCTAAACCTAAAACTAGCCCTAACCCTAACCCTAACCCATACCCTATAACATATGCTCACCCATACATTTACCCGTACCCTAAGCCGTACCCTAACCCTAACCCTAAACCATACCCTATGCCATACCCTTAACTGTACCCTAACTCGTACCCTAAGCCATACCCTAACCACACCCTAACCCTAACGCTAACCCTAACCCATACCGTACGCCATACCCTCACCCGTACCCTAACCGGTACCCTAAGCCGTACCCTAACCCTAACCCGTACCCGTACCCTACGCCGTACGCTCACCCATACCCTAACCCGTATTCTAACCCGTACCCTAACCCTAAACCTAACCCAACCCCATACCCTACGCCGTACCCTCACCCGTACCGTAACCCGTACCCTAAGCCGTACCCTAACCCTAACCCTAACCCTAAACTCCCCGTGACTGCTTCTGCCTCCAGTGGATTTCCTAAGCACTAGTGTTTTATTGAACAGGTGAAAAAGAGAATCCTAATGTGATTTCTTGATAATGGGTGTGTTCTTTATCTTATCCTAGTGTCTAAAATCTTTTCCATGCCTGGATCCCAAACAATATTCCTTTACGTGCTAAGTGGTATCTAGAGAGAGGGATAGGTTTAATAAATACCCTAACCCTAACGCATACCCTAACCCTAACCCATACCCTAACCCGAACACCTACCCTGATCCTAACCTGTAACCTAATCCTATCCCTAACCCTAAAACTAACCCTAACCCACACCCTATGCCATACTCTCACCCATACCATAACTCGTACCCTAACCCGTACCCTAACCCTAACCCAAACCCTAATCCTAACCCTAACACGTACCCTAATCCTAACCTGTACCCTAAACCTAGCCCTAACCCTAACCCTAACCCATACCCTACGCCATACTCTCACCCATACACTAACCCGTAACCTACGCCGTACACTAATCCTAACCCTAATCCTAACCCGTTTAACCCTAACCCATACCCTACGGCATTCCCTTACCTGTACTCTAAAACGTACCCTACACCATACCCTAACCCTAACCCTAACCCTAAACCTTACCCTAATCCAAACCCTACGCCGTACCCTCACCCGTAAACTAACCCGTTCCCTAAGCATTACCTTAACCCTAACCCTAACCCTAACCCTAATCATAATCATACTGTACGCCATACCTTCACCCGTACCCTAACCCTAACCCATACCCTATGCCATACTCTCATCCGTACCCTTACCTGTACCCTAATCTGTACCCTAACCCTAACCGTAACCCTATACCTAACCCATACCCTACGCCAAACACTCACCCGTACACTAACCTGTACCCTAAGCCATACCCTAACCCTACCCCTAACCCTAACCATAACCCTAAATTACCCTTCACTGCTTCTCCCTCCAATAGATTTCCTAAGCACTAGTGTTTTAAGGAACAGTTTAAAAAGAAAAATCCTAATGTGATTTCTTTATAATGTGTGAGTTCTTTATCTTATCCTAGTGTCTAAAATCTTCTCCATGGCTGGACCCCAGATAACATTCCTTTACGTGATAGGTGGTATCTAGAGAGTGGGATAGTTTAATAAATACCCTAACCCTAACGCGTACCCTAACCCTAACCCTAACCCTTACCCTAACACAACACGTACCCTAATCCTAACGGATACCCTAAACATAGCCCTAAACCTAAAACTAACCCTAACCCTAACCCTAACCCATACCCTATAACATATGCTCACCCATACATTTACCCGTACCCTAAGCCGTACCCTAACCCTAACCCTAAACCATACCCTATGCCATACCCTAACCACACCCTAACCCTAACGCTAACCCTAACCCATACCGTATGCCATACCCTCACCCGTACCCTAACCGGTACCCTAAGCCGTACCCTAACCCTAACCCGTACCCGTACCCTACGCCGTACGCTCACCCATACCCTAACCCGTATTCTAAGCCGTACCCTAACCCTAAACCTAACCCAACCCCATACCCTACGCCGTACCCTCACCCGTACCGTAACCCGTACCCTAAGCCGTACCCTAACCCTAACCCTAACCCTAAACTACCCGTTACTGCTTCTGCCTCCAGTGGATTTCCTAAGCACTAGTGTTTTATTGAACAGGTGAAAAAGAGAATCCTAATGTGATTTCTTGATAATGGGTGTGTTCTTTATCTTATCCTAGTGTCTAAAATCTTTTCCATGCCTGGATCCCAAACAATATTCCTTTACGTGCTAAGTGGTATCTAGAGAGAGGGATAGGTTTAATAAATACCCTAACCCTAACGCATACCCTAACCCTAACCCATACCCTAACCCTAACACCTACCCTGATCCTAACCTGTAACCTAATCCTATCCCTAACCCTAAAACTAACCCTAACCCACACCCTATGCCATACTCTCACCCATACCATAACTCGTACCCTAAACCCTAACCTAAGCCTGACCCTAACCCAAAACCTAACCCTAAACCATACCTTGCGCTGTACCCTCACCCATACCCTAACCCGTAAGCTAAGCCATTACCTAACCCTAACCCTAAACCTAAAACTAACCCTAAAACATATCCTACGCCGTACCCTCACCCATACCCTAAGCCGTACCCTAAACCTAACCCTAACACTAACCAATACCCTACACCGTACCCTCACCAGTACACTAAGCCTAACCCTAAGCCATAGCCTAAACCTAAACCTAACCCTAACCTCAACCAATACCCTATGCTGTACCCTCTCCCATACCATAACCTGTCCCCAAAGACGTACCCTAACCCTAACCCTAACCCTAAACCTAACCCTAAACCATACCCTACACCGTACACTCACCCGTACCCTAAGCCGTACCCTAACCCTACGCTGTACTCTCACCCGTACCCCAACCCGTATCCTAAGCTGTACCCTAACCCTAACACTAACCCATACCCTACGCCATATGCTCACATGTACCCTAACCCGTACCCTAAGCCGTACCCTAACACTAACGCTAACCCTAAATCGAACCCTAAACTACCCTTGACTGCTTCTGCCTCCAATAGATTTCCGAAGCAGTAGTGTTTTACGGAACAGGTTAAAAAGAAAATCCAAATGTGATATTTTTATCATGTGTGTGTTCTTTATCTTATCCTAGTGTCTAAAATCTTCTCCATGGCTGGACCACAAATAATATTCCTTTACGTGCTAAGTGCTATCTAGAGAGTGGGATAGGTTTAATAAATACCCTAACCCTAACGCGTATCCTAACCCTAACCCCTACTCTAACCCTAACACGTACCCTAATCCTAACCCATAACCTAAACCGAGCCCTAACCCTAAAAATAACCCTAACCCTAACCCTAACCCATACCCTATAACATATGCTCACCCATACATTTACCCGTACCCTAAGCCGTACCCTAATCCTAACCCTAAGCCTAAGCTACCCTTGACTGCTTCTGCCTCCAATAGATTTCATAAGCACTAGTGTTTTAAGGAACAGGTTAAAAAGAGAATCCTAATGTGATTTCTTGATAATGGGTGTGTTCCTTATCTTATCCTAGTGTCTAAACTCTTCTCCATGGCTGGACCCCAAATAATATTCCTTTATGTGCTAAATGGTATCTAGAGAGTGGGATAGGTTTAATAAATAACCTAACTCTAATGCGTAACCTAACCCTAACCCATACCCTAACCCTAACACCTACCCTGATCCTAACTTGTAACCTAATCCTATCCCTAACCCTAAAACTAACCCTAACCCACACCCTATGCCATACTCTCACCCATACCATAACTCGTACCCTAACCCATACCCTAACCCTAACCCTAAACCTAACCCTAACCCTAACACCTACCCTGATCCTAACCTGTAACCTAATCCTATCCCTAACCCTGAAACTAACCCTAACCCTAACCCTAACCCATACCCTACGCCGTACCCGAACCCGTACACGAACTCGTACCCTTAGCCGTACCCTAACCCTACGCTGTACTCTCACCCGTACCCCAACCCGTATCCTAAGCTGTACCCTAACCCTAACACGTACCCTACGCCATACGCTCACCTGTACCCTAACCCGTACCCTAAGCCGTACCCTAACACTAACGCTAACCCTAAATCGAACCCTAAACTACCCTTGACTGCTTCTGCCTCCAATAGATTTCCTAAGCAGTAGTGTTTTACGGAACAGGTTAAAAAGAAAATCCAAATGTGATATTTTTATCATGTGTGTGTTCTTTATCTTATCCTAGTGTCTAAAATCTTCTCCATGGCTGGACCACAAATAATATTCCTTTACGTGCTAAGTGGTATCTAGAGAGTGGGATAGGTTTAATAAATACCCTAAACTGACGCATACCCTAATCCTAACCCGTAACCTAAACCTAGCCCTAACGCTAAAACTAACCATTACCCTAACCCTAACCCATACCCTATGCTGTACTCTCACCCGTACCCTACCCCGAACCCTAAGCCGTACCCTAAACCTAACCCTAACCCTAACCCATACCCTATGCCGAACCCTCACACAAACCCTAACCCATCCCCTAAGCCGTACCCTAACCCATACCATAAGGCATACCGTAACCATAACCCTAACCCTAACACTATCCCTTACACATACTCTACGCCGTAACCTCACCCGTACCCTAAACCGTACACTAAGCCGTACCCTAACCCTAACCCTAAGCCTAAGCTACCCTTGACTGCTTCTGCCTCCAATAGATTTCCTAAGCACTAGTGTTTTAAGGAACAGGTGAAAAAGAGAATCCTAATGTGATTTCTTGATAATGGGTGTGTTCCTTATCTTATCCTAGTGTCTAAACTCTTCTCCATGGCTGGACCCCAAATAATATTCCTTTATGTGCTAAATGGTATCTAGAGAGTGGGATAGGTTTAATAAATAACCTAACTCTAATGCATACCCTAACCCTAACACCTACCCTGATCCTAACCTGTAACCTAATCCTATCCCTAACCCTAAAACTAACCCTAACCCACACCCTATGCCGTACTCTCACCCATACCATAACTCGTACCCTAACCCGTACCCTAACCCTAACCCTAAACCTAACCCTAACCCTAACCCTAACACCTACCCTGATCCTAACCTGTAACCTAATCCTATCCCTAACCCTAAAACTAACCCTAACCCACACCCTATGCCATACTCTCACCCATACCATAACTCGTACCCTAAACCCTAACCTAAGCCTGACCCTAGCCGAAAACCTAACCCTAAACCATACCCTGCGCTGTACACTCACCCATACCCTAACCCGTAAGCTAAGCCATTACCTAACCCTAACCCTAAACCTAAAACTAACCCTAAAACATAGCCTACGCCATACCCTCACCCGTACCCTAACCCTAACCCATACCCTATGCCATACTCTCATCCGTACTCTTACCTATACCCTAATCTGTACCCTAACCCTAACCCTAACCCTATACCTAACCCATACCCTACGCCAAACACTCACCCGTACACTAACCTGTACCCTAAGCCATACCCTAACCCTACCCCTAACCCTAACCATAACCCTAAATTACCCTTCACTGCTTCTGCCTCCAATAGATTTCCTAAGCACTAGTGTTTTAAGGAACAGTTTAAAAAGAAAATCCTAATGTGATTTCTTTATACTGTGTGAGTTCTTTATCTTATCCTAGTGTCTAAAATCTTCTCCATGGCTGGACCCCAGATAATATTCCTTTACGTGATAGGTGGTATCTAGAGAGTGGGATAGTTTAATAAATACCCTAACCCTAACGCGTACCCTAACCCTAACCCTAACCCTTACCCTAACACAACACGTACCCTAATCCTAACGGATACCCTAAACATAGCCCTAAACCTAAAACTAGCCCTAACCCTAACCCTAACCCATACCCTATAACATATGCTCACCCATACATTTACCCGTACCCTAAGCCGTACCCTAACCCTAACCCTAAACCATACCCTATGCCATACCCTTAACTGTACCCTAACTCGTACCCTAAGCCATACCCTAACCACACCCTAACCCTAACGCTAACCCTAACCCATACCGTACGCCATACCCTCACCCGTACCCTAACCGGTACCCTAAGCCGTACCCTAACCCTAACCCGTACCCGTACCCTACGCCGTACGCTCACCCATACCCTAACCCGTATTCTAAGCCGTACCCTAACCCTAAACCTAACCCAACCCCATACCCTACGCCGTACCCTCACCCGTACCATAACCCGTACCCTAAGCCGTACTCTAACCCTAACCCTAACCCTAAACTACCTGTGACTGCTTCTGCCTCCAGTGGATTTCCTAAGCACTAGTGTTTTATTGAACAGGTGAAAAAGAGAATCCTAATGTAATTTCTTGATAATGGGTGTGTTCTTTATCTTATCCTAGTGTCTAAAATCTTTTCCATGCCTGGATCCCAAACAATATTCCTTTACGTGCTAAGTGGTATCTAGAGAGAGGGATAGGTTTAATAAATAACCTAACCCTAACGCATACCCTAACCCTAACCCATACCCTAACCCTAACACCTACCCTGATCCTAACCTGTAACCTAATCCTATCCCTAACCCTAAAACTAACCCTAACCCACACCCTATGCCATACTCTCACCCATACCATAACTCGTACCCTAAACCCTAACCTAAGCCTGACCCTAACTCAAAACCTAACCCTAAACCATACCCTACGCTGTACCCTCACCCATACCCTAACCCGTAAGCTAAGCCATTACCTAACCCTAAACCTAAAACTAACCCTAAAACATACCCTATGCCGTATCCTCACCCGTACCCTAAGCCGTACCCTAAACCTAACCCTAACACTAACCAATACCCTACACCGTACCCTCACCAGTACACTAAGCCTAACCCTAAGCCATAGCCTAAACCTAAACCTAAACCTAACCTCAACCAATACCCTATGCCGTACCCTCTCCCATACCATAACCTGTCCCCAAAGACGTACCCTAACCCTAACCCTAACCCTAACCCATACCCTATGCTGTACTCTCACGCGTACCCTAACCCGAACCCTAAGCCGTACCCTAACCCTAACCCTAACCCTAACCCATACCCTATGCCGAACCCTCACACAAACCCTAACCCGTCCCCTAAGCCGTACCCTAACCCATACCATAAGGCATACCGTAACCATAACCCTAACCCTAACACTATCCCTAACACATACTCTACGCCGTAACCTCACCCGTACCCTAAACCGTACACTAAGCCGTACCCTAACCCTAACCCTAAGCCTAAGCTACCCTTGACTGCTTCTGCCTCCAATAGATTTCCTAAGAACTAGTGTTTTAAGGAACAGGTGAAAAAGAGAATCCTAATGTGATTTCTTGATAATGGGTGTGTTCCTTATCTTATCCTAGTGTCTAAACTCTTCTCCATGGCTGGACCCCAAATAATATTCCTTTATGTGCTAAATGGTATCTAGAGAGTGGGATAGGTTTAATAAATAACCTAACTCTAATGCGTAACCTAACCCTAACCCATACCCTAACCCTAACACCTACCCTGATCCTAACCTGTAACCTAATCCTATCCCTAACCCTAAAACTAACCCTAACCCACACCCTATGCCATACTCTCACCCATACCATAACTCGTACCCTAACCCGTACCCTAACCCTAACCCTAAACCTAACCCTAACCCTAACCCTAACACCTACCCTGATCCTAACCTGTAACCTAATCCTATCCCTAACCCTAAAACTAACGCTAACCCTAACCCTAACCCTAACCCGTACACTAACCTGTACCCTAAGCCATACCCTAACCCTACCCCTAACCCTAAACATAACTCTAAATTACCCTTCACTGCTTCTGCCTCCAATAGATTTCCTAAGCACTAGTGTTTTAAGGAACAGTTTAAAAAGACAATCCTAATGTGATTTCTTTATAATGTGTGAGTTCTTTATCTTATCCTAGTGTCTAAAATCTTCTCCATGGCTGGACCCCAGATAATATTCCTTTACGTGTTAGGTGGTATCTAGAGAGTGGGATAGTTTAATAAATACCCTAACCCTAACGCGTACCCTAACCCTAACCCTAACACAACACGTACCCTAATCCTAACGGATACCCTAAACATAGCCCTAAACCTAAAACTAACCCTAACCCTAACCCTAACCCATACCCTATAACATATGCTCACCCATACATTTACCCGTACCCTAAGCCGTACCCTAACCCTAACCCTAAACCATACCCTATGCCATACCCTTAACTGTACCCTAACTCGTACCCTAAGCCATACCCTAACCACACCCTAACCCTAACGCTAACCCTTACCCATACCGTACGCCATACCCTCACCCGTACCCTAACCGGTACCCTAAGCCGTACCCTAACCCTAACCCGTACCCGTACCCTACACCGTACGCTCACCCATACCCTAACCCGTATTCTAACCCGTACCCTAACCCTAAACCTAACCCAACCCCATACCCTACGCCGTACCCTCACCCGTACCGTAACCCGTACCCTAAGCCGTACCCTAACCCTAACCCTAACCCTAAACTCCCCGTGACTGCTTCTGCCTCCAGTGGATTTCCTAAGCACTAGTGTTTTATTGAACAGGTGAAAAAGAGAATCCTAATGTGATTTCTTGATAATGGGTGTGTTCTTTATCTTATCCTAGTGTCTAAAATCTTTTCCATGCCTGGATCCCAAACAATATTCCTTTACGTGCTAAGTGGTATCTAGAGAGAGGGATAGGTTTAATAAATACCCTAACCCTAACGCATACCCTAACCCTAACCCATACCCTAACCCGAACACCTACCCTGATCCTAACCTGTAACCTAATCCTATCCCTAACCCTAAAACTAACCCTAACCCACACCCTATGCCATACTCTCACCCATACCATAACTCGTACCCTAACCCGTACCCTAACCCTAACCCAAACCCTAATCCTAACCCTAACACGTACCCTAATCCTAACCTGTACCCTAAACCTAGCCCTAACCCTAACCCTAACCCATACCCTACGCCATACTCTCACCCATACACTAACCCGTAACCTACGCCGTACACTAATCCTAACCCTAATCCTAACCCGTTTAACCCTAACCCATACCCTACGGCATTCCCTCACCTGTACTCTAAAACGTACCCTACACCATACCCTAACCCTAACCCTAACCCTAAACCTTACCCTAATCCAAACCCTACGCCGTACCCTCACCCGTAAACTAACCCGTTCCCTAAGCATTACCCTAACCCTAACCCTAACCCTAACCCTAATCATAATCATACTGTACGCCATACCTTCACCCGTACCCTAACCCTAACCCATACCCTATGCCATACTCTCATCCGTACCCTTACCTGTACCCTAATCTGTACCCTAACCCTAACCGTAACCCTATACCTAACCCATACCCTACGCCAAACACTCACCCGTACACTAACCTGTACCCTAAGCCATACCCTAACCCTACCCCTAACCCTAACCATAACCCTAAATTACCCTTCACTGCTTCTGCCTCCAATAGATTTCCTAAGCACTAGTGTTTTAAGGAACAGTTTAAAAAGAAAAATCCTAATGTGATTTCTTTATAATGTGTGAGTTCTTTATCTTATCCTAGTGTCTAAAATCTTCTCCATGGCTGGACCCCAGATAATATTCCTTTACGTGATAGGTGGTATCTAGAGAGTGGGATAGTTTAATAAATACCCTAACCCTAACGCGTACCCTAACCCTAACCCTAACCCTTACCCTAACACAACACGTACCCTAATCCTAACGGATACCCTAAACATAGCCCTAAACCTAAAACTAACCCTAACCCTAACCCTAACCCATACCCTATAACATATGCTCACCCATACATTTACCCGTACCCTAAGCCGTACCCTAACCCTAACCCTAAACCATACCCTATGCCAAACCCTAACCACACCCTAACCCTAACGCTAACCCTAACACATACCGTATGCCATACCCTCACCCGTACCCTAACCGGTACCCTAAGCCGTACCCTAACCCTAACCCGTACCCGTACCCTACGCCGTACGCTCACCCATACCCTAACCCGTATTCTAAGCCGTACCCTAACCCTAAACCTAACCCAACCCCATACCCTACGCCGTACCCTCACCCGTACCGTAACCCGTACCCTAAGCCGTACCCTAACCCTAACCCTAACCCTAAACTTCCCGTGACTGCTTCTGCCTCCAGTGGATTTCCTAAGCACTAGTGTTTTATTGAACAGGTGAAAAAGAGAATCCTAATGTGATTTCTTGATAATGAGTGTGTTCTTTATCTTATCCTAGTGTCTAAAATCTTTTCCATGCCTGGATACCAAACAATATTCCTTTACGTGCTAAGTGGTATCTAGAGAGAGGGATAGGTTTAATAAATACCCTAACCCTAACGCATAACCTAACCCTAACCCATACCCTAACCCTAATACCTACCCTGATCCTAACCTGTAACCTAATCCTATCCCTAACCCTAAAACTAACCCTAACCCACACCCTATGCCATACTCTCACCCATACCATAACTCGTACCCTAAACCCTAACCTAAGCCTGACCCTAACCCAAAACCTAACCCTAAACCATACCCTGCGCTGTACCCTCACCCATACCCTAACCCGTAAGCTAAGCCATTACCTAACCCTAACCCTAAACCTAAAACTAACCCTAAAACATACCCTACGCCATACCCTCACCCGTACCCTAAGCCGTACCCTAAACCTAACCCTAACACTAACCAATACCCTACACCGTACCCTCACCAGTACACTAAGCCTAACCCTAAGCCATAGCCTAAACCTAAACCTAACCCTAACCTCAACCAATACCCTATGCCGTACCCTCTCCCATACCATAACCTGTCCCCAAAGAAGTACCCTAACCCTAACCCTAAACCTAAACCTAACCCTAACCCATACCCTACACCGTACACTCACCCGTACCCTAAGCCGTACCCTAACCCTACGCTGTACTCTCACCCGTACCCCAACCCGTATCCTAAGCTGTACCCTAACCCTAACACTAACCCATACCCTACGCCATATGCTCACCTGTACCCTAACCCGTACCCTAAGCCGTACCCTAACACTAATGCTAACCCTAAATCGAACCCTAAACTACCCTTGACTGCTTCTGCCTCCAATAGATTTCCTAAGCAGTAGTGTTTTACGGAACAGGTTAAAAAGAAAATCTAAATGTGATATTTTTATCATGTGTGTGTTCTTTATCTTATCCTAGTGTCTAAAATCTTCTCCATGGCTGGACCACAAATAATATTCCTTTACGTGCTAAGTGCTATCTAGAGAGTGGGATAGGTTTAATAAATACCCTAACCCTAACGCGTATCCTAACCCTAACCCCAACTCTAAGCCTAACACGTACCCTAATCCTAACCCATAACCTAAACCGAGCCCTAACCCTAAAAATAACCCTAACCCATACCCTATAACATATGCTCACCCATACATTTACCCGTACCCTAAGCCGTACCCTAACCCTAACCCTAAGCCTAAGCTACCCTTGACTGCTTCTGCCTCCAATAGATTTCATAAGCACTAGTGTTTTAAGGAACAGGTTAAAAAGAGAATCCTAATGTGATTTCTTGATAATGGGTGTGTTCCTTATCTTATCCTAGTGTCTAAACTCTTCTCCATGGCTGGACCCAAAATAATATTCCTTTATGTGCTAAATGGTATCTAGAGAGTGGGATAGGTTTAATAAATAACCTAACTCTAATGCGTAACCTAACCCTAACCCATACCCTAACCCTAACACCTACCCTGATCCTAACTTGTAACCTAATCCTATCCCTAACCCTAAAACTAACCCTAACCCACACCCTATGCCATACTCTCACCCATACCATAACTCGTACCCTAACCCGTAACCTAACCCTAACCCTAAACCTAACCCTAACCCTAACACCTACCCTGATCCTAACCTGTAACCTAATCCTATCCCTAACCCTGAAACTAACCCTAACCCTAACCCTAACCCATACCCTACGCCGTACCCGAACCCGTACACGAACTCGTACCCTTAGCCGTACCCTAACCCTACGCTGTACTCTCACCCGTACCCCAACCCGTATCCTAAGCTGTACCCTAACCCTAACACATACCCTACGCCATACGCTCACCTGTACCCTAACCCGTACCCTAAGCCGTACCCTAACACTAACGCTAACCCTAAATCGAACCCTAAACTACCCTTGACTGCTTCTGCCTCCAATAGATTTCCTAAGCAGTAGTGTTTTACGGAACAGGTTAAAAAGAAAATCCAAATGTGATATTTTTATCATGTGTGTGTTCTTTATCTTATCCTAGTGTCTAAAATCTTCTCCATGGCTGGACCACAAATAATATTCCTTTACGTGCTAAGTGGTATCTAGAGAGTGGGATAGGTTTAATAAATACCCTAAACTAACGCATACCCTAATCCTAACCCGTAACCTAAACCTAGCCCTACCCTAAAACTAACCATTACCCTAACCCTAACCCATACCCTATGCTGTACTCTCACCCGTACCCTACCCCGAACCCTAAGCCGTACCCTAAACCTAACCCTAACCCTAACCCATACCCTATGCCGAACCCTCACACAAACCCTAACCCGTCCCCTAAGCCGTACCCTAACCCATACCATAAGGCATACCGTAACCATAACCCTAACCCTAACACTATCCCTTACACATACTCTACGCCGTAACCTCACCCGTACCCTAAACCGTACACTAAGCCGTACCCTAACCCTAACCCTAAGCCTAAGCTTCCCTTGACTGCTTCTGCCTCCAATAGATTTCCTAAGCACTAGTGTTTTAAGGAACAGGTGAAAAAGAGAATCCTAATGTGATTTCTTGATAATGGGTGTGTTCCTTATCTTATCCTAGTGTCTAAACTCTTCTCCATGGCTGGACCCCAAATAATATTCCTTTATGTGCTAAATGGTATCTAGAGAGTGGGATAGGTTTAATAAATAACCTAACTCTAATGCGTAACCTAACCCTAACCCATACCCTAACCCTAACACCTACCCTGATCCTAACCTGTAACCTAATCCTATCCCTAACCCTAAAACTAACCCTAACCCACACCCTATGCCGTACTCTCACCCATACCATAACTCGTACCCTAACCCGTACCCTAACCCTAACCCTAAACCTAACCCTAACCCTAACCCTAACACCTACCCTGATCCTAACCTGTAACCTAATCCTATCCCTAACCCTAAAACTAACCCTAACCCACACCCTATGCCATACTCTCACCCATACCATAACTCGTACCCTAAACCCTAACCTAAGCCTGACCCTAGCCGAAAACCTAACCCTAAACCATACCCTGCGCTGTACACTCACCCATACCCTAACCCGTAAGCTAAGCCATTACATAACCCTAACCCTAAACCTAAAACTAACCCTAAAACATACCCTACACCGTACCCTCACCCGTACCCTAACCCTAACCCATACCCTATGCCATACTCTCATCCGTACTCTTACCTATACCCTAATCTGTACCCTAACCCTAACCCTAACCCTATACCTAACCCATACCCTACGCCAAACACTCACCCGTACACTAACCTGTACCCTAAGCCATACCCTAACCCTACCCCTAACCCTAACCATAACCCTAAATTACCCTTCACTGCTTCTGCCTCCAATAGATTTCCTAAGCACTAGTGTTTTAAGGAACAGTTTAAAAAGAAAATCCTAATGTGATTTCTTTATAATGTGTGAGTTCTTTATCTTATCCTAGTGTCTAAAATCTTCTCCATGGCTGGACCCCAGATAATATTCCTTTACGTGATAGGTGGTATCTAGAGAGTGGGATAGTTTAATAAATACCCTAACCCTAACGCGTACCCTAACCCTAACCCTAACCCTTACCCTAACACAACACGTACCCTAATCCTAACGGATACCCTAAACATAGCCCTAAACCTAAAACTAACCCTAACCCTAACCCTAACGCATACCCTATAACATATGCTCACCCATACATTTACCCGTACCCTAAGCCGTACCCTAACCCTAACCCTAAACCATACCCTATGCCATACCCTTAACTGTACCCTAACTCGTACCCTAAGCCATACCCTAACCACACCCTAACCCTAACCCATACCGTACGCCATACCCTCACCCGTACCCTAACCGGTACCCTAAGCCGTACCCTAACCCTAACCCGTACCCGTACCCTACGCCGTACGCTCACCCATACCCTAATCCGTATTCTAAGCCGTACCCTAACCCTAAACCTAACCCAACCCCATACCCTACGCCGTACCCTCACCCGTACCGTAACCCGTACCCTAAGCCGTACCCTAACCCTAACCCTAACCCTAAACTACCTGTGACTGCTTCTGCCTCCAGTGGATTTCCTAAGCACTAGTGTTTTATTGAACAGGTGAAAAAGAGATTCCTAATGTAATTTCTTGATAATGGGTGTGTTCTTTATCTTATCCTAGTGTCTAAAATCTTTTCCATGCCTGGATCCCAAACAATATTCCTTTACGTGCTAAGTGGTATCTAGAGAGAGGGATAGGTTTAATAAATACCCTAACCCTAACGCATACCCTAACCCTAACCCATACCCTAACCCGAACACCTACCCTGATCCTAACCTGTAACCTAATCCTATCCCTAACCCTAAAACTAACCCTAACCCACACCCTATGCCATACTCTCACCCATACCATAACTCGTACCCTAAACCCTAACCTAAGCCTGACCCTAACCCAAAACCTAACCCTAAACCATACCCGGCCCTGTACCCTCACCCATACCCTAACCCGTAAGCTAAGCCATTACCTAACCCTAAACCTAAAACTAACCCTAAAACATACCCTATGCCGTATCGTCACCCGTACCCTAAGCCGTACCCTAAACCTAACACTAACACTAACCAATACCCTACACCGTACCCTCACCAGTACACTAAGCCTAACCCTAAGCCATAGCCTAAACCTAAACCTAAAACTAACCTCAACCAATACCCTATGCCGTACCCTCTCCCATACCATAACCTGTCCCCAAAGACGTACCCTAACCCTAACCCTAACCCTAACCCATACCCTATGCTGTACTCTCACGCGTACCCTAACCCGAACCCTAAGCCGTACCCTAACCCTAACCCTAACCCATACCCTATGCCGAACCCTCACACAAACCCTAACCCGTCCCCTAAGCCGTACCCTAACCCATACCATAAGGCATACCGTAACCATAACCCTAACCCTAACACTATCCCTAACACATACTCTACGCCGTAACCTCACCCGTACCCTAAACCGTACACTAAGCCGTACCCTAACCCTAACCCTAAGCCTAAGCTACCCTTGACTGCTTCTGCCTCCAATAGATTTCCTAAGAACTAGTGTTTTAAGGAACAGGTGAAAAAGAGAATCCTAATGTGATTTCTTGATAATGGGTGTGTTCCTTATCTTATCCTAGTGTCTAAACTCTTCTCCATGGCTGGACCCCAAATAATATTCCTTTATGTGCTAAATGGTATCTAGAGAGTGGGATAGGTTTAATAAATAACCTAACTCTAATGCATAACCTAACCCTAACCCATACCCTAACCCTAACACTTACCCTGATCCTAACCTGTAACCTAATCCTAT